>NW_027526203.1:61629723-62014844 GCF_048455015.1 Haemaphysalis longicornis
ACCCGACTGGTAATTGCAGTAGGCTTGCTGGAAATCGGTGACTACCTTCGGAACCCCTGGTTGAGTGAGAGCCAAAGTGGTGGCTGCCTCTTCTGCTGCCGTCATTTCTTGGGTCCTAACCGTTCATGCATCATGCATTGATTTAACCTTACCAAGAATATCTCTTTGAAGTAATAAATGGCGTGGTTAAGTGAATTTCACTTGTCTCTGGTTTTACTATTTGTGGAGCGATGTGGAGTGAATTAAAGGGACGTCGCATGGGTAATCGTTATGGGTGCCGTTTACAGCTTTGCTTTCCAACCACATTCACGGGGTGGGTTGGCGCGATTTTTTATTTGTCGCTGGAGTTTTCTGGTGACACCAACGGTCGCGAAAGCACCCTTGGGGGGTAAAGGTAAAAAGCTTTGCTTTAAAAAAAAGCACTTAACAATCAGTACGAGCCCTGAACTGGTCCCTCGCCTGTTAACGGGTCCCTAGCCGGCGAAAGCACACACACAGAACTTGAGTGTCACGGTGTTTTTGCCCCCCCCCCCTGGCCGCTTGTCCGTTGGACTACTTGGCGGCACTTTCATACTAGGGTGTCGAAGCGTCGGTAGTCTCAGCTGTGTCGCTTTCTGTGGCGGCTCGTCCGTGTTCCGTTCTCCAGAACGTCTTACCTCGTTGCTCCCGTCCCCGTGGGGACGTTTCGTGACAACGTTGGCGGTTGTTGGTCCGGTGGTTTCTTTCTCCCCAGTTTGACTCGGCGTCCGCGTGAGCACACCACTAGTTCCCGTAGTTGATGTGGCGGTCTCCGGTTCCTTCCGAGGCGTCGGCAGAGGCTCACCTTGGCGTTGCTTGGTAGCGTGCGTATCCTTTGGGGGCGTGTCCTCAATATGACTGTGGGTGGGCGTTTCCTGCTTGGTAGTATTCTCGGTAGTCCCCATTGCATATTCTTCCCCTTCGTCCTCGTCCATGAGCAACTCAGACGACTCGTCGTTCCTTGTGGGTCCTACAACTTTCGCGTACGTGCGCACGCAGTTCGCCTCAGTATGTCCGAACCGGTGACAGGCGGTGCACTTGGGGACACGGCATTCTCGTCTCACGTGACCCATTGAGTGGCAGCGCAGGCAGAGTGGTGCCCTGCCCGCAACCACCACAAAAGGGCGTTATCCCTTACCACTCGAATCTGATGTGGGATATCTTCGATATTCACTCCTGCCTTCAGCTTGAGGACACTCTGCGAGTTGTAGAGCCCTTGTCGGTCACACCTTGCACCCTCCATCTGTGATGATGATGATATCTGGGTTTTAATGGCGCAAGGCAGCTAAGGGCAAAGAGCGCCAAACAAAAGTGATTTCATGACAGCGATGTGAAAGTAAAAGTAGAGGGTTTCAGTAAACATACAGAAACTAAAACAAGCTAATGAAGATGACTGGTGTAATGGCCAGGTTGTCATGATGCATGATAAGAGATGAGATGTAAAAAATTGACATCGGTGAGAAACTTAAAAACAAGCTTGGTGGAAAACATGAGCTCGTCTCCTAGAAAGTACAATCAGTGAAACGGAACGTGTTGTCTGTATAGTTGTGGGAAGTGTTTGCGTCGTGTTGTGTCAAGTGCTTGCATTGGATGAGTACGTGGATTACGGATAGGCCCTCTCCACACCTGCTGAACATGGTCTTGGAGATCCAGTGAGCAAGTGCGAGTGTGTTGCATGTGTGTGGCCTATCCGTAACCTTGTTAGGGTCACTTCGGTGTGTCTGTTGTGTGAGTCAGTTGTGTATCGTCCCAAGTGTGGCTTTATTACATGTAGCTTGTTGTCTGACTGTTCACTCCAGTGTGTTTGCCATGTTTTACGTAGGTGTTGTCTGATGACTGGCTTCATGTCAGTGTACGGTACTGTTGCTATGTCTAGAGTGTTTCTCAGTACAGCAGCAGCGGCCATTTCATCAGCAAACTCATTGCCCGCGATGCCAGCGTGGCCTGGAACCCAGCAGATGGTAACATTCAGACCTGACGCATACGGCGACATCAAAGATTTAAAAACCAGATTGACAATGTAATTTTTGGAAGACCTTTGGAATGATAATGTACGCACGACGCTTAGTGAATCCGTGAAAATGATGGAGTTTGCGATATTATGTTCATTGATGAAATTTAAAACAAGGAGTATACCATATGCCTCCGCTGTAAAAATGCTAGAATTCGCATTCATGGTTTTACAAGCACTGAAATTGGGTCCGTGTGCAGCACAAGACACCGCAATGGATGTTTTTGAAGCATCAGTAAAAAATTCTGTTGCCCCATATTTCGCCTGGAGATACATGAAATGCTGCAAAACGGCAGTTGTGGGCACCATCTTTTTCTTAAATTGTGTAAACGACAAATCACACAATACAGGACGAAGATGCCATGGGGCCATAGAATCAATGAGATATGTTGTAAAAGTGTCTAAAAATGAGACGGAAAGTTCAGAGGCTTTCTCCCTCGCCCTGAGCGAGAAAAGCGTAGAAATAGAAGGACGATTTAAAAACAGTTGGGATGTAGATGTATCGTTCATTATAGACTTAATGTGATGGTGAGACATTGATGAAACTTTAAAAGCATATAGCAAATGCTTTGGTGAGACATTGATGAAACTTTAAAAGCATATAGCAAAAACACATAGCAAATGCATATAGCAAAGGTACCAGCAAACGCTGGTACCTCGGGCAATATCTGTCACACTCGACGTACAGACTGCACGGGGCTAGTCCTGAAAGCACCAGACGCAAGTCGAAGGCCCAAGTGCTGCACTGGGTCGAGCATTTTCAAAGCAGTTTCCCTTCCTTAACCATACAAAACACTCCCATAGTCTAACCTCGAGCCTACCAGGCTGGTAAACACTCGCAGTAGAAGTAGTTTGTCAGCACCGTACGAGTGATGCGACAAGACCTTTACAATATTCAGTGTTTTAATACATTTTGTTTTAGTTGTTTGATATGAGGGATAAAGGAAAGTTTTTCATCAAGGACTATACCTAGGAACTAGTGTTCTTTTTTGACCGGTATCGAGACACCATTCAGTTTGATGTCTGGATCTGGTCTGATCCCACGCCTTTTGGAGAACACAACACAAGTGCTCTTAACTGGGTTTAGCTTAAAACTGTTCTGATCAGCCCAGCCAGCTAGCTTATTAACAGCAAGCTGGACTTGGCGTTCGCAAATTGACATAGTACACGACTTAAAATATATTTGGACATCATCTATATACATTGTACAGGGTTCGTGGCAACGCCTTTCGAAGTGAGTTCATCTTGACTATGAACAACGTACAACTCAAAACGCCACCTTGAGGCACACCATTGTCCTGCACAAAAACATTTGAAAGGGCAGTACCAACTCTTACACGAAAGGTTCGTTCTGCCAGGTAGCTATAAAGAGTGTTAAACAGATTGCCCGAAACACCGAATGATTTCAGGTCGCTAAGTATCCCGTATCGCCAAGCAGTGTCGTAGGCTTTCTCAAGATCAAAAAAGACCGTAGCACAAAACTGCTTGGGGACAAAGGCATCTTTTATATACGACTCAAGGGCGACGAGTTGGTCGTTTGTGGATCGCCCCACCCTGAAGCCGGCCTGGTAGCTCTCGAGAAGACCATTGTATTCTAAGAAGTACACGAGTCTCCTGTTAATCATCTTCTCGAGAAGCTTGCACAGGCAGCTTGTGAGGGCGATGGGTCGATAACTGGCGGGAGAAGACGGGCCCTTACCCTCCTTCAGGAACGCCACTACAATAGCCTTCCTCCAAGATTTCGGAATGTGCCCCGAAAGCCATATGTTGTTGTATAAGTGTACGAGTGTTTCAAGAGTATCTGGGTGTAGGTGTTGTATCATTGTGTATGTAATCTGATCTGCGCCTGGAGCTGAAGGTTTACATGTGCTCAGGGCAGCCTTCAGCTCATAGAGAGTAAATTCAGAGTTGTAACCAGATTTTGACCTGTTATTATCATGTAAGGACTTCTTTTCACAATTGGTTTTATGTCTCAGGAAAGTGTTTGTGCAGTGTGCAGAGCTGGAAACTTGTTGAAAGTGTTGTGCAAGTGTGTTAGCCTGGTCTTCCAGTGTGTCCCCTGTTGTACTAACCAGGGGCAGGATGTGTGTCTGTTGTCCTTTTAGTTTTTGTATTCGTGTCCAGACTTTGTGTGTGTCTGTGTATGAGTTAATAGATGTAAGGAAGGTGCGCCAACTCTCTCGTTTTGCCTCACGGTGCACACGTTTTCCTAACGCCTTGGCCCGTTTGAACAAAATAAGGTTGCCCGACGTGGGGTACCGTCGTAGGATGCCCCACGCCTTTGTTCTGGGCCTCTCGCACCCGCCTACAGTCCTCATTCCACCACGGCATCCTCTGATTGCGCGGGGCACCAGAGGCGTGGGGAATGGACTTCTCGGCGGCGTCGAGGATGTGCGCCGTGAAGAGTTGGGTAGCTTCTTCAACGTGTAGGTGTTCAATGGATGTGTGGAGTAGTTTAGATTTTTCTGTAAATGTACTCCAGTTCGCTCTATCTTCATTGGACCTGTTATGGGAAGATGGACTGCTCGGGCCTTTACATAAGTATGTTAATGTGGTTGGGAAGTGGTCACTACCATATGGGTAAGTGCCAACGTCCCATTCTAGAGATGGAAAGAGTACTGCAGAGCCAATCGCCAAATCGAGGTGTGAATAACTGTTGCGTCCTATATTATGGTATGTAGGCTTGTTTGTATTGAATAGACATGCTCCCGAAGATGTTAGATATTTTTCGATAAGGTGACCTCGGGCATCTGTGCGAGCAGAGCCCCAAAGAGAGTTATGTGCGTTGAGGTCGCCTAAAAGAATGAAAGGTGTGGGGAGCTGATCCACAAGGCGCTCGAAATCCGAGCTCAAGAGCTGGAAATCAGGAGGGATGTAAACTGAGCATAGAGTTATTAGCCTATTGAAAATTATGGTACGAATGGCAACAGCCTCAAGGACGGTCTGTAACACGATAGAATGACACGCCAAGGACTTTCGGGCGTCTGTAACACGATAGAATGACACGCCAAGGACTTTCGGGCAATGATGGCCACACGCCCGGAAAATGTACCACCACCAACCCTGTCCTTCCTAAATACCTGGTAACTATTCAAAACGTTTGTATGTCTGGAATTTAAGTGTGTTTTTTGTATACACATGACACTTGGCTGATTGGAATGCAGTAACTCATAAACATCATCAAGATTTTTAAGAAGGCCTCTGCAGTTCCATTGCATTATATTTTCTCTTCCCATTATTGAAATTTAGATCTACTGGAGTGTGTGTGTGTTTACGTGTCGGCTTTCGGAGCTTGTACTCTTGGAAGGGGCTTTTTCATTTTCTCTACTGACCTAGACGCCGGAGCCCGTTCCTTCCGCTGTGGTGCATGCCGGAACGGCTCGACGTCTAGGTCGTTATCTGAGGGCAAGGGGGTGCCCAGCGGACTGGGCCCCTAGACTTGGACTGGGCACCCTTGCGGTGCCCATCGTTTTGGCCGCGACCGCCGAGGGCGGTCAGGAGCACCCCGGGTGGCAGAGGTGGTGCGGCGGAGGTGGGAACTGCTGCGGTTTCCGCCAGCTCCATCTCCTCCGGGCCCTCGCAGGTGCTTCGGGCCGGTGGAGAGGAGGAAACAGTGGGTGCAGCAGCATCCCGAGACGTGGTTGCCACCACAGCCGCTGCTGGCTCAGCGAGCGGTGCAGAGGCGGGTTGGGCTGCCTGAGGCAACTCAGAGGGGGGCGGGGGCGGGACCAAGTCCGACTCGCGGTACTCGGTCCCGGCCGAAACAAGACGCCGCTCCGCCCCCCGGTGAGCGGCGTCGGCGTACCTCCCCAGGGGGAAAGAGGCGAACCTCTTTCGCGCCTCAGGGAAGGAGATGTTCTCAGTTACTGTTACGTGGATTATCTTCTCCTGGTGAAACTTCTCACAGCTGCGGGACCATGCCGCGTGCGGCCCCTGACAGTTTGCGCAGGTGAAGGTGGTGGAGTCACACTTTTCAGTGGGGCGGTCGTGTGCGGCGCATTTTGCGCAGGTCTGTTTGCGGCGGCAAGAAGTCGTAGCGTGCCCGCACCGCTGGCACTTGTAGCAGCGGCGCGGGTTAGGTATGTACGGACGTACACCACACCTAATGAAACCAGCATTGATGTGCTCAGGAAGTTTTGAACTGCTGAATGTTAAGATTACATGCTTTGTTGGTATTTCTACATTGTCGCGACGGATGGTGATTCTCCTGACAGCTCTTACGCCCTGATTCTTCAGGCCTTCCAGAAGGTCGGCCTCTGTTTCACTTAGCAGATCTGACTGAGATATCACCCCCTGCGAGGTGTTGAGGCTGCTGTGGGGCGTGACAGTGATGTCCAGATCTGCCATGCGGGTTTGGGTCAGGATATTTATGGCTTGCTGCTGCGTCTTGACTTGAACCAACACTTCGCCTGTTCGTAGTTTTTTTGCCTCGAAAGATTTTCCAATGATTCCTTCAAGGAACTTGGAGACGAGGAATAGAGATTGGGAGGAGACGGGTTTGGATTTGTCTATTGATTCAAGGACCAAAAAACGGGGATAGTTGTCATGTTTCGGAACGTTGATAGTTAGTAGGGGTGGAAAGGAAACTTCTGTGCGGCCCCTTTTCGGGGGCCGATCACGTTTAAGGGGGGATTTTGAAAATGCCTAACGATACATTGGAAAACAGGGAGACGGGGGTACTTTCTCCTTTGACCTTACCCTGGTAATCAAAGAGGTCCCGGAGCTCCCTGCCTGGTAGACAGGCAGGGAGCCCATCGGCCGGAGCTTGACCAAGGCTCCGACGGCCACCGTTTACGGCTTCTACCCTTCACCTTAAAAACACATCACCACAATAGGTCACAGCTTATGCTAGGGGGCTCGGGTCCGCGGTATCGCCAGTACCGTCACCATGAATACTCAAGGTGCCCCGTGCGGGGCACCCTCCATTTCTGTTTTCTTATTTCCGTCACCCTGCCGTTCGGAGCGAACGCCAGCCGCACATCCTCGTCCGGCACATTGTGAAGTAACCAGTGCAACTTCATCCGCACGTCCTGGTTGATAGGGTCAATCACCAAACACCGACGATCCTTCACTTTTAATTCCGTTTCTTCGACCAAATTCTTGCAGCTTCAGCGCTGCTAAACGTCACGGCCCACACATGGCTCATCTGATACGCCCCCAAAGCGATAACTTCGGGGAGCAGCGATACACAAGCCAGTGCGTCGCGAAAATCTTCTACCCGATATGGGCGAGCCCGGAGATCACCGTGTAAAAATAATCGCGCCAATCCACCCCGTGAATGTGGTTGGAAAGCAAAGCTGTACACGGCACCCATAACGATTACCCATGCGACGTCACTTTAATTCACTCACATCGGTCCACAAATAGTAAAACCAGAGAGAAGTGAAATGCACTTAACCACGCCATTTATTACTTTAAAGAGATATTCTTGGTAAGGTTAAATCAATGCATGATGCATGAACGGTATTTGGTTGAATTGTATTTGTGTAGCACAAGAGTGGAAACTTTTTTTATAAAATTAAAGTAAGCTCCAACCCGGTGTTAGACGATCTGACTTCTCCATCTCTGCGCCGCGGACGGAGGCGACGAGATTTGCGGCACAGAAATAGGTGGAGGAGTAAGAAATATTTCTGTTCAAATTTCTGAACGGCCCAGAGTGCAGCCCTAGGGAGTGATTCCTTCTTCTGTGGGGCCCATACGCACTCCGCGCGGCCTGTGTTCCGTCCACCCGCTGAAGCTGGATAGGTAGAGAGGGGTTGGACAGAAGCATCTCCCATTGCTCTTGTTGGGTAGTTGACAGAAAGAAAGGAGGGTGCTCAGGGCTAAAGTCGCACACCCCGATTACGGGGTGGAGTATTCCTACTTCTGAGCAAAATTTGGATTCAGCGTCGTAGCGATTCGGATGCATTAAGTGAAGACGCGTAGGCTGTGGGAAGGAGCCATCATTGAATGAGTCGTAGGGTAGTTTGTTGTTCTCTGGAAAGGTCACCGTAAGGCGAAGGTACGGCCTGTCTCAGAAGGCGATAATGCTGGGTTATCTCCCTGAACGTGACAAGCGGGTGACTGTCCTCGTGCAGCTCCATAGCACGGGAGGTAAAAGCGCAGGCTTGTTGGGTGGGCGTATTTGTTGCCCTCTATTGAAGCGTGAGGGGGTGTCCAGATGAGCTGAATGTAACCGTTTGGGGAGTGGTTTTTAGCACTCGCAGTGCAGGTCAGGACACTCAACCCGACTGGTAATTCCAGTAGGCTTGCTGGAAATCAGTGACTACCCTCAGAACCTCTGGTTGAGTGAGAGCCAAAGTGATGGCTGCCTCTTTTTCTGCCGTCATTTCTTGGGTCCTAAGCGAGGTACACGCAAGGAGGTTAGTTCTGGAGGTAGCCACGATGATGGCGTATTGCTGCCCTTGATATTTGCCGGCGTCTGTGTAGATAACTGCGTGATCCCCACCGAGGGCGGTGTGTAGCACTTGAGCCCGTGCTTTTCGGTGACCCTCGTCATGTAAGGGGTTCATATTTCTAAGCAAAGGGAGCTTCTTTAGTTTTAGTCGCCAAGAGTCTGGGAGTACGTCAAGCGGAGTGACATTCTGGGCTGCCCAACCAATCTGGTGAAGCATGCGATTACCCACCGCAGTTCTGAGTCGGACCTTCCGGTTTGAAGGATGGCCTTCTATCAGCTCTTCCACCGTGTTGTGGAGTCCCGTGCTAAGCAGCCTGTGTGTGGACGCACTCATGAGAAAACCAATGGCCTGCTCGACCACCTTTCTAATCATTATATAAAGCATCTCTATGTATTCCTTGTCGAGAAGAAGACATAGGGTTGACGTAAGTGACTCTCGAGAGGACAAAAGTTTCAATTAATCGAAAGGTACCGGATTCCTTTAGGCCTCGCTTCTTGGTGGCAACTCGCCTGATCATGTGTATGATTTTATTAATGCTGTTTTTGAGGCGATGCAAGGAGACGTCACTCTTGGTGTTAGCTTTGAAATGTAGGCCCAGGATCTTGATGCTGGGGCTTGGAGTGATGGTCTGGCCATCAAGGAGTATTTGAATGTATTCCTTAATTTGGCGTGAGGGCGGACGACAAGGAGCTGTGAATTTTTACGTGAACACTGTAGGCCACAAGCTTTAGCACATTGGCGTACTAGAAATGAGATGCCATGAATTGGTGTGAGCTTCCTTTAATTTTTGTAACTCTTAGCACATGAGCAAGGTGCGCACAGGTCCGCTAGACGGGCGTGAGTGGCCGCGTGACGCTTTCACGTGGCATACAGCGAGAACGAAGGGGGTAAACCCGTAGATGTACTTGGTGGGTACACCACCTGTCTTTTCTGTCTTCGCGTGGGCTCGTAGCTAAATCGGCAAGACAACGGACTCTCGCTTTGCTAGTCTATTAGTTCGAGGTTCGATTCCCAGCGGTGCCAGTAAATGCTTTTATTTGTTCGCCGGAGTTGTCTGGTGACACCAACGGTCGCGAAAGAACCCTGGGGGGTAGAGGTAAAAAGCTTTGCTTTAAAATAAAGTGTTGACAACACGCTGATCTGTCTGTATGGTAGGCAGCGTCGCTTGATAAACCTCGTTTCCATTTCCAAACGTCCGGTTTCCGCGGCCTTGCTTGGCCGCTGTAGCCGCCCCTGACGGAGCATCCATCCTGCGTTCGTTCACTCTCGTGGCCGGAAGCGGGAATGACAGCGCTACAAGGGCAGCTGCAAGCACGGCTTTTTAGGGAGAATTTATCCCATAGAATCTCCGCGTAGCGTTCTTAGGCAATCAGAGGCGACTGCCGTGAGAAATTTCTGAGGGAAATTCTCACTGTTGCCGTGATAATAGACACTACCTTGTTTGTTGCGGCTATATGGTTGCGACCGCGTTCTGCACCGACGTCATTATGCCGACGTCGGTGCAGAACCCAAATAACGAACGACGTCATGCAAAGTGGTTGTTCCATGCGCAGAAAATTAGTGGACGGGTTCTTATGTTGCTAGCACTATATAATCAGTCTAATTATCAGCTTTTGAAACGATGAAGCTGTGAACTGCAGGAGAGTAGCGCGTGCATTGCTGGTGCTCACATATACAACTGGCTTCCTTTGCTTTGACGCGAACCGCTTGGAGGGCGGGGAGTTGGCCGGGGCTGTTGCGCCGATGATGGCGGCCACGCTCTCACTGCGGGCAAACGGCAGTCTTCCGAGCGGCATCTGGAAACATGAACCTTCTTCGTAAGCGGCGCACCTTCTAGGCGGAGGGCAGGTGCAATATCTCGTTCTTTCTTTTCATCTTCCCTAAACATCTTTTTTTTTTTCACTTTTAAGGCTAATAATAGCATCTGACGGTCTTTCCACATTTCCTTTCTTGTCCAGTTTAGTTTATTGTAGCGTCCCCGTTATAAAAAGAGAACATAAATAATTACGGTGATTAGGTTCAAATATTCAACTGCAACGAAATTGTTTGAAGTGCCTCAACTGCGCGCCGAAACTGCACGTTTGGCACTTTTGTCAGGTGTAGCCAGTTATGGGGACTTACAGCAGCCCTTCAAGACGCTACGGCACTGCCGAAATTGTCCTTTTAACGAAGCAATGCCCTGTGGTACAATAGTTTTTACATAGAGCACTGCATTCATTTCACGAAGAATAGTGAGAAGGGGCCAGCACTGAGGGACCACAATCGATTGCATAAGATTTCGGTATCTGCCAGTGTATTGCGGCTACGACGACCACGGAGGGCACGGAAAGAAAGGGACGCCACGCCCCAGATCAGAACTAGCGCCCTTATTCCACCAGGCTCCGTCCACATAGCCTCGGAAGCGGCCCACCGACAGCGGTCAGCCAAAAACACTCATATAAGAAAACCCCGATGCAACCCCCAGGATGGAGGCTTATGCCCCGTAGAGCGCATTATCTGAGGACTCCGCACTCCGAAACAAAAAAAAAGGAGTAAGCCAGCAACGGCAGTATCGGTTTATTGATTGATTCTGGGGTTTAACGCGCCGACGCAACGCAGGCGATGAGGCGCGCCGTAGTGGAGGGCTCCGGATTAATTTTGACCACCTGGGGATCTTTATCGTGCGCCGAAATCTCGTACACACGGGCGTTTTTGCTTTTCGCCTCCATCAGAAAAGCGGCCGCCGCGGCCGGGAATCGAACCCGCGACCTCGTGCTCAGCAGCGCAACGCAACGGCAGTATCGGAGGAAGAGGTATACTTGCGTTATTCAGGAAAGGAAACCCTTTAAATACGTGCGAGGGTAAAATTGTGACTTTTCGCACCTCTGGTGTTTTCCGCCCACATGCTTTGAACGGGACCAATACGGCTGTCCAGGTGTCCCGCTGTACTGTCACGCGAATGCGTCAAGAAAATCAATTGGCTGGGCGATTGTAGCACGCCCTCTTGACACAGCCTCTTAGAATTCTTGCCCCTCCCTGGTGCCCCCACGGCGTGACCAATAGTGGCGGCACTGCACGAGTTGGCCACATCGATGTCAGACGTTCTCACCGCTGCGGTTTGAAGCGTCCGGTGTCATAAAGCCCCAAAGAAACATTTCAATGACCGCGCAGATTTTGTCGGTTGCGACGTTGTGTGTGTGTGGTAAGGACAGAGCGAGAACGTTTGAAATAACTGCGCGAACTTTCAAAGAGATGCGAGAATGGCTTCGGCAGGTGCCCAAACGCCCTGCCATCGGGTTGGTTGACATTTTTGTGAAGGTACTTAATGTGCGACGAGAGCATCAAGGACAAAGATGCTGCGAAGAACTTCTTTGAAATGTTTTTAAAGCGCCAGTTGAACAAAGTACTAAGCTGAAGCAGTGTGCTGTGCCATGAAGCCAAGGAGGCGAACAAGGGTCGTCTCACCCACGCGGACCTGAGTCGAGTGGTCCAAGTTGGTACTGTAGCCAGCCACGAAAATGGAGACCAAGTCATCCCCGATGACATTCTCAAGAAGTTCACCGAAGCGCTAGGCAGAGAAGAGAAAGGCGAAGCGGCTTTGGAAGTGAGGAAACTACTAAATGAGTGTCCGAAAAAAGTCCTCTCCACGAACGATAGCTGGTCGGTGATGTCCGTGTGGACAAGCAACGTCGCACGCTTGGCAAGAGAGATGCGTCTCGTAAACGGCTATACATGAGAGGCAAAAGTCCCAGTCCAACCTTTTTTCTTTCGCGAAGTCACTTATTGTTTATCTCATAACAGCAGCTGTGTGCCGAGAGCGTTCCTGGGACCTGTCCACAGTCGCAGCGCAAAAGATAGATCGAGGGGGTTTTGAAAGGAACAAATTAGAGCACCCGTATTGTAGACACATCCAGTTTATCCGGGTGGTTGAAAGCTCCCTATTAATGGTGATGTCACCCGCAAGAAAAGGCCTTCTGTCACTGTCTGTACGCAGCAGGTATGCCAAGCATGAGGGTAATTTAAGACTATATCGAACAAAGTGTGGTTGGTCGACCTCTTCAATTTGCTTCACTTTTTTTGTATCATTTTCTGATTATTGTAATGTCCATAATCACCAATATTTTGCACTATAAATTTTCGCCTAAGTGCAAAAAAAAATTTGTAACACGACAAGGTGGACTCCCACCGTTGTGTTTCTGCGCGCCTCTGCCTGCTCTAGCGACGTTTATATACTTAAATATTTATGAGGGGCAATGCATAAATTTCATGCTTAATTTTCACCTGGTGTGCAATTCTCTTTAAAAGTTTTGTTGCTGGCAAGAGCATTATTGTTTTCGCAATAAAATCTGAAATTCGGATCAGCGTCCATTTTTGTAACCTTCAGCCCAAATATAACAAAAAGTACTTAAGTTACAACCTTAAAATTTTATTCACGTATCCTCTTTACATTTCTAAACAAACGCACTGAATATTATAACTGTACAAAACACGGTAAGTAGTAGTAGTGGTAGTAATAACTTTATTTTTCCCAAAAGGTGTGGTGAGTGCACCCCTGAGTTGTTCACTCAGTCATCTAGACAGCGGGGCTGCCGATGTTTTGGGAGCTCGGTGTCTTCAGCCAACTGGGCGAGGGCTTCTTGCACGTGGGGAGCTGGGCTAGAGATGCAGCATCCCACTCTGGTAAGGATGATATGTTATGAAGGATGAGATGATTTCTTCTACGTAATGCGGGTATCACTGGACATGACCAAATGATGTGGTGAAGTGATGCTCGTGCCACAGAACAGAAGGAAACACGGTAAAGGTGCAATGGGCACGCAAATGTCGCAAATGTCAGGAATGAACTGAAAAACAGAAAGTTCAGACGCTACTATAAAAAAGCACACAATTTTTTTAAAATTCTTCTCAAATGTGGGCCTTTACGTGTACTTGCATTATCATCAAAAATATCTTGCATCATTTTGTTCCTGGAGTGCGTACAGCACGAGAGAGGAGCCCTATTCGCCCGGCTCTTTATGATGTACTGTAGTGATAGTGCCTTCCCTAAGAGTTGTATAAATTATATATGTTTCGTACAAAAAGCAAATGATTCATCCAAGGATACAATAAGTGAGAATGAAACAGAAAAAAGAACGCATCTTTGATGTCCACGTCGCCTGCATAAAAACCTATGTGCGCCAAAATTAAAGTATTGGTTAGGAGAAAAAAAGACACAACTCTTAGGTTAAGCCCCATATAAAAAAAAGCACGGTTTAAATTTTTGTGAAACGTTTTCAGGAGGTTGGCTACTAAATTTATTTGGTTATAAGTAGAAACACCTTGAATTATTTTGAAAATAGCGAAAATAGTGCTTTTCTTGCCTACAAAGGCGGCACCACTGGAATGTACTCTACAACTGCGGGCAGTTAATTGCCAACAAAAGAGAACGATGTTCTCTGGATTTAGTCTTTACAACTTCATCTGGATTTTTTAAACCGCTGACATATTTGCTTGCGATAGGCTGTTTTGTATTAACGAGCTAATTCGTATCGCCAAGGCACTGTGCATCAATTCACACCATAATCCCGAATGCGCTGTATTCGGAGTATAAAATCGAATATTTCACAATAAGAGTATAGTTGTGTACATTTTTGCGTTTTGGTTTACCGGGAATACAGTGTGCTCGGCTCCACGCAGCTTGGCTCTTTTGCTTACTTGCACGCGCGCCCACTCGTGAGGCGCTCAGAGTGATGGCGACTGCAAATCAAATCGGGCGTCGCAGGAATACTTCAGAAATGATGAGCTGGAGAGAGAGAGAGCAAGAGAGAGAGAGAGAGAGAAAGTTTATTTTGCAGGCTGTGTCCAAAGGACTGCTCGGCTTCTTGGTTGGGTTACGGAGACTCGTCTATGGTACTGGCGTGTTTTTAATGTGGCTCAAAAGCATGGTTCAAAAGAGCTCTTCAAGCTCCCTAGGGGGTTTGACCAATGCGTCCGTGCTAGAAGGGCGCTTTGTGGAAGATCTCAGGGTGGTTTGTATGTATTTTTGTATGTAAACTGCAGCCGGGAATCGAACCCACATCTTTGAGCTCGGCAGCACAAAGCAAATCTCACAAACTTACACTGACACAACGCCTCATGTATACCTGTGGTTAACTTTAGCAGAGAATGATCCGCAACTGCGATGGTTGGGGCGCAAAATCATTATCTTGATCGCACTGCGCTCAGTGAGGAGAGGAAGAGGCGGCGAGGGATTGTAATGCCATTTCTTAAGGATGTCATTCGAGGCTGCAAATGCTATCATGGCACGAATGGTGGAGGCCATGCATCCAGATGTCCGAGTGGTCAGTGGCCAATCCCCACGCGTCCTGCCAGGATGCATCAGCAGAGACGCCCGGTTGATCCTGCTTCGCCTGCGGCTTAATTGCTTCAACGTGGGAGCGCGCCTGCACCACCAAGGTCGCCGGGCGTCCCCCACGTGCGCCGACTGCCCAGAGCCCAAGGCGCTAGTGCACTTCCTGTGCTCTTGCCACCAGCACGACACCGCGAGGGCGGAACTCCGGGCCGCACTCCAGCGACTCGATGCACCAAGCCACAAGCTGGAAGACTTCCTGTTCCCCACGGGACCGGACGCCATCCGACGGGAGGGCTTCCAGCCCCTACTCAACTTCCTTCCTGGTTGTGACCGGACTAGAGCTGCGTTTGTAGCCGTCGAGTCATGGACGAAACGAACGCGACATAGGCTGTCCCCCCATCTCCTACCGCTCTTCTCTTCCCCCTTCTCTTCCTATCCTTTCAAACCCCCTTCCCCTTCCCAGCCCCGCAGGGGACACCTTGTGTACTCAAGGTGTTTTGGTGAGTAGCGCCACCACGGTCCCGAGCTCCGCAGGGGTGCCTACTGCCGTAGGCATTTGGTGACTTGCAACACCACGGACGCGAGCACATGTGGGTTGGACCCACCCACGCCCCGGCTGTGCGTGGCTCAGCCGTGTCCGGGGAAAAGGGAATCCTGGTGGCTGAGCAAAAGCCGGTGTCGTTTTGGACCATCATGGCCCCCCGGTAGAGGCAACACGCCACTTTGGCCCCTGCTTCTCGCAGACGGTGCCCCCGGTCTGACCCGCCCGGGGGGAACCAGCCAGTCGCCTTTTCCTGCCTCCCTCTCAGCTCTTTCACTTTCCTGTCTTCTTTTCTACCCCTATCCTGTCATCTCTTCGTTTCCTCATTTCCACACATTTCCAGGCGGCGAGGGTTAACCCTGGGTAAGGAATCAACCTTGAGGACTTAAACAGGGTTATAGCAGCTATGTATGGCTAACGCGCATCTGGCGCGTTCCCAGGTTGGGCTCGGTGGTGGGCGGCCAGCATAGCTGCTGAATTGATTTCACTTGTTATGGCAACAAAATTTTCTGCATCCCATGATCGTCCTCCAAAACGGGGACGCAACGAAGCAGTCCGGCAGTTTTTCACTCCTAAAAAGTCCGAAAATTTTCTAAAGTTCCACGTCATGCACTGTGAAAAAGAAGGCTTGTCAATGAGACGTCTGTCACCATTCTTGGTAGCCAAAGTTCTAACGAATGAGCTAGGCGGCGGTTATAAAGTAAGCAAGTTGGGAAGCGGTGACCTTCTCCTATAAGTACAAGATGCAGCTCAGTGTGCCAAGTTGACGAAAATAACCACTGTTGGCGACAATCCTGTAAGCATCAGTCCCCACCGATCCATGAACACTACCAGAGGTGTTATCTCTGATGAAGACTTTCTGAACTTGTCTGAGCAAGAACTCCTGGAAGGGTTCGAGGGCCAGAATGTTGTGAATGTTCAACGAATCAAAATACGTAGAGATGGGAAGGAAATTTCGACCAAGCATGTAATCCTCACATTCTCGACCAGCGTACTGCCCGAGTCTGTCGAAGCAGGCTACGTTAAAATCCCTGTGCGTTTGTATATTCCAAACCCCCGACGCTGCTATAAATGCCAAAGATTTGGACATGGTTCATTGAGCTGCCGAGGCAAGGCAGCAAGTCCAAAGTGTAGCCTCCCCGACCACTCGTCTGACACCTGTGAAGCTCCACTCCACTGTGTAAACTGCATGGGAGAGCACGCCGCGTACTCGCGCCTGTGCCCGCAATGGAAGAAAGAAAAAGAAATAATTGCTCTGAAGTATAAAGAAAACATTACCTTTAGGGAAGCACGACAGAGACTCTTCCTGACACACACTAGCTTTGCCGATGTAGCGCGACGGGGGGCGGCGCTATACTCGGTTCGAGTTCCCCTTGGAACCCTCCCAGCGAGGCCCCAAGGGACACCCCAAGCCCCCTCAGTGCCGGTGGCTAAGGCCACTGCACATGCCACAAAAGAAGCGTCAAGGGCGGCCCCAGCACCCCTTGATGCCAACGCTAGGCCCCTTGCTGGCACTGCAGTGCCAGTCCCTGCTGAGAGGCAGGCTGCCGCAACCAGCCAGCCTAGCCCTACTGTCGAGGCTTCGCAAGAAGCCATGGACACAACGCCAAGCTCTCCATTGCGCGGTACGCCGATAGGGCGTGGCAAGTCGCTTGACCGTTCAAAGCAAAAGCCACCTAGGGTCACGGCTCCTGGGAAGGTGTCTTGAGCCTGGGAGGGTGACAGCATGGCACTTCTTTAATCCTTATTCAGCATAAGCTGATGGTAGCTGATAATGTAGTCCAATGGAACTGCAGAGGCCTCCTGAAAAACTTGGACGATATCTATGAATTGCTGTCACAACACCAAATAAGTATTATGTGTCTCCAGGAGATACACTTGAGGACGAACCAAACAAACTTCTTAAAGAACTACTCTATTTAGGAAAGACAGGGATGGCTGCATGCATCCCTCTGGAGGAGTTGCGATTATCGTGCAAAAATCAGTGGCATGCCAGTTCTTACCGCTACAGACCAGTTTAGAGGCTGTAGCCATACGAGCCATTATCTTTAATAAGCTGGTAACAGTATGCTCACTGTGCATACCGCCAGACCACGGGCTCTCTAGTATGGAGTTTGAAACATTAGTTGATCAGCTGCCAGAGCCGTATTTGCTAGTTGGGGATTGTAATGCTCACCACCCATTCTGGGGTTCTGCACGCACGGATGTTAGAGGACGCCTCCTTGAAAAGTTTCTGCTATCATCTGGAGCGTGCATACTTAACAAGAAAGACCCAACATATTATAACACAACACATGCCACGTACTCCTGCATAGATCTCGCCATAGCCTCTCCAGTTCTGTTTCCAGCACTCCAGTGGAAGGTCATTAATAACCTGTACGGAAGTGACCACTTTCCAGTAAGCCTCAAGCTTTTAGACAATAAACAAGACAACACTCCATGCCCACAAAAGTTCAAGGAGGAGGCCGCAGACTGGAAAAAATTCAAAGAGCTCTCTGAGTGTCACTATACACTTATAGACAACCTCGGTACTGACGAAGCTGCTAAGACTCTGACCACCCATATAATTGAAGCTGCGCTAAAGTCCATCCCCCAGACTTCTTCTAGTAGGGTTGCTAAGCCAAAACCTTGGTGGAATGATGATTGCAGGCAGGCCCGTAAGGAACAGAATAAGGCATGGGGTGTCTTGCGTAGGTGCCCAACGACTGAAAACTTGGTACTTTTCAAGCGGGCAAAGGCCAATGGCAGACGGATTCGGCGCATTGCGAAAAGAGAAAGCTGGAATCGTTTTGTGTCATCAATCACATCATATACTGACACGCGGAAAGTATGGAGGAGAATTAAAGCACTCCGAGGAAGTAACACTCTTACGCACCCTTTGGTCAGCACAAGTGGAGACACTTTACAAGACCAAGCGAATGCCCTAGGCAAGCATTTTGAGTATGTATCAAGCTCAGCTCACTATTCAAATAACTTCCTGAGACACAAGAATGCAGAGGAACGGAAGATCGTACGGGACAAACGGCATTCTGAGGTAGGGTATAATTGCCCCTTCACTATGCAGGAGCTTAAAGTTGCGCTCACTACTTGTGGTAAATCATCACCAGGGCGAGACCGAATAACATATACCATGATTAAGCACCTGCACCACAACACGCTAGAAGCACTCTTACTGTTGTTTAACAAGATCTGGCGTGCAGGGCGGTTTCCAAAAGTGTGGAAAGAAGCTATTGTGGTGCCGATTCTAAAGGAGGGGAAAGATCCATCACTTGCAACTAGTTTTAGACCGGTCGCTTTGACCAGTTGCTTATGCAAGGTCTTCGAAAAAATGATTAACCGTCGCCTTATCTACTTTCTTGAGTACCATGGTATTATAGACAATCGCCAGGCGGGTTTTCGCTCTAGTAGATCTACAGCAGACCACCTAGTGGCTATTGAATCCTACATCAGGGATGCATTTGTTCATAAGCAGCATTGTTTATCAGTTTTCTTTGACCTCCAAAAAGCTTATGACACAGCCTGGCGTTATGGTATTCTTTGTGATCTGCGCCGCCTTGGAGTTTGTGGAAACATGCTGAACAGTTTGAAGGATTACCTTTCGGAGCGCACCTTTCAGGTTAGGGTTGGAAACGTCCTCTCGAAGATGTTCGTCCAAGAAAATGGAGTGCCGCAGGGTGGTGTGCTTAGCTGCACCCTTTTTATTGTTAAAATGAATTCCTTAGGAACTGCACTGCCTCGCTCCATATCCTACTCACTATATGTTGATGATGTGCACATTGCCTTTAAATCATGTAATATGTCCATTTGTGAGAGGCAAATCCAACTAGCTGCAAACAAACTTACAAAATGGGCAGATGAGAATGGCTTCTGTTTTAACCCAGAAAAAAGCACGTGTGTGGTCTTCTCTAGGCAGCGTGGTATCCGCCCAGATCCCGTTATTACACTCAATGAAACACCCATAGCGGTAAAAAAGGAGCACAAGTTCCTTGGGGTTGTGCTTGATGACAAACTTTCATTCATTGCACACCTCAAACGCCTTAGAGTTAAATGTTTGGATACAGTCAGGATCCTGAAAGTCCTCTCACACCAGTCTTGGGGTACTGACACAAAGTGCCTATTGGCCTTATTCAATAGCCTTGTGAGGTCCCGCATCGACTACGGGTGTCTTGTTTATCAATCCGCCGCGAGAACAGCACTAAAGATGCTAGACCCTGTCTACCATCTTGGCCTTCGTCTGGCTACAGGCGCTTTCCGAACAAGCCCTGTTTTAATCCTGTATGTGGAAGCCAATCAGTGGTCTCTTGAAACACAGCGGAAGTGCACTGGGTTGAATTATGCTCTCAAAGTGACATCCTTGACCGGACACCCTAACAGCACTCTAGGTAACCAGGCAATCAAGCTGTTTGAAAAGCGACCTACCACGGCTGAGCCATTTCTTCTGTCGGTGAGGGCACTGGCCAAAGGCCTAGGAATATCCTTCCCTGACGCTCAGAAAACCAGCTTTGCTGACCTTGTCCCTCCATGGGATCTGTGCCCCATCTCTTGTGATCTCTCTTTTATGAAGATTGACAAAAGAACCGCTCCAAAGCAATTAATTATGCAGCATTTTTTGCTTTTGCAGAACAAGTATAGAGCATCTGAGTTCTACACAGATGCTTCCAAGTCAGCTGGTGCAGTATCATGTGCTGCACATGGTCCAAACTTTTCCACGTCAAAGACTATGCCTAAAGCCACATCTATATTCACTGCTGAAACACACGGCCTTGTATTGGCTGTAGAATATATTATTCAGAACAATGTCCAAAAGTCAGTGATATTCACTGATTCTCAAAGTGCTGTGCAGGCTTTAGCGTCAGGAAAGTTACAAAAAAATCCAGTCTTTAATCAATTGCTAAAACTGCTGTGCTCAGCCCACCAACAAAAACTTGAAATCACAGTCTGTTGGGTCCCAGGTCACTGCGGCATAGCCGGAAATGAGCAAGCAGACAGGAATGCTGGAACTGCAGCTCTTCGGAGTGACCTAGATATTCAAAGCGTCCCGTACGAGGATCTTAAAGCGTACGTACATAAGAGGCTGCGAGACCAATGGCAGGAAGATTGGAATAGGCAAGCAGCAAACAAATTGCACATGGTAAAACCCAACTTAGGTAGATCGATCCGTGAGAAACGAGACAGGATCACAGAGGTTACTCTCTGTAGACTGCGCATAGGCCATACCCATGCTACACATGCGTACCTATTGAAAGGAACAGAACAGCCACGCTGCTTGAGGTGTGGAGAGTCGCTATCAGTCACTCACATACTAGTAGAATGCAAACTACTTGAACCGCAAAGAAAGCTTCATTTTCCAGAATTGTACACACGCATGATCCCTCAACACCCATTGCTGTTTTTATCAGACGAGCCACTTTTCTGTGTGAGCCGTGTTTTTAAGTACCTCTCTGACGTAGATTTTTTAAGGTATGTGTCGTATCACCCGTGAGCCGAGCCACCATTGCTACCGCAAAGACGGTGGCAAGGGGTGCACATAGAAAATGCCTGTCATAGTGACAAATGTTTTTACTTGGCCCTCTACACCAATTTTTTTTTTTTAAATAGAACTTTGAGATACCTTTTATTATATATTCTGTACTTTATATTCTCACTTGAATAATAATCACCATAGTACTGGCGCTCTTTGGCCTTGATGCCCTTGCGCCAAGAAAACCTAACATCCTCACCCCTTCCCTGGACTGGGTTGTATGAGGCTGAGCTCCCCGTCGAGTTCAACAATATCCCCAGTTCTTTTCTCTTCTCTGCTTTGTTATTAAATCACCACCACCACCCATTCCTTAAGGAGGAACAACAGCAATTCGTTATCACTTACATTTGCGCTCACAGAAGATCATGTGACCTGGTCGCTGGTTGGTTTTGCTTTCGCGTCAGCTGCCATGATCGTTTCTCAATTACTGACTCTGTACCATTGTCAACCAAACCACTCTCAAAATTATTGCAGAATAATTTCCCTTGTGCAGTTCCTTTTATGTTCCCGCATCTGTGTTTTCTCTCATCGGTACATTTGCCAAGACCTTTTTGTGAGCACAGACACTGCGGCGCTCCGCCACAGCTTGTAGAGGCAACTTTGTCAATACACTCGCGTAATGTTTGTTAAAACACTCGCCTACTGAACTCCGAACGCATTTTCATGCGCTACGTTCAAGCTTCCCGCCCCAGTGAACAGGATGGAATAGAGAAGGGGACGTAAAATAAGCATTTTGTGACCATTGTCATGATTAAGGGGGCAAAGATGACGTGTCATAGTAGAGCCAGAGGCCGACGAAGAGGAAGACGAAGAGAAGGCAAATTTCCCGCGAAGAGAGCGGACTAATGATGAGGTGACGCGATGGAGGCACGTGCCGAATTAACCAATGTGGTCGTGACCCGTGCGGCGGACACGGGCAGAACAAATGGAAGAGTGCCGCGACGGCCGGGCAAAGCTATTTAATCCCGGGGCACTGGCCGAGAGAGAGAGAGAGAGAGATCAGAAGAATGCCACAGCAGGAAGGTCGGTTGGCACGAGTCCGAGGAACAAGCCGGGGGTACGAGGCCAGCCCATCGACAAGAGCCACGTCAGCCTGGGCCGGAGTGGACCGACGTTGCATCGGCTTCTACTTCCGCGTCGTACCACCAACCTGTGCTTCGGTGGCCCCAGCGGCGACGGTCGGGCGTCTGCGTACAGCGAGCACGCACCGTCAACTAACGCCTTGGCGGTCCCCACGCGGCGACGTTCCCGGAGTCCTCGGTGCTACCTGCTTCCACGGCGACGGCCCCGAGGCCAGGGGAAGCTTCCTGCTACGAGGGCTACCACGAGGAGTAGCTGAAAAGCGGTCCACCGGGTGACTACCACGCACAACTACGTTGGTACCACCACAACCGGCACCGCGGCAGCGGACAACGACGACCACCAGCGTGTCACGGCCACGCTACGGTTACGACACGTCAGCGCCGGAGACAGCGGTAGGCCCGTCCGCTAGGGACTTGATATTATATGGCCCTTATTGTTAAGATTGTTAACATGGACGTTGTATAGAGATGAACTAGGACTGGTTGCATTATTAAGGACTTCATTGTAGTGACTTTTGGTTTGGTTTGGTGGCTTTTCTGGGTTGTTGTTAGGAATTAGTATTTAGGAATTTATTTGGTGGAAGTCTTTGTTTGCTTTGTGTTTACTTTGCTTAGGGGTTGTAGCTGTACATTATAAATGTGTGCTGTGGTAAATATGCCAACGACTCTCCCGTGTCCATTCTTCTGAGCTGGTCGAGACGTGCCACAAGACGTGACGACCATAAGGATTTTGGGACGTAAAAAGCATTTTGTGACCCGAACATATCCTTTTGCACAATTTCGCTCGGTCTGCTGCCACGGAAACATACTGCAATTACAAAAATTAGTTTTGAAAACGTGAGTTGTTGGGCAACGAAATGATTCAGCTTTACATCTTAAACAAGGATTAGTCCCGCAGTGCACCGCATTAGCTGAACACCACGAAAAATGAAAGATCCACCTTCACACCGTGGATATTCGCCGCGTGCAAAAACCCAGCAGTGAAGAATCCCTCAACTACAGCGGCATGCACAGAGAGGCAAAGTGGTCTTCATGTAGCTACGCTCATGGGCCATGTGTTTGAGTATAAAAGTAAGGACTCCGCTCCGCCATTTCCTGAAGCTTTTAATTATTGCTGCTTAATTAGCTGAGATGAAAAAAAACTGCGGATGATGCCTTTGTCATAGGAATCGGTAAAACACGAAAGTGAAATGTGACGCGAAATCTGCAGCGAAATGAGCATGATTTGCGGGTCCGCGGCGGTCGTTTGGGTGTGCTTGGCGAGCGACGTCCTGCTGGCGGGTCACTTTGGTCGCTTCGACTTGCGTCATTTCCGTGAAGGATATGATGCCAGTGAAATCTTGGTGCATCCCGGCATAAAACTGTTTTGTGTTAAAATATAAAACCCGAAAACTAACAACCGTAAGTATAGTAAGTATAGAATTATTTTTAGCACCAAAGGTTGCTTCCCCGCCAAAAGACCCCGTGTGCAGGGGGGCACTCTTTACAGGCCGCTTGCTTCGTTGTACTGGCGTCACTCCCGTGACGGATATGACGTCGGTGAAATTGTCGTGTATCCAGGCATAAACACTTTACTGTTAAAAACAAACCGCTTTCTGTGTGGATACGCTTGCGTTCATGTTAGAATCAAGCGCTGTCTTGGTGCTGCCTCTTTATTTTCACAGTTGTTGCCACTTTTATTTTAGTGATTCCGCCAACTCAATGATAAAGGCGAAGTTCTCGTGGCATGCTGTCACATAAAAATTTGAAGGACCCTTTCGCTTTTGATCGGACCGTGCAGCACGCTTTGAGCAGTGCAAATAAACCAGCGCTACGTTGGTTTATGCTTCCAAAAATCTCATCGAAATATTACACGTGCACGCGAAGCGGTACGCTCGCAAATATTTGTGTAAAATGCGGGAAAACCACCCGCAATCTCTCCAATTTCCCTCATCATGCACAGCTTTAATTACGTCATTACAGCGGTGGCTGTCCTTTTTGCTGTTGCCGGTCAACGTTGCTATTTATTTCTCGCATTTCGAGTGACGATCCACCGTCGTGGGCGCTTTGCGCCAACCTCTACTATGCCTGAACCTGAACGTACAGTTCTGGTGTGTTTTTTTGTTTTTGCGATGGGAGTGCGTGGGGAGTTCGAGTGACGAACTCAGTACTTTACTTTTAACCAGACCACCCTACAACAAGCGTCTACTTGTACAAAAAGACGGTAGTCGACTGGCGCCCCTGCCTCCTTTCTTTTAAATGCAGAGCATTTCAGTAACTCACGATGTCACCCGCGTTGGCGTCCGTAGTCCGCATCGCTCCCCCTACACTATATAAAAAAATAATACTTACCGGCGCCAGGTTTCGAACCAACGACTCTGCGGGCGGAACGCAAGGTGCACGGTACTCTACCAACTGAGCCACAAAGCCGACACAGAACGGAAGGTTACGAACGTGCCTTATATCCTTGACTCATTCAACCGTCGGCCAGAGGTGCGCCCTCTCCCCCGCGTCCTCCTCGCCTTCTCTCCGCTCGCAACGCCCTCTCTCGGCGCGTTCGGTTCGGGCGCAGAACAGGTGGGGACGTGCGCAACACCCTCTCTCGCCGCGTTGGGTTCGCGCTGATCAACAGTCGGTTCGCGCGCAAGAACAGGTGGGGGCGCTCGCATCGCGCTCTCTCGCCGCGGTCGGTTCGCGCTTAAACCACATATGTCGTTCGCGCGTGCTCCGGTCGCTAACATCTGTGGCGTGATCGTGACGTCAACATCACGCCTTCGTGTGGTGGCGCGATTTTGGCGCTATAACACTCTCTCGCGAGGGGCATTGCATCGGATTCGATTGGATTGGCTTGGCTTGGCTTGGCTTGGTTTTAATTTGGATTGGATTGGATTGGATTAAAGTGGATTGTGTTGGATTGTGTTGCGTCATAGCCACGCCATGTTGCGTCATAGCCGCTCCACGTTGCGTCATAGCCGCGGCAGGGGGTTCACAGCACGTTTCACCAGCGACTTCATCGACAATGTCTACGCTGGAAGACAACAATTACAACAACAGCCAATACGTAATCCATAAGACTTGCAGGCGCGCCCCCCGCGGAAATGCTGTGCATTTGATCGTGCCCCTCGCGAGGGGGACGTTTTTTTTGTTCAAGCGCTCACTTCTACCATTGCTTTCAAAACAAAATATCGGGGGCTTGTAAATTTCACGAGATTATAGAAAACAAAATGATAATCAGTTGAGGATCCAGCCACACCGTCCGGGAGCTTCCACAGTGCAGTCCTCAATTTGAACATTCATACCGATGCGGAGTGCGAACAGCGTAGACAAAACGAGTCCGAAATGCGGAGGGGACAGAGGGGGGGGGGGGGGTTGCCCCCCCTCAGAAAATTTCGGGGGCCGTGATCCAAGTAGGTAAGGGCGCAAAGCCGGCATCAGCCTGCGGCACAACAAGTGGTGTTGCGTCCGCCGTGGCAAAGGCGGTTTTATCACCGTCAGACCAAGACAGAAAGGCATTTTCAATATTCGCTCTTTCCAGCGACGCTAGTGACGCCGCGCGGAATTTGTCCGAAGCAGGGAGATGGTGATCGGCGGACCGCATGGAGGAAGAAAAAAGTTAGGAGACGGCGCCACCGGAGAAACGTGAAGCCTATGCATGAAAAGTAAAATCGAAGTCGGCCCAGGCCGTCACTGCACCACGTGACCCCATCGCGCCGGCGCGCGCCTCCGTTTGAGAGCGCGCGGTGGGGTTTCACTTTCGTCTGCTCGAAACTACTCTGCGGCCCGTTGTCGCGAAGCCAGCTATATGATGTGTTTTTTTCCCGCTCACCTCTCATGCGGTGCCTCCCGTCTCGTTCCTCCCAAGATAACACGCTACAGGTTTGCTCAAGTCAATTTAAAGTTACCGCGCTCTACTGCTCCAAGTCAGGTGTCTCGATGCCAGCGCTGCCGTACGGCGGAGACGCGCATGAATTGAGGCACCCAACTATAACATTTATAGCACCACTATGCCCTACTGCACGAGCGTTCCAAGCGGAACGTGGATCCCATCTAGTGGAACCTTTAGTTGCTATTGCCGTTTGATTTCCTAAATGCCGCCAAGAGATAGCGCTGGCTACAGCATGCGACGGTTTTCTGCCGTTGATGTAGCATTTTATTTGCTATGGCAAAAACCTAGCATCCATGAATTTTTTCATAAATGAACACTGCAAATATCGTTTATGTATTCATTTTCTGCCTTATATTTGCGTAATGTTTTGTCCTTGTTCAACAATGCTGACAAGTATGAACACTGACACTGGACTTAGACGTTTACATTTGGGTGTGAGTATATAAGACTATTTGCGCAGATTTTATTTTACTTTGGCCGGGTCGCTCAATCGAATCACAGGCAGACAGAGAGACAGACCCAAATTTTCGCGCTGTAGTAGCCCAAGAAAGACTATTGTTTTTAAAACGCCCTACCAACCTGGGCGTTGTTGATTGATTGTAGGGTTTAACGCGCCGACGCAGCGCAGGCGACGAGGCGCGCCGTAGTGGAGGGCTCCGGATTAATTTTGACCACCTGGGGATCTTTAACGTGCGCCGAAATCTCGTACACACGGGCGTTTTTGCTTTTCGCCTCCATCAGAAAAGCGGCCGCCGCGGCCGGGAATCGAACCCGCGACCTAGTGCTCAGCAGCGCAGCGCCTTAGCCACTGAGCCACCGCGGCGGGTAACCTGGGCGTTCTTGGGGCTCTCGGCATTGTTGGGTTGCTTGAGCCAGTATCGGTCTAGCGGCTTTTCCGCAAAAGGGCATACCTTTGACTTTAAAACTGAGGGTGCTAAGGGTGCAGGAAGGGGGGGGGGGTGAGAGACTAGAAGAAAAAGGGGGAGGGAGGAGCAAGTTGATCTTAGAAAAAAAGAGGCTTCAAAAAGGGGAGGAAAAGTGAAGGCGGGAGAGGGTGGATGAACGGACTATGCGCTTTGTTAGAGCACCAGTCTATCACCATGCGGCAGAACGCCAATTTGGACACAACGACAGTCATCACAATGCGCTGTGCCCGGTTGTTTTACCTTCATTTGCAGAGATGAGTATCTCAAATGCACCGGACTCTCCCGGTAGAGCGTTTCAGAAAGCGGTATCCTCGAGAATGCGCAAAATGTATACTAGGATTGCTCAGAATTATAACCTATACCCCATTACTCAAAACTGGCATGTTCATATATGGGTCATTCCACGCCAAACGTCCCAGAGAGTTAGTTCGACAACCTCCGATTATACTATAAAAATTCACAGTTGCTCAATTATTTAAACTGAGCGTTCTCGCAGCACATGTTTGGCGAAAAAATTGGAAAGAAATTACAGCAATTTGAATATCGCTGCGTTTGGTCAAAAAAGAATCTCGTTTTTTCGTCAAACTATACACTTTAAATTCACCACACACTGGTTGTTATTGTACCAACGTGGAAATAAAAAATACTATTTTTTCTGTTCAATTCTCACATATTGCATCCGTGAGGGGATCATTTGCCTTTTGTTGAAACCATATATAATTTGTACAGATGTGGAGAAAGTCGCTACCACTAGAGTACGTCGTGGAGAGCCGGATGGATAGGGCTGCTCTCGCGCTGCTTGCGCTCCAAGAACAAAATGATGCCGCATGTTTTCAATGAAATGCAAGTACGTGTAAAAGAACTATATCTAGGGAGAATTTCGGAAAAATCGAAAATGTTTTGTTATACTGGGATCGGAAGCTTTTTTTTTCAGTTTTTCTTTCGAACCTGCGTGTGCGTTGCATCTTCACAATATTCGGTGCGTTTGTTTAGAATTGTGAGGAGCATACGTTAGTAGACTTTTAAGGTTCTGATTTAGGTAACTTTTGTAATATTTAGGCTCAAAATTGCGAAAAAAATTGGGCTAACCGGAATTGGACATTTTATTGCAAAACATTTATATTTTTTTGTCCGAAACAAAACTTTTTTTGCATAAATGTACACCAGGCGTGAATTTAGCGTAAAATTTACAAATTTCCCCGTATATAATCGTCGCTGAAGTTGCCGAGGCGCACTGGAAGGTCACGGAGGAGGTCCTCCTTGTCGCATTTCAAACGTTTTTACAGTTAGACAAAATTGGGGAAAATATTCGTGAACCTTAACATTAGGATCACCGGGAATAGTGTAAAAAAATCTAGCAAATTGAAGAGGTCGACCCGCCACCCTGTGTTCGATCTTCTCTGATATCACACTTCAGGAAATAAGATACGAATAGTACAGGGGCGCCTCTTTTCAATCAATACCTTTTTTTCTCGAGTCGCGCTGGCGCCTGAACCTAATTGATGTAATGGAATCGTATGATGGAATCGTAATTGGTGTGATGGAATCATAATTCGCATGATGGGATTCATACGATGAACCGCATCGAAAAATCAGAGTTACAGCAGAGCTGAGAACCGGTCCCGGTACGATCCCGGTGCACCGGAACATGTGCACAACCCGATTTTCCTCTTCCTGCGCGCGCACAGTAGCCCCGGTCGCCTATCGGGTACCGTACCGGGGCCGGTTCTCAGCTCTGCTATAACTCTCCATTATTTCAGCTTATCGACATATCAATTCGAAAGAATGACAACCAGGGATTCTTGAGAACTCATTCGAACGCATTCAACTGAAACTATGCTATATTTAACGGAAGCTGTGTATAGTTAAGCAGGAGCATTAGCGGAAAAGAAAAAGATCGTGGTGACGCCCCAGGCACTTTGGCGCACTTTCGAAATGGCAGCAGTGCGTTGCATGAACGTATTGGCAGATTGCATGAACGTATTGGCAGATGCTCTTCAAAGCGGCCGCAAATTTAGCAGCATTTTAGACTTGCACTTATAAATGATTCGATATAAATCTGAAAGGTTAATAATATAATCTAGTGATGGTAGAGTTGATAAAGAACCGCGATGACAGAACTTCTTTGAAGTCAAGAATAATTTGTGGCAATAACCCCACACCCCCGAGAACGCCGCAGAATCTCTGAAAGCTGAGCGCACTTAAGAATTGCACAAGCAGTCTAAGCGTTGAACTGGGAAACCATGTCTATATGTCAACAAGTTCTACAGAGAAAGAACTAGAGAAACAGTAAGATGGGGGAATTATTCTCTTTTTTGGTATAAAGAAAAAATAATGTGCCCCTTCGTCTAACGAGGAATCAACATTTCGGTGTAGGACAATTCGGTGCAGGACACATCAGTGTAGACATTTCGGTGCACGGACACTTCGGTGCAGTCGTCTCGGTGCGGACATTTCGGTTCACAAAATGTCCCAGGTATTCCGATTTGATTTTAATATACGAGAGTTGTGTGTAGACTGCACTGCGCAGAAACGAACAGTAAACATAAGCGGAGAACCAGCGCGTAAAACCCCATTTCACTAGTGGACGCTATTAATTAACGCTGCAAATTTACTTCTGTTGAACTTTTCTCATTTTTATAAACACGAAAGTGGTTTATTCCGGGATACACGAAGATTTCACTACGTCATAGCTGTCACGGAAATTCAACGAAGCAAGCGGCCTGTAAAAAGTGCACCCCTGCACACAGTGTCTTCTTGTGGAGAAGCAACCTTTAGTACTAAAGTGTACATTATCCTTAAGGTTGTTCGTTTTCGATTTTGCTATTTTAACACAAAAGTGTTTTATGCCAGGATACACGAAGATTTCCCTGACGTCATATCCGTCAGGAAACTGACGCAAGTACACCTTGATGATGATTTTGGGTTTATTGGCGCAAAGCCGACAAAGGCAAAGAGCGCCATGACAATGATGAAAGAGATGAGAAAGATTTGTAAAGGAGGCACTAGTTTAAAAAACTTTACTCAGGGGGTTTGTGTAAAAGGCCATAATTAAAGCATAGTGAGTATACTAAGATAAATGGTGTATAGGGTCATATTAAAACAGTGAGTGCAAGCACCTAAGGGGTAAAGTCTCAGGTTGCACCACTGTTTTAAAACACATAATGAACACAGGTGAGGTTATGGTCTATATGATATGTATTTTAAAAAGTCTACATCTGCTAGGTAACTAAAAACTTTTTTGTATGGGAACATTGGGTGGTCTGATAAAAATAGTGAAGGATGAGAGGGAATGTTATACGTGTAAGCTTCATTAAAATGACGTTTCCTTTCAATGACGCACATGTCACACTCAATAAGCATATGAAGGACAGAAAGCTGACCCCCACATCGATGGCACTGTGGCTTGTTTGCGTCTGTTAAAAGGTATGAGTGTGTGATGTGTGTGTGGCCAATTCTAAGTCTGCATAAGGCCACTTCTATTGATCTAGCATGTTTCTCAGAGGGAGGTTTTTCAATTTTAGGTTTAATGACATGTAATTTGTTGCTTATTTCTTTATCCCACTGTTGTTGCCAGTGCTCTCGCAGCTTCCTCCTCACATAAGGTTTGAGATCTTCATATGGAACCAGCTTAATATCTATGCTTTCACGAAGGGCAGCAGCTGCAGCACTTTGGTCAGCGGCTTCATTTCCAGCAATGCCACAGTGGCCCGGAACCCAGCACACTGTGACAGCAAGCTTGAGACTATAAGCCGAGTACAGAACAGCATTAAAAGTTGGGTTTTTACTAGCCTTCAGAGATGAAAGCTTTGTAACAACACTCAGTGAGTCTGTGTATATAACTGAGCTCTTAATTTTGTTTTGGAGAATGATGTTCAAAGCTAGCAGGATACCATATGCATCTGCAGTAAATATACTAGTGTTCCTGTTCATTGTTTTGGACAAAGAGAATATGGGGCCAATTGCAGCACAAGACACCACTGCAGAAGTCTTCGAGGCATCTGTGTAGAATTCAGCTGCCTTGTATTTGTCCCTGAGTGACAGAAAGTGCTGAGTAATAACAAAGTTTCGCACATTTTTCTTTTGCAGTTCTCTGAAAGACATGTCACACTGAATTGGGCAAATGTCCCACGGAGCAACCAACTCATGAATGGAGGTGCAGTAAACTTCAGCAAGAGGAACTTGTAGGTCCTTTGAGAGGCGTCACACTGCCCAAGAGAAGGGTGGTGCTATGGATGGTCGATTTTCAAAAAGTTTATTATTAGTGTTACTTTTCATAATTGCGTTCAAAGGGTGTTCCTTCATAAAAGTAATCTTTGCAGCATACATCAGAGCTGTGTAAGTGCGCTGGTACTCCAAGCACCACTGATTAGATTCAACATGAAGGGATGGAATGGGGCTTGTTCGATATGCACCTGTTGCCAAGCGAAGCCCCAAGTTGTATACTGGGTCCAACATTTTCAGTGCTGTTGTGGTTGCAGACTGGTATTCAATGCATCCATAATCAATTCTTGACCTTACTCGGCTATTTAGAAGTGAAAGCAGACACTTTGTGTATGTTCCCCAAGACTGATGCGATAGTACCTTAAAAATGTTCATCGTTTTCAGGCATTTCGTTTTTAGTAATTTAGTATGCGCTATAAATGTGAGTTTGTGGTCAAGTAAAATACCCAGAAACTTGTGTTCATTTTTTACTGGTATGGGCTGACCTTGTAATAAAATGCAAGGAGGGGGATGGACACCACGCCGCCTGGAAAATACCACAACAGCACTTTTATCAGCATTAAACCTAAACCCGTTCTTGTCAGCCCATGTAACCAGTCTGTTGACACTTAATTGGATTTGGCGTTCACATATCGATAAATTACAGGACTTAAAACTAACTTGAATTTCATCAACATAAGTGGAGTATGAGACAGTTCGTGGGAGAGCATTTTTTATTGAACTGATTTTAACAAGAAAAAGAGCGCAGCTCAGCACTCCCCACTGCGGTACACCATTTTTTTGAACAAAGGTTCTAGACAGCACGTTACCCACACGAACACGAAATGTGCGATCAGAGAGATAGTCCTTAATAACATTGAGCATATTACCAGTAAGGCCAAATGACTGCAAATCTAGCAATATACCGTATCGCCATGTTCTATCATACGCCTTCTCCATGTCAAAGAACATAGAGAGGCAGTGTTGCTTATGGATCAAGGCGCATTTCACATATGATTCAAATGCAACCAGGCTATCTGTAGTTGATCTTCCAGACCTGAAGCCTGTCTGATTTTTGTCTAACAGACCATTAAACTCGAGAAAGTAAAATAGTCGCCTATTTATCATTTTTTTGAGCAGCTTACATAAACAACACGTCAAGGCGATGGGTCTGTAACTCGCAGCAAGACAGGATTCTTTTCCTTCTTTTAGAAGCGGTACAACGATAGCCTCTTTTCATGTTCTTGGAAAACGACCTGTTTGCCATATTTTGTTAAAGAGAGAGAGTATTGCATGCAGGGTTTCACTGTGTAGGTGTCTGATCATGTGATAGCTGATTCGGTCAGCTCCAGGGGCTGACTTATCACATGTCGAGAGTGCACTCATCAATTCAAGAATGGTAAATGGAGCATTATATCCCTCTTTCGAGCGTTGGTTCACACAAAGCGGCTGCCTTCTTATGCTGTAAAAATGTTTGTGTATAATGTGAAGAACTGAATACATGTTCAAAGTGTTTCCCAAGAGCATCTGCTTGATCTTTTAGAGTTACCTACACTACTTACTAGGGGAATAGGATGACTCTTGTATCCTTTTAGCTTCTTTATCCTAGTCCAGACTTTCCTAGATTCTGTATAAGAATTTATAGATGATATAAACCTGGTCCAACTTTCGTTTTTTGCCATACGTCTCGTACGCTTCCCTTTAGCTTTTGCCTGCTTAAACTTGAGAAGGTTGTCGGCGTGGGATAGCGGCGAAAAAGTGCCCACGCCTTGTTCTGTTCAGACCGTGCACGCGCGCAGTCCTCATTCCACCATGGTCAGGGTTTTGGGAGAGTTTTAAGAGTAGTCTCTGGAATGCTTTTCTGGGCAGAGTCAAGAATGTGGGCTGTAATCAGTAAACTTGATGCTTCAACATCTAAATTGCATATTGTTGTAGGGGGTAGCCTGGAAAGTTCTTTGTATGTTTTCCAGTCAGCTGCTTGTAATTTAAATGTTCGAAGTGGTTCTGTGTCTTGAGAGTCATTGTTTACAGCCGTTAGTTTTGCAGGAAAATGATCACTGCCATACGGGTTGTTAAATACACTCCATTCAAGCATAAGCAGTAAGATTGCAGAGCCAATTGCAAGGTCTATTGCTGAGTACGTGTGGTGTGTGGAGTTGTAATATGTGGGCGTTTCTTATCAAGGATGCAACATCCGGATGTCGTGAAAAACCTTTCAATGAGCCGCCCTCGAGCATCGGTTCGCACAGATCCCCAGATGGGGTTGTGAGCATTAAAATCACCAGTTATGATGTAAGGTTCAGGTAGTTCATTGATTAGGTTTTCAAATTTGACGTTGGAAAGGCGATAGTCAGGTGAAATGTAGAGAGAGCAAACTGTCACTAGTTTGCCAAAAACTGTGGCTCTGACAGCTACAGCTTCGAGTGACGTCGGTAGCTGGAAGTACAGAAAAGCCACAGATTTTTGGAGTACTACTGCCACACGACCAGACAGCTGGATGCAATTTTGTCTGTCCTTACGGTAAACAATGTACTGTGTTTGAAGTTTGTCTGTGATGGGCGCAAGTGTGTTTCTTGGAGACACAGTATTTGTGGTTTGTGATTGGTGAGGATGTCATAAATATCGTCTAGATTTCTTAACAACCCCCTACAATTCTAGTACATAACACTTTCAGCAGCCATAAAAATCAGCGAAAGAGAAAAAAGGATCATGTTCTGGATCATGTTTTCCCCGTCTTTTTAGCAGGCCGTGTTTCGGGGCCCTTCGAAGCAGGTTCACTTAGGTTGTGGGGTCATTTCCAGGGGCAACGACTTTACTGGCCTTTGGTTTGGTCGGTTTGCCACGACCTGCGGCACCGCGGCGCTCCTGTGATGCCTCAGGAGCAGACGTACATGGAGAGACATCCATGGCCTCAACTGCGGTTTCTGAAGCTGAATGACTGTCAGAACCAGACTTTGTGCTAGAGGCTGTAGCCGCAGCACTGGGCACAGCTGGAACAGCAGTAGCCACAGCAGCAGTCCTCTGCTGTTGCACAGGTGCCTGAGACGAGGCCAGGTCAACATCGCTGACCTGGACAGGAGTCGTGCTGGCGGCCTTTCGCCCAGCACTAGGTCGGAGTGGAGCAGCAGAAGCCACGGTAGCGACGTTTTGCTGCTGAGTGGGGGGCTGCGACGGGACCTCGTCAGGCTCGCTGTACTGGGTGCCCGCATCTACCAGACGACGCCCCACCCCCCGGCGAGCTGCGTTTGCGTAACTTTTGCCCGAAAGCAAGGCATGCTTCAGGCGTGCTTGTGGGAACGTTAGGTTCTCAGTGACTTTCAGTTGGATTATTTCTTTTTCTTTTTTGAATGATGGACATGCACGTGAGAAGGCAGAGTGTGGTCCATTGCAGTTTGGGCATTTAACTTGTTGCTTGCTACAATCGTCACTGGCGTGATCAGTGCTTGCGCAGTGAGCACAGATGGATCGGCCACGGCACGACAGAGTTCCATGGCCATACTTCTGGCACTTGAAGCACCTTCGCGGATTAGGTTTGTATGGAAGCACTGGACAGGAAATAAATGCAGCATGGACCGTTTCGGGAAGTTTTCGACGGTTGAAAGTCAAAACAATGTGCTTAGTTCTGATTTCCTCACCTGCGCGACGTATAGTTATCCTCTGCACAGCTGTTACGCCTTGGTCTTTGAGCCCTTCGAGAAGATCGTCTTCATTCTCATGAAGTAGTTCTCGTTCAGAGATGACGCCTTGGGTTGTGCTTAGGCTGCGATGTGGCGTGACCGTTACTTTTAGTTGAGCCAAGGTGTCCTGTTTCAGGAGGTTTTCACTTTGGGTTTTTCTTTGTACTTCTACCAGCAGGTCACCTGAGGCAAGTTTTTTTGCATGGTAGTCTTTCCCAACAATGTTCTCGACGCATTTTGCAATGAGGAACACCGATTTTTTTGCTAGGGGTGCATTCTCTTCTTCGGAGGTATTTGTTAAAAGTTTCGACAGGTGGAGCTGCTCTGCTGCTAAGTACTTCGGTGCGGCCCCTTTTCAGGGACCGATCAGTTTTTTTTTGGGGTGGAAAAAGAAGCCATAAATACATGGTGTACATTCGGAAGCAACGCCGGCCGCCCACCGCCGAGCCCAACAAGGGAACGTGACTCAACACGCTAGCCGTACCTTGCCACTATAATCCTATGCTCGGGATCGAGAGTGACGTCTTTGCACAGGATTAACCCTCGCCGCCTGGAAAAGCTTAGAAATAAGGAAGAAATGAGATGACAGGACAGTGTTAGGAAAGGAAATAGGAAAGAGAAAGAGCTGAGAGGAGGACAGGAAAAGGCGACTGGCTGATTCTCCCCGGGCGGGTCAGACCGGGGGTACCGTCTGCGAGAAGCGGGGGCCGAAGTGGCGTGTTGCCGCTGCTGGGGGGCCGTAAAGGTCCAAAACAACCTCAACTTTGGCTCAGCCACCAGGTTCCCCTTTTCCCCGGACACGGAAAAGCCACGCACAGCCGGGACGTGGGTGGGTCCAACCCACATGTGCTGGGGTCCGTGGTGTTGTAAGACACCAAGTGCCTACACCAGTAGGCACCCCTGCGGAGCTCGGGACCGTGGTGGCGCTACTCACCAAAACACCTTGAGTACACAAGGTGCCCCCTGCGGGGGCCAGTACACCTTGCCGAAGCGACCCGCCAGCAAGACGTCGCTCGCCAAGCACGCCCACAAGACAGCCGCCGATCCGCAAATCATGCTCAGCTGCAGATTTCGCTGCACATTACACTTATTTATTTAAACATACTGCCAATCCCACCAGGGATTTTCGCAGGAAGGGCTTGAGACAAAAATTACAGAGTAGGTAAACAATAAGACACACACATTAACAATTGAAATCTAGTAACCGAATTGGATTACAAAACAAAATCGGGACAGGATTCAAACATGTGGGTTACTAATAACGTGCAAGTACAAAGCAAATTCACATACTGGAAAATTGTATGAACTATTGATAAATGTAACGCAAACAATGATAAGCAAAAGTACTGCATGGGTAAAGAATTCAGTAAGAGAAGTGTAATATAAGTACATAAAGAACGTGATCTGAAAACAGAGTATTTGAGCTGAGGAAAAATTTTTAAGTGCAACGTACAATACTGAAGGGTATTTCATCTTAAGCGTAACATAAGAGTACATAATCAGCGGGGTAAAATATACACACAAATACACAAACGAATATCACCTAACTGTTTCCCCTTGCATTTTGTTAAGTTCGTTTTCAACCAGTGTTAAAAATTTATATAATTGGGTACTGCTCGAGATATTCGGATCTAGTTGATTCCATTCAGTAATTGCTAACGGAAAAAAAGAGTACTTAAAGCAATTTGTGTTAAATGAATATTCGTTTAGTCTCATTGGATGTTTTAGGCGTGTCGTTCTACTTTGATCAAACGTGATGTAGGCAGATAAATCAATGTTCAAATGACCGTGAAGTAGCTGGTGTATACATTTTGCACGTGCCAATCGTGTTCGAATCCTCAAAGTAAGTAAACCAGCATGTTTTAGTAGTTCGGTTGGTGAATCTGCAAGTCTGTACCGATTGTATATGAACCTAACTGCTTTTATTTTTCGAGATTAGGTATTTGTTGTTTATCGAAGGGTGACCAAATGATATTACCATATTCTAGTAAAGATCGCACAAGCGAAGTGTATGCCAGGTGCTTCAGTGGAGGTGGCGCCTGGTGGAGCCGATATCTAAGTATGAACAAGCGCCCAAAGGCAGCTGAAGTTACATAATTTATGTGTGAATCCCACCTTAGTTCTTCAGTTATAATTGCTCCAAGATATTTATGCTCATTTACTCTAGCTATGGGAACGTTGTCAATAGTGTAATGAAAATCTGACCTAGTTTTTTTTTCGGCTTACCGACAAAGTGGTACACTTGTTTATATTCAGGGACATTTGCCATTCACGACACCAGCGGGAAACGTCTTTTAAAGCTGTGTATAAAGCTGTGTGGTCATCGGGGGAGTTTATTTCACGATACATTACGCAATCATCTGCAAACAGTTTGACTTTCACATTAAGGTTCGTAGGCAGATTATTCATATAAAGAAGAAACAAAACGGGAGCCCGGACGCAGCTTTGCGGGACTCCAGATGTGATGGACGTAACATCTGAAGTCTGATTGTTAAATTCCACGTATTGAGAACGGCTAGTCAAATAATTATCGATCCATTTAATAACGGTTGATTTTCCTAGTGCAACTTCGAGTTTTTTTAGTAGCTTCATGTGTGATACTTTATCGAAGGCTTTCGCAAAATCTAAGGAAATCAGGTCTGTTTGCTTTTTATTGTCAATATTATAGGCTACCTCATGTGTTAATTCTAGTAATTGAGTTATGGTTGATAGACCTCGACGAAAGCCATGCTGATAGGGAGATAATATACGCTGTTCTTCTAGGTAAACAGTTATGTGTTTAAGGATGATATGCTCCAGGATTTTAACAATTGTAAAAGTTAAAGATATTGGTCTAAAATTAGCAATATCATTTTCGCGCCCTCCCTTATGCACAGGAATTGCTTTTGCCTTTTTCCAATCCTCGGGTAGCGAACACGTTAACAGTGATTTGTTAAATATGAGGCATAGATACTTAGCAATAATTCCGCATATCTGACAAGAAAAATGTTGGGAATGTTATCGGGGCCTGCTCCTTTTTTCGTGTCCAAGTTTAGCAATAGGTTAAGCACTCCCGTCTCAGTTACGATGGTAGATTCTATGGTAGCTTTCACGGTAGTGTCGTTGACCGGAATGTTTCTGTCATCTACAGTGAATACCGATTGAAAGTAGCTGTTCAGAGTGCTTGCATTAATTGGGTTTTCTTCTAGGCGTGTGTTGATGTTATTATTTTTTGCTGGTTTGAGGTAGTTCCAAAATTTTGTAGGGGAACTTTTCAGAAAGTTAGGTAGTGTTTTATTAAAATAATTGTTCTTAGCTGCATTTACTTTCCTTTTTAAAACCTGCAGTGCAGAGTTAAGTTCATTTACTGCTCCTGGTTTCTGCTTAAGTCTCTTTCTTGTTCGCTTTACTTTGCGTTTTGCGTGGATTACCTCGTGCGTTATCCACGGATTGTGTTTCTTAATTTTTTTCACTCTAGTAGGTACATAATCATTATTGCACTCATGAATAGTTGTTTTTAATTCATGCCATAATATTTCGATGGTCGTGGAACTATTGTTTGATAGCAGTTCGAACGGAGAAAATTTGAGAATTAGGTGGTTAACTGTGCTGGTATCGTGAGCAGAATTAAAATCTGGGTATGTAGTTTTCACGTTTGACGGTTCTTTTTTTCTTGGAAGGGTACAGTGCATAATGCAAGCTTGTGATCTGATATCCCATCCATTAGTTATACTTTAGTTTTATCGGCTGGGAAGTGGTTACTTATGAATATAAGATCAAGAATATTTGAAGTTGGTCCCTACACGTGTCGGTTGATCTATAACTTGGTGAAGATAAAAGCGCAGCATTGTGTCGATGATAACCTGTGAGCATGAGGAATGAAGATTCATAGAGTGCCACTCGATATCGGGAAGGTTAAAATCACCCAGCAAAATGAATCTCGTGTTCTGTATGTTTCGTTCAAGATAGTTGTGAAGGGATTGCAGGGTATCTTCTCCAGAGCTAGTACTGCGAAAGCAGCATCCTACAATTATGGTATGAGCGCCAAATATTAGCTTCGAAAATACTGCTTCAACACCCTCGACATCTGCCAGCGCCGTGAACGGTATTCCACATTTTATCAGTAAGGCTACACCACCGCCTCGTGTCGGTCTGTCCTTTCGAATTACGTTGTAGTTTGGGGGTGTTAGTTCACTATCCACAATGTCATTATTTAACCAAGTTTTTGTCAGTGCAGCGAAGTCTGGCTCGATGTCGAGGAGTAGGCATTCAAAAGATTCTAATTTATTCACAACGCTTCGTCAATTCACATTTATAAATCTTATTTCTGGCGATTGCGAGAACGTGTTGCCGGTCCTGCGCTTTCACGGTTTTTTTATCATGTGAGGAATTTGTTGTCTGGTTTACTAAAACTTTATCGCCTATGGAATCGTCCCAGCGGTAAAGAGTACGATCTATACTTGTTTTGTCGTAAACTAAGTGCACCTTCTGTCCGGATTCCTTGTTTGGTTTGGCCGAGTCCCACTTTTTTTCTGATAAGGCGAACGCGCTGCGAAAAGTATTCGCTAATTGATATTTCAGAACCCTTTAGTTTGCGGCAGTTTTTCAATATCTTTGTTTAGTTGCGATCATCAAGAAGTTTGAAGATTATGGCCTGGTTTTATCCGGGTTAGTTTTTCCGAGTCGGTGTATTCTTTTGATTGAAACGGGTTCGATTTCCAGAATAGTTTTAGTAATTTTGTCATTTATTACTTGTTTTAAAGATTCATCATTTTCTTGCTCATCTTCAGGAGTGCCGTACACAATGAAATTTGATCTTCGCGACCGGTTTTATAAGTCATCCAGCTTCAGTTCTAGGTCTGACACGGTTTTTAAAGCAAAGCTTTTTACCTCTATTCCCCAAGGGTTCTTTCGCGACCGTTGGTGTCACCAGAAAACTCCAGCGAACAAATAAAAGAATTTACAGGCACCGCCGGGAATCGAACTTGGAACTAATAGACTAACAAAGCGAGAGTCCGTTGTCTCACCGATTTAGCTACGAGCCCACGCGAAGATGGGGAAGACAGGTGGTGTACCCACCAAGCACACCTACGGGTTTACCCCCTGTGTTCTCGCAGAATGCCACGTGAAGGCGTCACGCGACCACTCACGCCAGTCTAGCGGCCCTGTGTGCACCATGCTCATGTGTTAAGAGTTACAAAAATTAAAGGAAGCTCACACCAATGCATAGCATCTCGCTTCTAGTACGCCAATAAGCTAAAGTATGTGGCATTCAGTGTTCACGTAAAAATTCACAGCTCCTAGTCGTCCGCCCTCACGCCAAACCAAGGAATACATTCAAATACTCCTCGATGGCCAGGCCATCACTCCGAGCCCCAGCATCAAGATCCTGGGCATACATCTCCAGGCCAACACCAAGATGAAGTGTCTTTGCAACGCCTCAAAAACAGCATTAATCAAATCATGCACATGATCAGGCGAGTTGCCACAAAGAAGCGAGGCCTAAAGAATTCCGGTACCTTTCGATTAATTGAAGCTTTTGTCCTCTCGAGAGTCACTTACGTCAACCCCCTCTCGACAAGGAAGACATAGAGATGCTTTATATAATGATTAGAATGGCGGTCGAGCAGGCCATTGGTCTTCTCATGAGTGCGTCCACACAGAGGCTGCTTAGCACGGGGCTCCACAACACGGTGGAAGAGCTGATAGAAGGCCATCTTTCTAACCAGAAGGTCCGACTCAGAACTGCGGTGGGTAGCCGCATGCTTCACCAGATTGGCTGGGCAGCCCAGAATATCACTCCGCTTGACGTACTCCCAGACTCTTGGCGACTAAAACTAAAGATGCTCCCTTTGCTTAGAAATATGAACCCCTCACATGACGAGGGTCACCGAAATGCACGGGCTCAAGCGCTAAACACCACCCTCGGTGGGGATCATGCAGTTATCTAGTGTACACAGACGCCTCCAAACATCGAGGGTAGCAATACGCCATCATCGTGGCTACCTCCAGAACCAACCTCCTTGCGTGTACGTCGCTTAGAACCCAAGAAGTGACGGCAGCAGAAGAGGCAGCCATCACCTTGCTCTCACTCAACCAGGGGTTCGGAGGGTAGTCACCGATTCCCAGCAAGCCTACTGGAATTACCAGTCGGGTTGGGTGTCCTGACCTGCACTGCGCGTGCAAAAAAACCACTCCCCGAACGGTTCCATTGAGCTCATCTGGACACCCCCTCACGCTTCAATGGAGGGCAACAAATACGCCCACTCAACAAGCCTGCGCTTTTACCTCCCGGGCTATGGAGCTGCACGAGAACAGTCTCCCGCTTGTCACGTTCAGGGAGATAACCCAGCATTATCGCCTTCTGAGACAGACCGTACCTTCGCCTTACCCTGACCTTTCCAGAGAACAACAAACTACCCTACGGCTCATACAATCCGGGCTCCTTCCCACAGCCTACGCGTCTTCACTTAATGTATCCGAATCGCTACGACGCTGTATGTAAATTTTGCTCAGAAGTAGGAACACTCCGCCCAGTAATCTGGTTGTGTGACTTTAGCCCTGAGCACCCTCCTCTCTTTCCGTCAACTACCCAACAAGAGCACTGGGAGATGCTGCCGTCCAGGCCTTCTCTACCTACCCAGCTTCAGCGGGTGGACAGAACACAGGCCGCGCGGACTGCATATGGGCCCCACAGAAGAAGGAATCACTCCCCAGGGCTGCCCTCTGGGCCATTCAGAAATCTGAACAGAAGTATTTCTTTCTCCTCCTCCTCCTCCTCTGCCGCAAATCTCGTCGCCTCCGTCCGTGGCGCAGAGACGGAGAAGTCAGATCGTCTAACACCGGATTGGAGCTTGCTTTAATTTTATAAAAAAAGTTTCCACTCTTGTCGTACACCAATACAACCAAAAAAAACACCGTTCATGCATCATGCATTGATTTAACCTTACCAAGAATATCTCTTTGAAGTAATAAATGGTGCGGTTAAGTGCATTTCACTTCTCTGGTTTTACTATTTGTAGAGCGATGTGAGTGAATTTAAGTGACGTCGCATGGGTAATCGTTATGGGTGCCGTTTACAGCTTTGCTTTCCAACCACATTCACGGGGTGGATTGGCGCGATTTTTTTAAAGCGGAAACTTTAGTGGTACAATTCATTATTTTTTTATCCATGGCAGCCAAGCTTTCTAGTTTTGCCTCGATAGCCGTTAGTCGTTCTTCTTTGATTTCTTTAAGGTCGGTAGCAATTTGCGTCAGTTGTAAAGAAATTTGAGCTAAGTCGGGACCGGGGTTTGACTTGATATCACCTCCTAGCAACAGTTCCTTCAAATGCAACGCCAAGTTACACAGTGGTTCACAAAGCGACCATGGGCACGGCAGCACAATCAAGCAGGGGTAGTCAGACCTAGTGAATTCGCCGTAGCGTTCTCTCACCTGTAGAATATACAGGAACGGATTAGTGTTCTGCATCCTTGCGGTGCCGCCGTGCCCATTGATCGCCGTGGCCTCGGGAACCGTATTTATGTCCGAAGCTGTCGATGTTGAGTGGGGTACCGCGGGGGCGCTGAAGGCTGCGTCGGCGCAGTACACCGCAGGACCGAGGGGATCCAGCTTGTAGGGCCGACCATGCAGACCAACCGGTGCATTTGGCACGTGGCTGGCTTTATCGTGGTCGGGATTTGCTGTCCACACTGTCGTCGAGTTGAGCGCTCCTTCACGCCCCGCCGGTATCAGCAGCAGGAAAGTGCCGATCTGTAGAATATACAGGAACGGATTAGTGTTCTGCATCCTTGCGGTGCCGCCGTGCCCACACTTGTCTGTTTTACCGATTCCTACGACAGAGGAATTAACCACAGTTTCATTAATTTGAACAGCCCCAACCAATCCTTTTCAAAGTCTTGGTCAAGTTCTTCGATATCACTTGACGCTGCTGCCTATAGTACATTGTGAACTCTCCTGCCCCGACCCCCAAACCGTCATGAAAAAATAAAAAGGAAAGAAACCAAGCAAGCTTTGAAGCACGCGTGCGTTCGCCCTTTGTGATTTTCTCGATCACCCTCAACGGCATTGCATTCGGTAAATAGTCAGCGATCGCACCTACAGTGGCATCACTGAGGGGATAAGGCCCTAGGGGGGGGGGGGGGGGGGAGTCAGCACCAGGTTGCCGACACCTCGGTAAGGGGGGGGGGGTGCCATTTGGGCCTCTTTCAGGTGAAGAGTGGGCGCCGAAAACTGAAAGATGACTGTTGCAGCTCTCGGGAAGCCAGGCCATTCAAATTTTTTTTCCGTATTGTAATCTAAGAATGTGAGGAGAATTCCGCATCCAACAACAATGTCCGGAGTGTCGATATTGTTGGTTGGTTGGTTGCTTGTGGGGTTTAACGCGCCGACGCTTCACAGGAGATGGGGCGCGCCGTAGTGGAGGGCTCCGGATTAATTTTGACCACCTGGGGATCTTTCGAAATATCGAACACGCCGGCGTTTTTGCTTTTCGCCTCCATCAGAAAAGCGGCCACCGCGGCTGGGAATCGAACCATGTCCTCGAGCTCAGCAGAACAACGCCTTAGCCACTGAGCCACCAAGGCGGGTTTGAGTGTCGATATGCCCGGCTTGAAGACTTAATTGCCGATGAGGCGACCGGGGCGAGCAAGGAGTGATTCCTGGAAAGGGGGCACCGTGGGTATGACCAGGCGTGCTGAAGGGTGCAGAGAGCAAGCTTGTTCCTCTAGAGGGGCGACACTGGGGCCAACAAGAAGGGCCATTGTGTCCTCAGGGGCTTCTTCGGTGGCTTTTTGTAGTCCACAAGAGATATTAGACAGTTTTAGCTGACCGTTTTCGATGGTCCGCTCCGGTATCAGCGGCCGGCTCAGCACAACCCCGCATGTAAACGCGTCGCGCATGCGGAATGGCGCTCCCGCTTGATATAGGAACGGAGCGGACCGCGAAAAATGGCTAGCTAAATCTAGCTAGTGTGTACCTCATGGTGAATTTATAAATGTTCTTGAGTCTCTGCGCTGACGCGTAGGAAAAGCGTGAACGTTATTGCAAATTCCTCTTAGCGTGACAGCGCATCCCATGCAAAACTATTCATAAGCTTTTCGGCGTTATGGGGGGCAACCACGTGTTTGTCAAGCTGCTTTCATTCTATGGTAGGAGTGTGCTTTTATTTAGAGGAAAATAATTGTAGCATGCATTACATCATCGTAAACGCAAGCCGATGTGCGCGCCGCGAAAGTGAACGAGGAATAATGTAAGTTAAAAAGGTATGCAAAAGAAGGCAATCAGTTGGCTGCATAAAAGGGGGTTCCTGAACGAGGTACTAAACAAAATTATACAAATGCTAAATTTTTCAAAAGAACAAGAAAAAATCAAACAGGGCTCCAATCTAAACATGCCAACGGTGGATTGTTGTCGCTAACGTCCGTTCCGCGGAAATGAAGATGTAACGGCTCTTTCAAATAATCAAGCACCCGATAATTCGTTTGCCGAAAAGTCGCCGCTCCGAAATGTCCGTCCACCGAAATGTCCTTGACCCGTCTAACAACGACGATGGTTGAACGCGTGATAGATTCTTTGGTTGGCCAATCCCATACTGCAAGTATGCGGTAGTATGGAGGTACGCACCATTTTTCTGGAATACCCACAGCAACTCTCGGTTGTGCACACCGGAGGCCTAACGTTTGGGTTCGGGGTGTTAGGCGCGAATCGGTACCTGCTGCTTGGCGTTTGCTTTGACCGTGTCAAAAGAGCAATCGGATACACGCCGGCTTTATAACACCGGGGATCCAGTCTCGATTCTGGCCACGGGAAGCGTTTTTAGGTGCGGAGCACCTTAAGCGGGATTCACACGACGGAGAAACCCTCTCTTTTTGGCCCGCGGGACCCGCTCACGTGACCGATTTTAAGCTCCGCCCCTCGGTGGGGATAGCCCGCGGTGGCTCCGCGAAAGAAAATGCCTCCGCATGTTTTCGCTCGACGGCGGTGGCCCTCGGCGGGGAATGGAACCTGTTCCTGGGCGCTGTCGTCTGCTAGTCACTCCGCGTAGCGCCGCACGTGTGGATGCGCCGCCAGGCCGGATAATCCGCTCACGTGCTGTTGACGTCACATATCCGTCCGCCTCCGTGAGAGGGTTTCTCCGTCGTGTGAATCCCGCTTTAGGACCTCACAATGTCCGTCCGCGTCCGTGCGCCTGGATCCACGTGGGCCTGGATCCACGTTTTAAAGCGAAGCTTTAGTGTCCTCACTGATGCCATTGTACGCCAATACGCCCTGCAGGAAAGTCAACTTTCCCTGACGATGATGATGGTGATCGGGGGAGAAGTGAAAAAAAAAGAGGCAGCATCTCCACTCCGCGGATGATGGCGAGGGTGCGGAGTACGGGGACTCGAAGCAACTTGGACGTCATTTCGAGTCCCCGTACTCCACACCCTCGCCATCATCCGCGAAGTGGAGATGCTGCCTCTTTTTTTTTCACTTCTCCCCCGATCACCATCATCATCGTCAGGGAAAGTTGACTTTCCTGCAGGGCGTATTGGCGTACAATGGCATCAGTGAGGACACTAAAGCTTCGCTTTAAAACGTGGATCCAGGCCATGGTCGTAGCTACGAACCAGTTGACTGTGCACCACGTGGAAACAATTACGGTGGCTGTTTGCGCTGGTCGTCATGGTTGCACAGTGCTTCCTGCGTAGCGTCGGTGTTCGTAGCAGAGGAGGGATCACGTAGCGCGAGTATGAGATTGAGAGAAGGGAAACGGGCGTGCGGTGGTCTACTCAAACAAACGGAATTTTGACGGCTTGGCGGAGCTCTGTTTCACCATCTATATATTGTCCGTGCTTTAGTTGGTTTTCCAGTGTTAATCGGGCTGGCTCGCATCCTGGCGTCTTCAATAATGGTAGCACAGCACAGTCGACGCGAGCTGTATGTGCCACAGTTCGCGAATTGGCGATCCATGTACGTACCACAGCTGCGAAGGCATGGAATGACAGGCAAAGTCACTACCTAAAGGGGAAACCTGAACACTTTATTGCAACATGCGTGGATTTCGCACGCGGTTCGTTGAGCAAACATAACACACAAACGGTAGCGTTGCCACAAACAACAAGCATTTACAATTTCGCTTGCGTAACACATTACTCACTCGCACCTTCATTGAGCGAGTATTTTATTGAAAAATGTGTCTTGAATTCGACTGATTATGCTCTACTCCGGTAGAAAATAATGAACATGTCGTACCCTTTTGGACACCATAGTTAAAATGAAGTTTTGTAGATACTGCTGTACAGCGTGATGGAATACAGGTCCCAGCGAAATCTCGGAATTATACAAGGAAAGTGCGTTCCACCTTAGATACTGAAAGCAGCATACTTGCAGATTAATAGCTGCTGCTCATAGCAGAAACTAAAGTAGAGCGACAAATGTGCATAAAAAAACGCTGTCGCCAAGTGCGAACAATGCCCCTGTTTGCGCGAGAGCTAGGTCAGCCGAGTTACACTGCTAGGACTACAAATGTTTAAGGTACACTCATCATGATGGTCATTACTGTCCGAATACGTTTGATCATCATTTTCATTATCAATTACTTCCGGTAATTCATGTCAGAAACATAAACTTTGACGCCGAAAAACGATAGTTCAAGATTGTACGTTTTTTTAGTGTCTGGGACTCTGTGGTAAACAATATTGTGTATGAAGCAGGGTACTTTACAATAGACCACCACACCTACAGGTGGTTCACTTGTCCCGCGAAGAGGACATCTCTGGTCTTCGGGTTGCGAATGAAGGAGAGGAACGGGTGGTCGACGATGAACTGCGGGCTCTCGCTCAAGCTCTTCGTTGCGACCAAGACGCCGCTTGCACCCGCCGCCTCGCTGCCTTCCTCATTGACCTCGACGACGGCCTCGTGCACTATGTCGTGTACAAACAGGTCATGCGACCCGCCCATGCCCGACAGGTCAGACTGCTGGTCGTCGACCAGCTTCGTGACGCCCAGCTGGGAAACGGGTTCCTTCAGTTTGTACATGCCTTCCAGCTTGAACCTGCAGGGGGAAGATGACGCGTGCTCATTCACACCCAGCTTTTTCGCTCAAAATTCCGCCCTCTCGGGAACCTAGCAAAACCACTTCAGGAAAGTGGTATTTGGCATAAGCAAGAAGTCAGCGTGAAAATGAAAATACTGAAAGAACTTTCCACGATTCTGAATATTTTGTGCGTAATTCGCTGTGCAATATTACTCCTCATGCATTTCTATCAGATAGTTTCCATGGCTCAGGAACCTATTCGCGCAAAGTGCGAGACTTGGATCTGTGCAGAAAGCAAGTTTTCGCCCCAAATATTAGCTGCACAAACAAGTTTACATTTCACTAAATAACTACAGAGTAACCAGTGTTGGATAATGAATAGCAGCCTACCATTGTCGCTGAAGAAGAAAGTGTATGACAGCTGCATCTTACCGGTACTCACCTACGGGGCAGAAACTTGGAGGCTCACTAAGAGGGTTCAACTTAAATTGAGAACGACTCAGCTGGCAATGGAGCGGAAAATGGTAGGTGTAACATTAAGGGACAAGAAGAGAGCGGAGTGGGTCAGGGAGCAAGCTGGTGTTAAAGACGTATTAGTTTAAATTCAGAAGCAGAAATGGACGTGGACAGGGCATGTAATGCGAAGGCAAGATAACCGCTGGTCATTAAGGGTAACAGAGTGGATCCCTAGAGAAGGCAAGCGTTGCAGGGGGCAGCAGAAAGATGGGCAGATGAGATCAAGAAGTTTGCGGGGATAAATTGGTCACAGTTGGCACAGGACCGAGGTAATTGGAGAATAATGGGAGAGGTTGTAGGCGGCCGATGAGGCGGTGCGGCCGAGACCACGTTTATTGTGGTTGCGTTGGCTGTGCCATGAACACGACGAGGCGCGTAGAACGAGGGCGCCATTCCAGAGGTGTGCCGGGTGCCGAGTGTGTTCTGTGCAAGCTAGACAATCTGTTGATGATGATGGTGGCGCTTACGAAGATGATGATGGTGGCGCTACAGGGCTCCCCCCCCCCCTAGCGTGAAGCGCGATAAAATGACAAATTTAAATGACAATGCACGAAAATGCACTATGCACTATGTACACCTATGTACAATTTGTCCGTTGTCAGGGAGAGTCCGTGGGCAGTCCGTGGTCGAGTGGCTGGGGTCGACTAACGGCACGTTCCTGGTCGTCGGTGAGGTAGAATCTGGTGTGTGAATTTCCCTCGGGGGGCCTTGCCTGGAGTGGCGCAGAGGCCGTAGGCGGAAACGAGCGTCCTGCGGGGCGGAAACTGCTAGTAGCGCCCAGAAGCGAGAGTGATGTCCCTCAAAGATCGAGTGCACTCTCCGGGCTACAAGGTGGTCCAGACAAACGGTTGCAGATGGCTTGCGGGTACAGGGCGGCTCCGTTCTGCTGCCAGCTCTGTTGTTCCATAGACCACGGCAGCATGTGCGGAGGGAGTGACGCAGTCGCCGCCGCGTTCGTCTACGGATGAGCGAACCATGGGCCATTGACCGTCGTGATAGCTCGAAGCGACGTTGCTTATGTGCCAAGGCCCATGAGGCACCCAGAAGGGTGGTGAATACTCTGGGAACTCGAACGCGTTGCTGCCGAAGGGGGCGTGCAAAAAGTTGTCTCCGCTGATCTGACTCCCGCACTGTCATGAAAGGAGCGAGTTGACGGGGAGCGCCAAGTCGGTCGCAAGTTGCATGATGTTTGTGTGGTCTAATGCGGCGTTGACGGCTCGAAGCAGAAAACGCGGCTCTCGCAAGCGAAACAGCAGGCAAGAGTGCACGTGGTGGGTGGTTCAGAGGCCGACTGCGGTCTTTGTTCTGGTCTGACTGCCCCGTCATCGTTTTCGTCACAGGTAGTTGGAGGGTGTTCATCTTTGCTCGTTGTGAGCCTACTAGCCCAGGTGCTTCCTTGGAGGAGTCACGCTGCTGCTGCGCATCCACCAAGACGAAACACGTAACGTCACGATGGCAGATGGTTGGTGCGTCGATGGGAGTCTCGTTGGTGGCGCCCTGTACCTGTCGTGTATGCCATTCAGGTGGCTGCGTTGCGGAGCACACGTTGTGGAGTGGTGCCAGGGAAGGGCTCACAGTGGGCTTAGATGGGGGGTGGCGTCAACCGTGGAGTGAGGGAGGTCGCCGCCTCGGTGCTCTGCGGATCATCGGCACCTTCTTGTGGTGTGGTAGCAGTGGACAAAGCAGGCGGTGGTTGGTGGGCACCCGTGATGTCGTTGGCCTCCAGTGTTTTTCGTGGAAGGTGCGGCTGGGAGCTCGAGATACGCGCCCATGATCGCAGACCCGTCGCCTAGTGAGGGTTCGGGTACATGGGCCGAGGGCGGTGTCGGAGGAGGACTGATGGTGGTAACGGCACCAGGTTCTGTCGGGATTGTCGTCTGCCGGGCTTTCATGCCGTAGTGGTTGAGGACAGTGTCTTTTAAGTTGTCATAAGCACTAGGGCCTGGGGTCGGCAGCTGGATCTGCTCAATGAGGTCAGCAGGTAGCTTCTGTATTGTCAAGAGGTACCTAATTTCCGGGGAGCAGATGTCATTTACGTAAAAATGGCTCTCCAAGATGACGAACCATGCAGCGTGGTTTGAGATGTCGTCAAACGGAATCAGCAAGGGAAAGTCGGGTAGGGCGGGGAACGTTATTCGCGTGCCGTCATCCGCGTTGTGTATGGGGAAGCAGCGTCTCAAAGCCATGGCGAAGCCGCTTGTCGGGTCACCAAATTGTAGGCAGCCAATGAGGCGGAGCGGCCGAGCCCACGTTTATTACGATTGCGTTGGCTGCGCCATGGACATGACGAGGCGCGTAGAACACCAGTGCCGTTCCCGAGGTGTCGGGTGCCGAGTGTGTTCCGTGCAAGCTAGACAATCTGGTGATGATGATGGTTGGTGGCGCTTAAGAAGATGATGATGGTGGCGCTACAAGGTCTTTGCCCTGCAGTGGGCGTAGATAAGCTGGTGAAGATGATGATGATGATAAACCAGTTTTGAAAGGACTGCCATGAGCGGGAAAGCTGCACATGCGCTAAAAACGGTGGGGGACACAAAAACATGATAGAAGCCTAAGAAAGTGCATCGCTCATCTCGCAAAAGAGACCATTATACGCTCAAAAACTGGCCAGGGTAGGAGGAGGAGGAGCTATGTGACCGGCTGCGAGGAGCGCTTGGAATTAAATGCGCATGGTCTCTCCTTAGGCACTTGCTCGACGTTAATTGCTCCGAAACCGATAAGGCAAACAGAATCAGTCTAACAGAGTGGTGAGCTGGGCAAGTTGGTATGGAGTCATTCTGGACAACAGTGCACTGTGAGTCAGCGCTCGTCCTGTCCGTTCCCTTCGTCCACGTCTTTTTGCGCGCTGTTGTCCAGAATCACTATCATGATATATGAAGCGGCAGAGACTGACTTCGAACGCAGTGCTGGAAAAGCTTAAAAATATGTGCATCCCGAAAGGCGATCACGTCCCGATTATGCCGGCTCCCCAATGCTACTTTGGATGAGGACATCACTGGGGCGGAGGTACAACCTCAGGCCCGGGTCAAGACATGGTTGCCAGAAAGATTTTACTTAAAGGGACACTGAAGTGATATGTAAACATTGCGGGATTACTAGAGCAAATTGTAGTCCGGAGTCTCCAGGCCATGTTTCGACCACTCTGGGCGCGTTTACGCGATTTTATTTAATAGAAAAATTAATTCGAAAATGCTGTCCTCCTCTCTTTACGCTCGCCCATTTTCTGTGGCATTTTCGTGTGACGTCGGGAGGAGCCGAGCTCGCAATTGGCTGCGCTACTGCACGGCTCCCCGGCCTTCAGGCAGAGTCAGTCGGCCCAGCGTTTCGTCCGCCGGCCGCCGACGGGTCGTCGCAATTCGTTCGCTCAGTTGAAACGAAGCCAGGACACGTTTGTGAATGGAAGAATCTGCCTTTCTTTAGTTGGTTAGTTTGCACTCTGTATCTAGCTCCAAGTCAAGGTCGCTTCACACAAGCGCTGCACAAGCGCACATGCGACGCTTCGCTGACTGGTACGCCAGTAGGAAAATATAAGGCCTCTTGAAGGCGAGAGAAGAGTCAGCGAAGTCAATATAGGTACTAAGGAAATAAAATCAACTGACATTTTTACCGTACAGCGTATAACTAGGGTGCGGGAAGCACTTTTTTGCGCTGGGCGAACAAGCACAGCGGTCAGCAGCACGACTACGCATCTGCGAACGCTTTTCCGACTAAGAAATGCAATTGCTAGACGTGATATATTGTGGAAACTCGGGGGATGCTTACTGCCAGAGCGCAACACAACAAATAGTCACCTAAGCTACTTGAAATGCCAAAACTAAATAAAAGTGTAAACTGGTTATACAATATAAACTCTATATTACGTAGGTCAGCAGAGCCCTCCCCATGGCCGAGTGGACTAAACCACTGGTTATGTCATTGCAAGTGTTTTGTAAGTCGTGAGTTCGAATCCCCGCTGGTGCGTGTTTTTTTTTGTTGTTTTTTTTTTGTAAGTTAACTTTTTCGTTTTCCGCCAATGTTTTCTATACTGAGTTCACCTTTTTTGGGGCCGCAACGTTCATTGCTCCACGAACTAGTTCACAGAACGCGCGCAGGCTGGCACTGGCGCGCTAGCGAGTTCTCGTTGGCGCGCTGTTGCCATCAGCACCGACTGCTTGCGGGCAGTGGGCACAGGCCAGAATCAACAGACCCTTGGCCTGGTGTGAACACGCTTTTTACGATACAGGCATGAGTGAGGCAAGCTCCAAATATGGGGGAAAAGCGCATGGCATTTGAGCGTCTGCGGGGACGCGGAGGGCGTTCATGCACTGCGTAGTTCATGCCCTGGGAGGCTTATCTTACGCATTTTACAGCCGACAACATGGCAGAAGCGCGGTACGATGATTACCGAGATATTGAGAATGCCCGTCCAACAACGCAATCGGTTGTGTTTTACAGAACCGAAACCGAAACTTGTTTGATTGCAAACCTTCGGCATCGTCCAATCACGGTGTTCCCTCCTCCCAACGTCACAGCTTTAGTTTGTGCGGCCGCCGCAAACCGCGCATAGTAGTTTTTCTTCTTTCGCGCTGTGTAAAATAATGACCGATTTGTCAAGCGGATAAACAATGAAAAGTGGGCTAATTTGAGTCAGTCTACGCAGTGCAAGCAAAAAACTCCCAAGCATTTCCCCGAGGGTGAACATGGTTAAGTACGAATGCACGGGGTGATGCTATGAGGGGGAGTAAAGTTAAAATCCGTTGGCATTCACCCGTGAGCGCGCGCGAGCCGACCCACGGAGGTCTGGCAGTTTATCGCTGCATATATAGGGGGGTACGCCGCGCCGAGCGCGCCGAGCCAGGTGGCTGAGAGAGGAGGCGAGCGCAAGGGGAGAGGGACAGCGGCGCACGGCAGCTGCAGCCGAGCGAGGGGGAGAGGAGAGAGTGTGACGTCACGGTGGAGAGAGAGGCGCACGGCAGCTGCTGGGGAGAGGAGGCGCGCTGTGACGTCATACCATGACGTCACGGCGCGAGGAGCGGTGCGGGGAGCGGCGCGCACCCGCGCAGCCACGGCGAGGAGGCGGAGCGAGCGCGGTCACGTGGTGAAGTGACGTCACCGCACCGTTGCTACCGACGCTCCTCTCCGCTCCACGCCGTTGCTAGGGAGAGGAGGACTGCGGACGCCGCCGGCGGTGGAAGGTTTGGGGTCGCTTATAAAGTGCATTCGCACTTAAAACGGGAGCTTGACAAATTCACTTCAGTGTCCCTTTAATTTAGATGACGCCTCCGTGGCCTACTTAGTTTGGGTATTCAATTACCATTGAAAGAAAGGTACGCTCCCTGAAGAGTTTCGCCATGCGAACATTACATTCATACCTAAGCCGGGCAAGCCACTATCTCTGGAAAATTTAAGACCCATCTCGCTAACTTCATGTTTTGGCAAAGTACTAGAGCGGATTATTTTAGCTAGGTTAAACCGTTTCATCGAAAACACTCAAGCCCCCCAATATGTACGAATTTCGAGCTGGGCTTTCCATAAATGATATGCACTTGAGGCTACATCGTGGTATTCTGTGAAACTTATCCGTAGTGGCTACGGCAGCTGTCTTAGCCCTGGACTTAACCAAAACAAAGCTTTCGACAGAGTTACCCACCCTGAGAGGTCTGGAATGCATAGGGCCAAGTGCTCGAGTCTACAACTACTTGCGCGCCTTTCTCACACAAAGGACGCTCTCCCTCCAGTTGGGAAATCTTACACTGCCCGATATACAGCTTCCATCGTGCGGTACTCCCCAGGGATCCGTGATTTCCCCGCTGCTCTTTAACCTAGCAGTGGCTACGTTAAATCAGATACCGGAGTTGCATACACCGTTTACGCGGACATCACGCTCTTGGTCAAGCAAAGTAATGATGCTCATTTTAAATCCACCTCACAGGCCGGAGCGACAGCCGTAGAAGAAGGTGCGGCCTTGGCGGGCCTTCACTGTTCACCAGCCAAATCTGAACTATTAGTCCTCCCACGCAAGAAATTTAAAGCACCATGAGCCCCCCCCCCCCCCCCCCCCTCAATCGCTGTACAGCTGGAAGGTACTCCCGTACCACGGGTAATGCAAATAAACATACTTGGATTGCCTCTGCAACAGGACCGATGCAACACATCGTACATCAGAAAATTATGGGCTCATGTAGCGCAAATAATCGGGCTTCTTAGAAGAATTGTAGCACGAAGACATGGCCTTAAAGAAAAGTATCGGCTTAAACTAATACAAGCATTCTTAATAAGTAGGATTACATTTGCGCTCACATATCTTATCCTTACGTAAACGGAAACTCCAAAAGTGGATTGCCTAATTCGGATGGCTAATCGGGGCGCTCTACAAATACCCCCAGAAGCTTCCACTGCCAGACTGGGGAGAAGAGGCGTACACAATACGTCTAGAGAGCTTATCGAAGGACATCGCACGGGGCAGCTTGGCCGCCTGACGCGCAGTGTAGCCGGCAGAGCCCTCCTTGACAGCCTGCGCATTGGCTACCTGCAAGAGCCCGAGACAAAATTACTCATCGAAACCGTTACGAGAGAAAACCTCATTATACGGCCCCTTCCTCGAAACATGGACCCCCAGTATAATCCCCAAAGGGCGCAACGAGCCCGTGCATTAACAACGAAATAGCCCATTGATCGAGGCACGCTGTATGTTGATGCTGCGGAGTATCGTCACGTGCACTCTTGCCCTAGCAGTCATCCAGTCACCCGATTCTCCCCCACTCACGGCCCTCACCATTCGAACCCGCCACCCTCAAGTGGCGGAAGAAGCGGCGATAGCACTTGCACACACACATAGGCCAATTACCAGATTCACATTCTCTAATTCGAAAGCGGCCGTTCTAAACTATGTCAGAGGCCAGATCTCGCCTCAGGCCCACCAAATTCCTAATCAAAAACCAGCTACTGATCCTGTAGAATTGATCTGGTTCCTTGCCCACACGGCTATTGTAGGAAATGAAGTGGCACACACCGCTGCCCGACCTCTCGTCTCCCGGGCCTGTGATGCCAGCACTGGCTCCCATGGAGCCAGAAGAGTCCGTGACAGTTTAGCCACGTACAAAAACATCACGGAACATTACCGCCTGTCCCGCCGCAAATACCCTCCCGCCCACCCATCCCCATCAGTGGAAGACGACCGCCTTCAGCGTCAGCTTCAAACTGAATCTCTCCCCTGTTTAGCCATACCTCATCACATTCAGCCCTCACTGTATCCCACAACACTCTGCCAGCACTGTGGAGAACAGGCTACATTACATCATATGTCGGCCTGCAAATCTGACATCTCTCTCATCACCTCCGTCGACCAGTGGGAAGCAGCGCGGGGTTGCTCAAACCTGGACATCCAGAAGTCGCTCACAGGTCAGGTAGCCACAGTCGCTGAAGCTCTACGGCCACCAAGCTGCGGTAACCCTTGGATAAATAGTGTTATCTCGATCTCCATCTCTCTCTGTCTGTCTGTGTAATACACACACACACACACATATATATATATATATATATATATATATATATATATATATATATATATATATACATATATACATATTCTACTTATATACATATACATAATACATATACATATTCTACGTGCACCCCTTGCCACCGTCTTTGCGGTAGCAATGAGCGGCCCTACCAGGTTCTAGCGTGCGATGGTGGCTCGGCTCACGGGTGATACGACACATACCTTAAAAAATCTACGTCTGAGAGGTACTTAAAAACACGGTTAGTAGAGAAAAGTGGCTCGTCTGATAAAAACAGCAATGGGTGTTGAGGGATCATGCGTGTGTACAATTCTGGAAAATGAAGCTTTCTTTGCGGTTCAAGTAGTTTGCATTCTACCAGTACGTGAATGACTGACAGCGACCCTCCACACCTCAAGCAGCGTGGCTGTTCTGTTCCTTTCAATAGGTACGCATGTGTAGCATGGGTATGGCCTATGCGCAGTCTACAGAGAGTAACGTCTGTGATCCTGTCTCGTTTCTCACAGATCGATCTACCTAACTTAGGTTTTACCATGTGCACTTTGCTGTTTCCCCATTCCAATCTTCCTGCCATTGGTCGCGCAGCCTCTTACGTACGTACGCTTTAAGATCCTCGTACGGGACGCTTTGAATGTCTAGGTCACTCCGAAGAGCTGCAGTTACAGCATTCCTGTCTGCTTGCTCATTTCCGGCTATGCCGCAGTGACCTGGGACCCAACAGACAGTGATTTCAAGTTTTTCTTTGTGGGCTGAGCACAGTAGTTTTAGCAATTGATTAAAGACTGGATTTTTTTGTAACTTTCCTGACGCTAAAGCCTGCACAGCACTTTGAGAGTCAGTGAATATCACTGACTTTTGGACATTGTTCTCAATAATATATTCTACAGCCAATACAAGGCCGTGTGTTTCAGCAGTGAATATAGATGTGGCTTCAGGCATAGTCTTTGACGTGGAAAAGTTGGGACCATGTGTAGCACATGATACTGCGCCAGCTGACTTGGACGCATCTGTGTAGAACTCAGATGCTCTTTACTTGTTCTGTAAAAACAAAAAATGCTGCATAATTAATTCCTTTGGAGCGGTTCTTTTGTCAAAGCGGCTAATTATTTCTCAGTTTGCGATTTCTGTGCCATCGCCCTGCCCGGACGCTGTGCTGGAGGTCAACATCCTGGGCTTGCAGCTGCGCGGATACCTCAAAATATGCTTGCAAGAGGTTGTTGGGCTGCTGTGGCATTTTCTTACAGAAGATATGTTTTGTTATGTAATGATTGCTGATGTGTGTGTGATGCTTGTGGCGGGCTGTTGTGGCGTTCGACCGAAAATAAGTGATACGAGTGCTACCTTAAAAGGGCACTGACACAAAATTTTGCATCTAGGTTTTTTTGTTGCGATGACCAGCTATACAATGACCTACGTATCACGTGTGGAGACCTAATTTGCTCACAGCGTGCGGCGGTTGTTTATTAGAGGCGTTTTCAATGCGGCCAGTCGCAGTTTCGGGTTCAGCGGCCACCGCGAAACGCGAGATTTTGTGTGAACAAAGCTGACCAAGTGACTGTCGGACAGATATCACAGAGCAGAGCTGCCGTAGCTCTGTCGAATCCGCGTCGCCGGCAGTTTCTGCGAGTGCCCCCACGCACTGACCTCGTGAGCCGGTTAATTAAAAAGCGACCGTGGACGTGACGCAGGCGCTGCGAGTGCAAATTGCTGCCGCGGCTAGAAACCGCGCGCGACGCTCGAGACAGTGGATGGGAAGATAGCGCTGGGAGCAGCCGGCCGTTCTGCCTAGAGGTCCGCCTGCAGATGCGTTCGGCTTAGCACTGCGGCGGATATTCGATTGCCGCTCTCGTAGGCGATGCAGACGACGGTAGTTAATGCAACCCGCCATTGAATCATTAACTCATTTCTCATATGTGCTGCCATGTTTGGGACTTGGGTCCCGTTTAGTGCAGCAGTAACAAGCTATCGCTCGAGCTACCTGCACCGGCCTGCACCACTTCGCTGCCGTGGCAGTTGTACCGGCAGCTGCGTCGGCAGCAGCAGCCGCCGCCGCTGGTTCCGAAGCACGCCGTCGGTTCGTTAGCCTTAACTGTCTTTTGATAGCTGCGTTCATCGATTTACGAGCACGAAAAGTCCGGTGGGGCTGAATGGTCATCCGGGGTGGTCAGCACATGGTAAGGAAGCTGTCTCACCACTTACGTTTGTCAGCGAAACGACGTTACAGAACTGTTAGACAATATTCGAGCCTTTATGCGAGCCACGACCGCATATCGGCCCCCTAGCGGCGTCCTCCATTAAACAGTTTATTTGTTTCTGTTTAGTCTTCTATTCGAGAACAAAATAGAAGCAATTCAGCCCACTGTGCAGAACTGTGATTGTATCCATCCAAAACCTACACCAGGGAAGCATCTGCACAATCCCAAAGCCCCAGGGTTTAAAGAAGCAGCAAAAAAGCACCAAACTATGAGGCTGTAAAACTTAAAGGAAGATTGCGACTCTCGCGAAGGAAAAGCAGGGAGAGGAACACAGTGTCGGGCAAATAAAATCTGCACAACAGCGACATCAAGGAAACAGCGCAAACCCACGAAGGGCGGCCTCCCCTACCTCTTTTGCTTCCCTCGCCATCTGCTGGGCTTCAGACGCCGACTGCATGGCGAGAGCTAGCTCGGCTTGGAGACCATGGCGAAGCTCTTCCAGGCCGCCCTTGAGGATGGTGGCAAAGTGGTCCTGTCTTTGCTCCACTTCCTCGAGGAATGAGCGCAGAGGGACGCTCCGTGGTGCCGCTGGTGACGAGTCGTTCAGCACCTGCACCAGCATCCGAGCGCAATTTTAGATGAATAGCGTGTATGCGCGAGCATGCGTTTTGTGTGTGTGCTTTGGATGCCTCTGTCCGTAGACCTAAGCATGTATGTTCAAGTACTATTTGAAAAACTGCACACCAGTTCCAACTCCAACCCCTATACTCAATCAAGTACAACTTTTAGGAACAATGATAGCTGCCCCTGTCCATCATCTCCACAGCCAGTTGTTCCTCAATGCAAAGCAAAATGTGTGTTACGATGAGTATTTTCAACAGGACACGAGTGGTTTCGGAGATTTTGCAGTCTTAACGTGCTTATGGCCTACTGCAGCGACGAAGAACAGACGTACTTGGAAAAGGCAGACGATGTCTCGCATTAGCCACGACCTCCTTTCAAACGCGTGCACGCACTGATGTCTGAGTGATACACTATATGAGCTGCTATCGTGCTGAACTAGTACCCAAGTGTTGACTCCCCGCCTGAGCCTGGCAGGGACAACATGAGAAGGTGAATGCATTCACTAACACAAAAAAAAACAGCAACAACGAAGAGCGGGTTGCGTGCAGCGGCTCATTTTCAGTTTTAGCATCCCTTATTCGCAATAAGGCCTTGCACTCGCTGCAATGCCTAGCAGCTACCAACTGTGCCCCAAGTCATCAGCCTCCCTTTTCAATGACAGACCTGGCTTTAACCCATTACAAGCAGGCAGTCTGACCACAGGTTAAGCACAGCTCCGCTGGCCAGATACTACCACAGACTGCATAGGTACTATGGCCACTTCAATAATCATTAGCAGATTAATCACATTCTGTACAACACTACGCAAGTAGAATTTGACTTTTTCTTTTAAATACCGATTTCAACTGCGCGGTACTAAACACCTGTTTCAATCAGAGTACAGCATTCGAGTGTTCCGTACCAGAGAACACTGAAAGTCGGGCTCTTTTTTCCATTACACCACGAGACACATTTAGGGTATGTTCTCTATTCAACGCAAGCCAGCCTCTTTTTCCTTTCGCAATATGCATCAGCCACGGATTCCTTTGATCTACTCCGGCTCTCAAACCCTGGCACATAGGCCATCATTAGCAGTTGGATATAACAGAACACCACAAAATCCTGCCAAAAAATTAGGTAATTAACCCCACAGCACAGATTAACCAAATTTTTTTAGCTATCTCAAAAAAAGAAAAGAAAAACCCTACCCACGACTACTACTTAGTACATCAAATGCGAAATGTTTCTCAAGATCCCAGCCAGGGACATTGAGCTGTCCTGCACACTTGCTGATGAAGTCAACCAACTGTTGTGCGTGTAGCGACGCAAATAAACAAACAGCCAAGTTCTGCTGAGTTCTCACTGCCATGTTCATGCTTGTGGCTGGCTACCTGCTTTTTTGCAATACATGAAGCAAGTCCTACATCCAGTATTTGTACATGCCTTGATTGATTATGAGGTTTATCACGACGACACTTCACAGGCGATGAGGCGCGCCGTGGTGGTGGGCTCCGGATAAATTTTGATCCCCTGGGGATCTTTAACGTGCGCCCAAATCTCGCACACATGGGCGTTTTCGCTTTTAAACTCCACCTGAAAAGCGGCCGCCGCAGCTGGGAATCGAACGCACATTCTTGGGCTCAGCCACAGAACGCCTTAACCACCGAGCCAACGCGGGAGGTTTGCACACGCCTTGACTTTTGTGTCGACGTTACAAAGCACGAGTCTACGATTCCTTAATAAGTAAAGCTATGTGCATATGAGGCAGGTGGGTTCTCTCTTTTGAAACATAGGCCCGTTCACCCGTCTCCTAGGTTGCAGTTATGCATTGGCTGTCAATCTATAAACAGGACTGACCTGTCAGCAGGATCTGTCAACTGGCAGACAATGCCCACAGACATTCAGCACGTTGCCCCAATTTTCCTAAAGCTGTGAAAGTGGCTGCTATGGCCTACTGTCGATATCCTAAAAGAAGGCTCACAATTACTGATAACACGAGGTCGCGGGTTCGATTCCCGGCCGCGGCGGCCGCTTTTCTGATGGAGGCGAAAAGCAAAAACGCCCGTGTGTACGAGATTTCGGCGCACGTTAAAGATCCCCAGGTGGTCAAAATTAATCCGGAGCCCGCCACTACGGCGCGCCTCATCGCCTGCGTTGCGTCGGCGCGTTAAACCCTACAATCAATCAATCAACAATTACTGATAAACGTTTACATAAATTTTCATCCAACAATCCGGCACTCATCAGGCGTATGCAGAATTTCCAGGGGGAGGCACTTCTGTGATTCCAAACGGAAGCTGGGCAACGCGGACTTCTTACCTTCACGAGCCCACACCACAAGCAATGTACAGAACACCATTGAGGCGGTATCAGACAAACCTGCCACCTTGCGTACATAGAGACGCAACACAACAAGCACCTCTCACCTTGAGCACTTTAGCGATGATTCTGGCGTCCAGGTCTGTTAAGAGGGCTGCCACGTCCTTGCAGCAGACTTCCTGGTCGCCCAACAATTGCAACAGGTGCTCCACCCTGCAACAACCGACACACTTTTTTCCCATGCTGAGAAAAACGAGACTCTCCTGATTCTTTCCATGCCTATGTGCAAACAACTTCTATCGTACCTCTGCGTGTCCTGCGCCTTCTAAGTAAATCTAATACACCATCGCTTTCATGCAGAAATAATGAACACCGCTCCAACTAGAAATTCAAAGAAGACCGAATCTATTTCAGCAAAATTTTTAGTCCAATGCTGATGATGCCTTTGAGACAACACCAACTGATGCGCACTTTTGACCACGCAATGCCTTTTCCACGGTGAAGATGGTTGTGGGTAACATTCTGTGGATTGTTCGTGTCTGCCAACAAATATGCGGCGGCAAAGACGTCTTGCAGCAAAGCCAACTTTAACTTCCCCCAAAACAATTACCATTATGATACCTGGCTGGCACCTAGAACAACATCACTACATATGAAACGTAGGAAAACATCATCATTGAGAGTTTCATTTACTTGTCGTTATAAGGTAGTTTGTAGTGACCATGTAAACATTTTAGAATTCGCGTCCTCTGTAACTGCATGGGATTCAATAGGAGTGAAACGGACAGCACCCTGTTTGCCTACTAGGATGAAACTAGCCTTTCGAAGTTTAATGGTCACAACACCGTAGCAATATCATTAAGTGGTAAAAATAAATGTGTGCATTCTATAACCATCTGTGTGACATCTTTGTTATATACAATATATACAACTTCACTGGATTACGACATATCCAGAAGTAAAGAAGTCCACCTTCAGTGAGTGAATGGGTCCTAATTTTTTTAACCGCTTGTGTATGTATGGGAGGAGAATACCAGTAACACTCCAAGCTCCCCTACGCCCTTTCCTACCTATTTTTTTACCCTGCATTGTCTACAGGAGCTGTAACTTATCACTAGGGCAGCTTCAAAAAATATACATTCGCTCCAACCTTAAATATATAAAAACCCCAGTCTCATTATCAGTTAGCATTCAGGGAACTGGTTATCGACGGAATTTTGCAAACGATGGCATCTCCAAACTGATGTCTAGATGTTGCACATGGCTGGTTTTTTGGTCGGTGAAAGCCAGCCTTATACCCCTATACACTCTGTGCTATATAAAAAAAACGTGCAGTTGGACGCCATAATACAATATCAGCTTCATTGAGAACGCAAATGACAGTTTAGTTGCCACAGTTGAAAAACAACTTCACCAAGACAAAATTTCGTAAAATCAGTGAATATGATAATACGTAAAGTAAACGACTATTTATTTCCTACGGTAGAAGTGCCTGTTCTTGAATCTTACATATAATTCATGAGGAAAGGCTCCGGACAATTCTTACAGGCCCCGACTACCTTCACACCGTTCTTGCCACATTGTGCAAGCTTTTGGCTACAGCACAAATTACACCCCTCCACTTCCTATTTTTTAATAAATTATTTTTCCTTGCTTTTTCCATTCTCTGGCAGCACAGAACTACATGGCGAAACAGGTTATTTTTCTATTTTCACGACAATTCCTCTGAAGAAAGCTCTGTAAATTCAGGTTTGATTGTCACACTGGTTAGGTGACAGCATTCTCAAATGCCTTAAACAAAACAGATAACCATGAACAGTTTGAAAATCTGGGAGGGAGGTGATCCCTACTCACGTGGTCCTTTGCGCCTGCAGCTGCTGTTCCAGCCGATCCAGCCGGGCCTCCTGCGAAGCCATCCATATAGATTAACGGGCTCGTGCGACGGACTTCCGAATAGTCCCAATGCTCCTGGCACACACAGGACACCAGACAGATGTCATTCTGGTAGACTGTGTTGCTACCACGCCTATTCAAAGTTCGTGCTGATGGAAAATTTCAGTGCGCAAGCTCTTGGAGTTGGTGTCTCCAAGAGAAGCCAGGAAATTTGGTACAACTAAAAAATGATAGAAATTTTTGTGGCGTCTTCGAAACATTGATAGAAAAGATGTTTGATATAACAAACCAATGATTGCAAAATAAATTTAAAGTATACATTTTGTAGATAAATGTTTCAAGAAGATTTCCTGGAAAAGAATATTTCTGAGGAACAGTTTTTCAGATACAAAAAAAAAGAAAATCATCACGCTCATGGTGCTTGTTCCAGGCAGTGATGCGGGTCCTTCGTTTTAGGCTGTACAATTTTAGCTGGTCTTGAAAAGAAAACCTAATTTTTCGGTCACTGGTACCAACAAATCCTCCCAGTGACATAAAAACCTTGTCAATGGCGTCTGTACACCTACGTAGGCGATGCACTGCCACTCCAGTGGTCAACCGCTCATGAGAGCAAGACGACTCGAATAAACAGCAAGCGCCCCTACCACCTACGTGCCGTTTGGGTGGTGGTTTTCCCCTCGCTTCGAACCATGTCATATTCGCTCTACCCGCACGCTAGCGTGAAATAAACAATTCCCTTCCCGGCACCCGCGTCGAGAGGTTCTCGCTGCCCGGCTCCCAGGCCCAGATATACCATGACTGAATTTTTATTTTTGACCAGAACAAGACTCCCGGGTTAGCATGCAAAGCCAATAAAGAATTTTTTGTTTTCGACGTTCAGCCAGTTTACCGCACTTTACTCGTCAGAACTGACACTCGCAATTCACTGCCATCACGACTGACAGGAGTGGCCCAGTATCAGAAATAAGGTGTGGCATGCTAGAATGGCGGCCAGTGCACCCGCACAAAGTAGGTGTCATGCAACGAAATGGTTCAGCCACAAAAGCTTCCTGGATCGCACCACCAAAAATAGTTCCCCAAAAAACAACAAACGTTTTTAGGATTTGTGAGAATAGACCCCCATGCAAAAACGAAACCTATTGGCAAAAAAGTGGCGGCATTACAGAACCATGCGAAAGCTTGATATCTAATGACCCAGTCTCATTACCAAACTTCTAGCCTGAACACTATCACTCAAGAAAATGATGATGCACAAAAATTCCAGGCTGCATACTCTTTTCCATTAACTGTATACCGCTGCAAAGATACCAAGGCGAATCGGCTCACAGTTGAATAACTGTTCAGCAGTGCTAAATTAATTTTGCAATGCAAAAACGAAGCTGAAACGGTGTGAAACAGTTTTCAAAAGCTACTAACGCTGTTTAGGACTGCTGCACAACCTACAACAACTGCAACAGTCATAAAACTACTTGGATCAAATTTGAACTTCACTAGTAGGTACCTGTCAATATTGTAAGCCAATTTGGCCAACCATTGCCGTCAGGGCACCAGTTAAACGTGATCTTCCAATTCCCCATAGGTGCCATGATCGCATAATATCTGATACTTATGTACCATAACTACTAGTGGCATGCCTTTTCCGGCAGAGCACACAATGACAATGCCAAATTTTCACACTTAGGGAACAAACGTTTGCCCCATAAGTTACCACAAAACTCCCAGATTGCTCTGATAATAAAGAATCGTCACAGCAAGTGCAGTGTGGAAAGGGGGGGGGGGTTGGGAAGGCAAGGAACATGATACAATCAGCGATGAAAAAAATACTCAGAGAAGACCCCTTGCAACTCCAATGTGTTGCAAAAAGAACGGAGAGACTTGCATCACTTTAGCTAAAAGTAATCAGTGAACCCTGCAACTCGATTTTTCACAGCTACGGTGGCTAAATACCATGGACAATTTTTTACAGCACTTTGAAAGATCTATGAATGTGAGCAAAATAAACAGCGGAGAAGGCAAGTGCGGCTGTTTTTGAATTTTTAATACAGTCCACAGCGTACACACGTTTCTTCGGTGTTTGTGTACCCGAACGTGCCTTCTCAGCTGTCCTTTGAAAGGAAACAGAAGCAGAGAAGGCAAAGCACAGCTGAGGAGAACGGGAAAGGGTATAGGCTGATGATGATGATGATATTTGGAATTTTAGTGGCAAGGCCAACTGGGACAAAGGGCTTTAAAAAGAGAAACAGTATTGGGGTCCGTGAACATCCCAACACGGTGGGACTGCCTTCCCAAAGAATGATATCGGGGCCCCTCCAGAGTTGTTTCCTCCATGCAATCAGCGGATGCTTTGCTCTCAAACATAAGGAAGGTTTGTGGAAGGGCTTGACAGTGCGAGAGCAAAACACAAACAGAACAGTAACCATATCGCCTCTGTGTCGGTGAAGACGTCTCCACGCTACTGCAGCGCACAAATTTGACGGCGCCCCCAGTTCCAATGATACCCCAACGCTTCAATGGTGCCGTAAAAACAAAAAAGTTTGGTTAAACCGGAGTATTTAGTGCGTTTTTCCGCTTTAAAAGAACCCTCCTTCATGGCTGTAAGCGAGCTGAGTAAGTTATTAAAAGCGGCTTCTTAGAAGCTGAACAAAGCTCCATTCTGACTTCTAAGCCCCTTTCAAAGCACTCACGTTCTGCTTGTCATCGTCAAGGTCACTGGTGGGAGGAGTCACATGTGCCAGCCGGTCAGACACCTCCTGCGCAAGAGTGTCAAGCTGCTCGTCAGAGATCTGCGGCAGCGAGGCCGCCAGTCCCGGTCCGGCATCGGTCATCGATTGGGAGACACCAGGCTGCTCACTCAGGCTAGGCAGCCACGGAGGGGACAGGTTTAGCGATGCCACAGCACCACTCAGCATGGCCGGAACTGTGAACACCGCCTGGAATATGGAGAGTGCTGTACAGACATGTTGAAAACAGTTGAGCTTGTAAAAAAATCCCGCCATCTCCACGAAGTGAATGATAATGAGAGGGGCGAAGCTAAAATGATTATCGGTAAAACCGCGAAACATTCGCCCGCACATCATATAAAGGCTCGACACGTCAAGCTTACCCCCGCTCCATTGACAAGCCCGTCGAGGACGTCGATGTCTGTGGTGGTAATGTAGGGCTTGTTTGGGACGATGAGAATCTTCATGGATAAGTTGGCGAATACGGTGTGCGACATTTTAGCCACCTTGGCCGTCTCCTTCTGCAGACCATCGTGTGTCGCGTACCTCCCGGTACGTGCCTTGAGCTCGCAGGCGACTAACGACAACCTCTTTCTCGCCTCCTTGTTGGGTAGCAACGAACGCGTTGAACGTTTTGACCTCTAAGGCCAATCTCTGGTTGGCCAATCCCTGGGGGTATCCTGCCACAATCATTATTGTGCCGGATACAGCAGCAACAAGGGACTGGACAGGGCCGTAGCAAGAGGAGCTTCGCCCCTAAAAGGCCTCACCCTTAACTCGATACAACTGAAGTACGAGAGGGGGATATGCCCGAGTGTTACTTGTGTACGAGCCACGACAGTCATTTGAAGAAGGTTCGAAAAACGATGTCCTCTGAATGACACCGCAACAGGTTAAGATCGTCTAACCCTCATTTTTTAACAGGCTTGCCAGGCAGCACAGAAAAGCTATGTGTTTGTACTTTTACTATTCGAGTGATGTCATTCACTTTCGAAACAGACGTGGAGTCACGAATATTTGACGAAGAAGGCAAGAACTGTTCACCAGAAAAAAAACTGCCTGCCGAGCTTTAAAAGACCGTACCGCCAACCACAAAACCAGGTGGCATCTGAAACACTGGGAATGCGATTGTTGTCTCGAAGCATCGTTTATGCTGCATTGTGCAGTTTATTTCAGTGAAGTAGTAGGCAGCAGAACAAAATGCCTACCATTATGATGTCCTACTTCTTTGCAACGTGTCTTCATGCTACTTCAGCCTTTGAAAATTTAATCTGCACCAATTGCATGGTGAACACACATTTTGTTCATTCACGCTCAAATTGTACAGTTTAAACGTACTATCGACCTGTTCTGTGCCTTTTACTTTCGACTGCGCTGGGCAACTTTTTTGCTGCAGTCAGGCATTAAGTCACAAAAAAAAAAACTGCGGACACACAAGTAAACAGCACTTGATTCAATGGTCTCTAGTTTGGAAAGCTTTATTTTACGAAGTCGTGTTCCTGAGTAAACGTTTTGCAATGTTGAGTTTTTGTCCCCCGGGTGCCATTCCAATACTACACCTGCCTATGAGCTTCAACAAAGCAGGAGTGCTCACACGGCCTGAGTTGTAAAGTGGAGTTTCACAACTGGTGTATATTAACTCTGGCATCAATTGCTCCCTGCACAAAAAAAAACAAAAGAAAACAAAGAGGCCATGTATCTGCTCCTTTAGTTGCAAATGCCGACGAGAGACAGTAGTCGACCTGCGCCCCTGGCAAGTAAATGTTTCCCTTCTCTTTTCCACTAAACTCTCATGCTGTTCTCCCGTTTTGTTGCTTCCAACATAAACATGCTGGAGGTTTTCTCAAGTCAATTTAAATTTACCACGTTCCGGTGATCCGGGCCTGGTGCCTCGATATCAGTGCTGCCGTATGGCAGAGACGTGCGTGAATCGAGGCACCCACGTGGCCCTACTCCATGAGTGTTCTAAGCCGAACATGGAAGCCATCTAGCGGAACCATATATTGCTGTTGCTGTTTAATTGCTTAAATGCCCCCAGGAGCAATAGTAGCGCAACCTACAGCCGGCAACGGGTTTCTGCAGTTGTAGCATTTCATTTGCTATCCCAAAAGCCAAGCATTCATGAATCGTAATAAACACTGCAAGTATCTCTTAGATATTGATTTTCTGCCTCAAATATACGTAATATCTTGTTCTTGTTCAACAACGTTGCCCGAAAAAGACTATCGTCTTGAAAAAAAGAAGGAAGAAACAAGTGGGGCCATTCAAGCCTACGTATACACGCACCTGGTAAACGGAGCTGCCAATGGATGACAGGGCGAGAGTGTCCACTGCAAGCCAGGCCAGCAGTGGCAGCGCTGTCAGCAGGAATGCTGCCATGACCAGGCGTGATCGCAAGCTCATCTTGGGGGAGGGGGAGAGAGAGAGAGCAACAGCCACACTCCGGACCCGTCCTGCTGGCCCCCTACGCTTGTTCCCGAGGCCAAAGTGCAATGACAACCCCACGACCCACCTAAAGGTTGATCACCGGTTGACCGCACCAAGTACCCAGCTAAGGCAGCCCCAGCAGCAGAGGGATATGTTGGCGTGTGGAGCACAATCCTGACATGTGAATATGAACATTTTCGACCGAACTCCTTCCACCAGAAAACCCACCTGCACCTGCCTTCCCTATGTTGATGGAGTGAGGGAGACAATATTGTGCATTTTCCGGAAGGAAGGCATTCCCGTCACCCACAAAGCGGTGTCAGCTTTTCAACAGCTGATGCCACGACCAAATGGGCACCTGCCACAACAAAGTGCATACCCAGCTTTCTCGGTCAAAATTACAACCTCTCGGGAACCTAGCAAAACCACTGTAGGAAAATGATATTTGGCATAAAGCTAGAAGCCAACGTGAAGATTAAAACGCTAAAAGGATATTTCAGGTTTTTGACTATTTGTTTGTGTAATTCGCTGTCAAGTCTAACTCCCCATGCATTTCTATTGGATAGTTCCCATGGCTCAGGAACCCAGTCGCGCAATGTGCGCGACTTGAAACTGTGCACAAAGCAAGTATTCACCCCATATACTAGCTGTGCAAAATAACTTTTCATTTTGCTAAATAATTGCAGAGGAATCACTGTTGAAAGGACTGCCATGAGCGGGAAAGCTGCACATGGCAAGGGGACCTTCCCGAAATTACCGTATTTTCATGATTGTAGGTCGGCCCTTTTTTTTTTCAAGTTCGACAATCCAATGTAGGGGGGTCGACATAGAATCGAACTCGAACTTTGTGCCACTTGTAACACTGAGATTTGAAAAATCAGGGGTGCTCCGAGCTGGGCAAAGCGTAACACTCATTTCTATGGTTACGGTCTAAGCGTAGCATTTACCATTGCATACATTCCGGCACCAATAAAGGCGATGCCGGCCTTAAAAGTTGGCGTTCCCGATCTGTGCTTTTTGTCCACCGTACCTAGAGCGGCTAACCTTCCACCAGCACATTCGGTAGTGTACTGAACAACGTGATATGATTGTGCCTACGTCAGCGCTGTGCATTGTTTATTGTTTATTGTTGAAACGCAAACGCAATACAGGAGGAGGTCCCGAAGTTCCAAAGAACTGTCCGGGGGACCTCCCATGAAAAGATATCAAACATTGCTACATTTGAAAGCAGCGACAATTACACATTGCTTAATAAAGTAACCTGATTAGTACGAAAAAACACTTCATAGAAAAATTAGTTTGGACATTGTACAAGAATAATATATGTCATCAACTTTTGAACAATACAGTCATCAGCATAATTGAAAAGTTAACTGTCAACTCAAAGCTGAGGCAAAAAACTGCGTACAAACAAGCATAAGGAAGCAATGACGAATCACTCAGAAACTTAGAAAACATAATATTTGGGGAATCCTATGAAGTTATCCATCCGTTTGTAATAAGAGTGTAACGAAATATTGCTTCACCGTTCTGCTAAACTGTGTTGACGTGCGAGAGGATTTTATATGGTTAGGGAGGCGGTTCTATTTTTAAATGCCCATGAAGTACGCCGTAAATTGACCATAGTTTGTTTTGGCTTTGGGTAGTAAAACATTGTTATTTTCGGAAAACCGCGTGTTATTGTAATTAAGCAAAGCAGTGGCTGTTAGGCTGTCAAATATTTCCTGGGCACGAGCACAGTAAATCACTGTGGTTACCTTTTGCTGGAAAATATTTATCACAGGCAAAATATTTAGGCTGGGAAATATCGGTTTCGCATGAGCCATGAAAGAACTAAACGTAATGAGCCGCAACGCTTGGGTTTGTAAATGTTGCACATGCCCAAGATGAGTGGCGTATGTGTTACCCCATGTAGACACGCAGTATTGCAAATGGCTATGAATGAAAGCGTGATAAAAAGAGATCATAATGTAACGCGGAAAATAGTGATGTGATTTGATAAGTACCCTTAGCCCGAAACCGATTTTTTTAGATGGCAGTTTAGTGTGCAGATTGAATTTTAGGTGTTGGTCCAGCAGCAAGCCTAGGAACATCACATCTGATGAGGGATGAATGACATGGTTTTGTAACCGTAACGGCGATGTTAGTTCAATTGTGCGCAGCTGCGAATAAAAGATTACAAAATGGGTCTTTGTTGGATTTATGCAAAGTTTGTTTTCTGCGCACCAGTGGGATAGGTTGCTTAGATCATAATTTAATTGATCAACTATTACGTTTGCCGATTTATTGTAAGCATAGATGGTTGTATCGTCAGCATATAGCAAGCAATTACTAAAACGTAGACATTCTGGCAGGTCGTTTATATATATTAAAAATAATATTGGGCCCAGAATAGAACCCTGAGGGACACCTTTATTAGTACTGAGTGGTTGTGAAAAAGAATCATTAATTTTGACTACTTGAGATCGGTTAGTTAAGTAGCTGCGCAGTAATGATAAGGCGGGACCACGGATTCCAATATTTTCAAGTTTTTGGCAAAGTTCATTATGACAAATGGTATCGAACGCTTTTGTGAAATCGATGAAAACTGCTCCAACATTGTCACCTGCATCAATTCGGCGTTTTATATTGTCGGTAAGAGATATTAAAGATAGCTCAGTGGAATATCCTGGGCAGAAGCCATACTGATTCGGTGTTAGAATGTTAAATTTATTGAGATACCTTAACAACCGACTTACAATTTTTCGATTATCTTGCTAAAAAACGGCAGTACACAAATAGGACGATAGTTCGAGACTGTTTCAGGATTTCCTTTTTTGAAGACTGGAGTTACCCTACCGAGCTTCAGGGACTCTGGAAATGTGCCAAATTTAAATAAACCGTTTATTATGTGAGATAAATCGGGTGCAATATAATGGGCTACAACCTTCATTTTTAAGGGGTGTATTCCATCAAGTCCAGGCCCCGTCGTTTTTAGGTTTAAAATAGTAGTGATAACTTCCTGCGTGTCAGTCGGGAAAAGGTAAAACAAGTGTACGAGTGAAGAGGGGCCCGTATATCCTGTACCAGAGGTTGATGAGGACCTCACGTCAGTACCAATAAAAGATCGATTAAATTCATTGGCGATGTCAGTTGAGTCAGTCAGCGTACCGGCCTGTGTAGTAATTTTCGATACAGAGTGCTGTGATGTAGGCTGATTAAGAAACGTTTTGATTAGTTCCCAAGTTTTCCTAGTATCGCCTTGACATTTTAGGATTTCCTTTTCGAAATAAGCCTTCTTCGCCTCTGTTAAGCATGCTAGAATAATTAGTGAAACGTGTCCTTAGGTTAGGTTGAAGGGTTGACGCTTTAATTTCTTATGCAGGTTGTGTCTTTTATTGATACTACGCAAAAGGGCCCGGGTTATCCATGGATTTCTTGGTGCAGAGTACCGGCGCGTGATATGAGTGGTAGAAGTTGCAACTTTGTACGAACTTTGTATTAGAGAACTTTTCAAAGGCAATGATTGGGTCTAACTCGGAAAGAACGGGTTGCCATTCAGTGTGCGCAACAGCCTCTATAAACTTCCCGTTGTCGAAAGAATGCTTAATCTGCTTGTGCGTCGGCTCTGATCTGATGGACTTCGAAAGTAGAAACGTAGGATAATGATCAGTTATTGAAATACTAACAACACCTGCAGAATAGTCGGATGTTAAATTAGATAGTACGTGGTCTATTGTAGTTTGTGAGCCGGTTAGCGAACATCTTGTGGGTACCGTTATAAGTGACTCAAGACCATAACCTGTGTAGCAGTTTACATAGCTAGAACAACCAGAGCTAGTTGGATCGGTGGTATCAATATTGAAATCACCAAATAGCAAAATGTTTTTGTTTTCACTGGTTAGCTTGTCTAAAATCTGTTGAAGTTGTAAGCAGAAATCGCTGTAGTTGGACGATGGTGATCTATATATTGTGCCGACCATTGTACTTTGGTGATTTGTTTCCAGAAAAGATTGATCGAATTCTAACCACACAGACTCGACGTTAGCGCAATGGAACGAAATGTCTTGGCGGCAAATGTGAGAGTATTTATCAAGGATGAATATTGCAGAGCCGCCATAGCGACTGTTTTCGCGGAAGCTAAATTCAGAATTATAACGGGGAATAGCATATAAATTTGCATCGGTGGGAATTAGCCATGTTTCTGAAAAACACACGACAGAGAAACAATAATCTACAGTTGTAAAGAAGTCGATTATGTCGTCAAAATGTTTTGAAAGACTGCGGGCATTAAAGCGAATGAACGACTTATGAGTTGCTCGGGTTTCGTTAAGCAGGGATTTAAGCTCACCGGGGCAGTAACAGGCCATTTATCATCGGATCGCAGAGCTGCAAGAGCACTCGGTTCAGTGAATGACGCTCAGGTCGTGGACGCTGGTGACGACATGCACTCGGCTGTCCTCGTCCTTTCTTGCCTTGATACGGCAGTTTGAGGTCCAGAGGAATTTCCATTCGTGTTCCTTTTTCCGATCGAGCGCCTGAGCGAATAAACGCTTGTTCTTGGGCGTGAGGTGCTCGTTGACAAAAACGTTCTTTTCTTCCGTCTGAGGAAAGCCGAGTGCAGTTGTCGTCAAGCGGGCTTTTCGAGCTTTGGCCACGAAGTCTGCCTTCTTAGCACGAGAGCATAACCGAGCAATCATATTTTCCCCTTCCTTAGCCGGTACGCGGTGAACAATATCGATGTCAGCACTCGTGACAGGGCACCCGATTTTTTCACCGATTGCTTGCAAGATTGCAGTGCAGTCCTCATTTTCGGTACACGAGACTCCTTTTATCTCAATGTTATTGACACGTGAGTATTGCTCAGTCTCGCCAAGTCTTTTCGATAGTTTCTCATTTCCTTTTTTCAGTGCTTTGTTTTCCGAGGTTAGACGCGTCTGTTCAGTTTTTCATGGCTTCACCAATTTCGTTAATCATACTAAGGCTCTTTTTCATTTCTTCCACTTCCTGACGAAGCAAGTCAACCTCACGTGCCAACTCTGCGTTAGTAGTCTTCATCACAAATGCAATGTACAGATCTTGGCAGCAGCAAATGTGCGGAAACAATAACGAGGTAAAAAAAACACAAAGGAGAACTAAACACTAACCTGCGGATTCAAAAGCGCACAGTTACGGAGTGGCCTTCTTGCACAGATGGTGCTGCCAAGCGAACAACTGCGCAGATCGCCGGGACTTATATGCTGCAGCCCGCAGCGCCAGGTTGCGTCTGGCCGGCTTGCAGATGGTGGTCCGTGGCGTGGGGCAGGGTGATGTCAGCGTTGGACAAGCGTTGGCCGAAGACAACGCAGCCCCGTGCGCTTGATCGTCACGGTGGTTCACGTGGTGCGCTGGCTTGAAGCTGTATGCCCTGCGGATTCAAAATCGCACAGTTACGGAGTGGCCTTCTTGCACAGATGCTGCTGCCATTGATTCGAGAAATTCGTTAGCACTAATTTTGTTTGTTAGGGTCGAACAAAACGCTTCTTGAATTTAAGTAACGTACTCGCTAATCAAAAGAAATCGCGAGCGGCCGCTTCCGTCACCCGCCATGTTGTTTGGATTGATATCGCACTGGAGTGGCCGCTGCCGGTAGCTTTGATGGTTGTCATCTCGCAGCGAATGTGTTATGATTTGGAATAACGTTTCCCGCCCAACCCACAGCGCATGCTTATTCGTTGTGCTTATACAAAAGCTTTTCTTTTTTAACATCTAGTGCGTGCACCCAAAGCGTACGGCTGGTGTGGGAGCATCAATCATTGAAGGAAGAGCCGCCGTAAGGGGGGTATTAGTAGTTGGCGGAAGAGCTTCTCTGTGATACGATCCTAGCACAAATTCTGATACAAACTTGTATTAGTCTTATACATTTTTGTATTGGGTGTATAAGATGTGTAGTAGTCTTATACAAACTTGTAGCAGTTTTATAAATTTTATGTTTAAGATGTATTAGTCTAATACAAATGAACCTATTATAGTAAAACCTCGTTACAAGAGACACTGTTACACGAGACACTTGGTTATAAGAGACATTCGAATGAAAGCGGTTTGGTTGGTTTTTCGATATTTGTCATGTTAGCAACATTGCATACAAGAGACCTTGGTTACAAGAGACGTTTTTTGGTTCCCTTGAATGTCTCTTGTAACGAGGTTTAACTGTAGTTTGTATTATTTTACGAATGCAAATAGACCTGATAGACCGCTAACTGACTTAAGAGCTATGAGTCTAATACGAACTAATGGAGACGTATTGGTTTAAATAAAAACTAATAAAAATGAACCCACAAAGTGTGATTTCTTGAATTTTTATTTTTTCCCGAAAATCACAAGATAAATAGTTGAAGTGAAGGCCCTTAAGCAATAATTGTTATTTGGTATAGTATTATGAAGCGTTTTGTTCACTGGTAAATCTCCGCAAATTTGTAACCAAATTACGATGCAAAATAATTGGTTAATATTTTTTTGTTCACTTTCGCTCCTAAAAAATGTGCTGCTATCAAACAGGAAGAGATCTGATGGGAGCTAAGAGCGCTAAACGTGCTGCGCCTGCGAGGCCGCAGGAAGAGCAAGAAATCTAAGCCGGAAAAACTGCAACGAAGTCAAGCCAAGCCATGCCATGGTGACGGTCTTTGGTAGCCAATATGGCGACAAACATCAAAGTCTGGGTGGCATGTGTGTACGTACGGGAAGACAACGGCTAGAAGCAAATGGCCTGTAGCGTGATTTTTCATCAGACACGTGTGCATCGCGTCATCGAGAAGAGTTGAAGATGTGTCTAATGCCAGCATATCTTTGGCAAATATGAACCAGGCCGCCGCGCGACCCATCTTGGACCCGTCACCTCGCCGCTTCGGACCCCTTTGTTCATTCTCAAGGGAATGCCTCACGACGAAGAGATCATTCTAATCGCGTGTTGCCGAAGAGTGAATGCCGTTTCAAGTTGCATCCCAATGGGAATGGTGTTCAATGGGCCAATAATGGGCTCGATGTGTACCTATGACTGGACATTACAGGTTTGACTTTAGCTTTTTTGATTGCACGCTGCAGCTATTTTATGGATTTGCGTTGCAATTTATCCGTTCGTACTTAATCAGGTTACGAACTTGAGCATCGTTAAATTATTCAGCCAGATTTCTGTCAGCCAGAGGAATTTGCCTGTGTACCCTGATCATAAAATGTGTTTTCATGCTTCATTGCTTTGTTCAAACTTGCCACTGGTTCTGATAGAGCTAGTACACTATACACCTCCCAGACTAATACACACTGATAGGTCTAATAGACTAATACACACTGATATACCTAATAGACTGATACAGACTGATAGATCTAACAGACTAATACAGACTGATAGATCTAACAGACTAATACAGACTGATAGATCTAATGGGCTAATGCAGACTGATGGACCTAATAAACTAATTACGACTGATAGGTCTATTAGTGGCAATAAGGAAATACTTCTATTAGAATTTGTATCAGAATTTTTGCTAGGAATTTTCTGGGCAGCGGCGGTGCCGCGTGCTTGTGTCACTTCTGTGGTGTGCTGAATCATCCCGTCTGTCATGAGTGCCCTGGGCCCGAAGAACTCTAGGCGCAAGTTCACAGAAGCGTTCAAACGGGCTGCTTTGTAAGCTGTTTTTTTACTGAGAGAGATAGATAGAGATAGAGAGCGAGAGAGAGATGCAATTTCGGGGGGGGGGGGGGGGTAGCTACATTCGAGTCGACTTATAATCGTGTAAATACGGTACTATCGCGCCCAATTTGACTTGCAACAGGCGAGCGGCCGCCGCAGCTGCTCCCCGGGAGGCGGTGGCGCCTTGCAGCAAACCATTCGAGAGGTAAAGAGAGAGGGGGTCCGCTTTTCCGATAATCAGCAACCTCCGTGTGCAGCATTGCTGGCTTCTTTCCTTTGCGGTGGTATAAATTGTTACCTCAGAAGTTTTCGGGGCCGATTACCGCATCGCCAGCGATAAGTTTTATCATTGGCTGCAATGCTATTATGCGCAAGCCTTCAAGCTTGCCAATAATAGGGCGTCGCTAAATATTAATAACGTTCAATCTTCCACACAAGTAAAGATATCTGAAACACCGGCTAACGACATTTTTTATTTACTGCTTCTGCCTCTAATTCTGACAATGCCTCACGGTACGAAATGCACTATTATGCTTTTAGCTACGTCACTGATGGCCACTGTGCCGCTATATTTGCCTTACCACAATTCTGGAGTCGCAAGGCTGCGCCAAGCTGAGCTACATCGGGCAGCGGCAGCTTCATGCGCACCGCATTCGGAGCGCGAAACGCAACAAGTTCTCGGGGGTTGCTGATGATTATCGGAAGAGTGGACCCCTTCTCCCTTTACTTCTCGAGTGCTTCGCTGCAAGGCGCCACCGCCTCCCGTGGAGCAGCTGCGGCGGCCGCTCTGCTGTTGCGAGTCAAATTGGGCGCGATAGTACATTAGCCCAATGCCCTGCTGATTGCATGGGCGAAACCCAGAACTCCTCAGAACACCTCTGATAGAGCAAAAACGACGTCTGCAAGTCTGACATACAGCGTAGTGCATTGGCCGAACACTATGGAAAAGCCTGACCACAGGATCGACTACAATGGCATGCAGGTGAATGAAAAAAAAACCCACAAAGAATCCTCCCCGTGTCTTGGCACATCCAAGGGACTCGGGAAAGGCTAAACAAATCACTAGTTGCCATTGCCTTTATTTGCGCTCATGGCCCCCGATGCGCAAGGGCAGGAAACAAGTAGAAAAGAGAAAAAGAGGCTTTTCTATACAGGGTGTTTGAGCGAACACTTTCAAAAATTTTTAAAAATAGGCTCTTTGAGAAAAAAAAAGAAACCCTCTTCAGGAGGAGACTGCTAGCTGTGGCGGACGCCAGGTTACTACCTGGCGGGCACATCAAGGGCGTGCACATCACATGTGCACGGATAATGCCATTGCCCTTGCAACCAGCATAAAACAAGCTAAGTATCGGCAGAACATCATCATTGCCGTGTTCCTGGACATCAAATCAGCCTACGACTGCGTAGCGCATGATGCTATTCGCTCGGCGATGAAGTCTTCAGGAATAGGAGGCCGCATGTATGCATGGCTATCAGACTATCTCTCCGATATGTATGTATACATGTCAACACACAGCGGCGACTCAGCACTGTACAGAGTGACTCGAGGTGTTCCCCAGGGCGGGGTGATAAGCCCCACGCTGTTCAACATCTCCATTATAGGCCTGGAAAAATGCTTGCCGCAGTCGGTTGAAATCTCTTTGTACGCGGACGACATTTGCATATGGAGCTCTGGCCGAAACAGACGTGTGCTGCGGTCGAGACTGCAGCGAGCAATCAACTCCATTGTATCGTTCTTGGCAGCCCGAGGAATGGAAATTTCGGCAAGCAAATGTGCTGCGTTGGCGTTTACCTCACGCACTACCGGCTCACTGTTGGCGGCACTGACATCCCATACCTTCCCAGCTATAGGTTTCTGGGGGTGACATTCGACAGGTCACTCACCTGGTCATCTCATGTCCGCCATCTCAAGGAGAAGCTTACCTCAATCGCCCGTATATTCAGCATGCTCTCCAGAAACCCCGGCGGTTGCTCCGTTAACTCTCTCCTTCGGCTCTACGAAGCGCTGTGCGTTGGCCTCATACGCTACAGCATCGCCATTTTGGTCCCGCTTTCTAAAGGAACTATCAAGGCTCTAGAGTCCATGCAAGCATAGATCTTGAGGACTTGCATTGGTGTTCCGAAAACTACATCTACTGTTGGAACATTGACGGAATGCCGACGTCTGTCACCCTTGGCTCTCGGCACGCAGGAGCTTCTCCGCGTGCGACTGCGTATTGTGGCCAGGCAATGCGACCACCCTTTAGCGCCAAGTTCAGTCCCTGAAGTGTGCGACTTCCTGCCGCAGCATTACCAGCCGCCATCGCTTCATCTCTACCCGCCCTGGATGTTCCCGCCCATGAAAATAGTGACCACGGTGCCCGGAATTACACGCAAGGAGCATTTTCCACCTGCCGCTCTACGGTTTTTTGCTCTTGAATATATGTACAACACATACGGAGGTCATACACATCTGTACACTGATGGATCGGTGTCATCCACATCATCCACTGTCGCAGTGTGGATACCTTCGTCCCGCACCACCCTCAGTGTCATGCTCAGCCACAAAACATCATCTACGGCCGCCGAACTTGCAGCTCTGCGGATGGCCTTGGCTCACATCATAGAGCAGCCGGCACGCGCGTGGGCCATCTTCACGGACTTTCGGGCTGCACTGCAATGTCTCGCGTCTTTCCCCAAAGATCAGCTTGTGCTTGATGTACAAGCTTTACATCTTCAAGCTCTGCAAGCGCACCATCAAATAGCACTTCAGGGGCTCCCTGCCCATTGCGGGATAACTGGAAATGTGAAGGCGGACGTTGCAGCATCCAAAGAGCATGACCAACGCGGATCAAAAATACCGGTGCCATTTTCTCGCAAAGATGCTTCAGCCCTTGCATCTAGTGTGGCATGGAGCATGCAGTGATCGCTTTGGGCAGACGCATCCCGCCATTACGCGCCCCTCTACTCTATTGACCCGCATTGTAATTTTAAGATGCCACCAGGACTATCCAAGCATGATGAAGCAGTACTGCACCGCATGCGGTTGAACGTCGCCTACACGCGATACTACTGCTACAAAATCAATCAGTCCTCCTCGCCTCTGTGCCCACAGTGTGGTGTGCGTGAAGACCTCCAACACCTAATATGTGACTGTGTGCGCTTTACTACACAAAGAGTGTCTCTCGCAGTGTCCCTGGGCCGGCCGCTGTCCGCAAAACTAGAACTGAGGAACGTATTAGGTCCTTGGAACTCTTCCAAACGTGTAGCTCGTGCAACGAAAGCCTTATTGGCATACCTAAAAGACACAAGTCTTGATCAGACTTTGTAATTAGTTAAAATCATATGTATTCCTCTTCATCATTATAATTATCATCGTCATCGCATTCATCTGGCGTAGCAAGCCAGGCATCTTAGCTGGGCTGACATCGCCAGTTTTCATTAAAGACTGTTCTCTCTCTCTCTCTCTCTCGTGGTAAGCGACATGGTCCCAGCCGTTTCGCCGTGCCCACTGCCGAAGAAGCACTGGAGCGGGTCCTTTATAGGGTTGACGATTGGTGACGTCACTAACATGCGCAGACCATGCAGAGGGGTGGGGAAGAGCTTGTCGGGGAACGATAGCGGTGCAGACGGACACGTGTCGAAGGAGGCGTTGATGGCTGCTGGTCCTTGGCCCGCATCGCTTGCGGTTGATGATCCGGCGATCACTGTCAGGAGGACCTGTACAGTGAAGAATTTCGTGGCAAGCGACATGGTCCCAGCCGTTTCGCCGTGCCCACTCTACTTTGTGTTGTAAACTGAACCTCGCTTTTGTCTTGGCATTTTATTCTTGAGGATGGGTTAAAAAAGGCACGGGTAAAACTTTTCTGTGCATTTCGTTTCCTTTTTCTTGGGGGGGAAGGGGGGAGGGGGGGGGGTCCGTCAACGTTCCAAGCGCAGCGAGAATAGAACGCATGTAACGCGAAAAGGCAAACTTTGGTTATCAGTATTACTTTCAATGGACCCCTCCCTGTATGTAAACACCATGGCGTCACGAAGCGCACGTGCGCGACGGGTGGCGCCTGCGGGCGGCCGCGAAATGCGGCTACGGTTGGCAGAACGCGCCTGCGCCGCCAGCCTGGCCTGGCTGCGCGGCGCCCGAAAGGAACTATGTGCCGTTGATTCGGACCGTCGCTGGCCGCCTACATTACAGGTGGGGAGCCTAGCTGCGGCCGTCGCACCTGCATGTAGCTTTCTGCGCCTACAACCTCCGCAACACTTTCGTGTACCGTACGGTCAACTGACGAGTGACGCTTTCGGATAATCAGTGCGCGGAAGGTGCTGTTGTGACACGTTCCATGGATGTTTTTTAGATGCGGAGCGTCTTATGCTCGGGGGTATATGTCCCGCGGCGTCGGCGGTGGTTCGGCGGCCGCACACCACCTGCGCATGCGCCACCGTCGTCATTTTCCCATAGGGGAACCGCTGAAGACGAAGAAGGAGAAGAAGACAAAGCTGCGAAGAGGAGGGCGTGTACGTTGCTGTCGCCCCGTCCGCAGCACTTCTGATGATGATTTTGGCAGGATACCCCTAGGGATTGGCCTAGGGATTGGCCGCATGCTTCGCTTGACTCCGGCTGTGCTTGCTCTCGACTCCGTGATTCTTCAGATGAAGTAGGATGGAAGAAACAGCCCCGTCAGCATGGAGGAAGAAAAAGTTAAAAGACGGCGCTACCGGAGAAACGTGAAGCCTATACATAAAAAGTAAAATCGAAGTCGGCCCAGGCGTCACTGCACCACGTGACCCCACCGTGCCGCCGCCGCGAGCTCTTCAATTTTGTCTGCTCGAAACTACTATGCTGCCCGTTGTCGCGAAGCCTGCTATATGTTGGTTTTTTTTTTCCCACGGCTTTTGTCTTTCGCACATACGCGGCACTCTTGCCCGCACGAAGGACGGGGAAAAGCTACCGCCAACCAAACACGAGAGATGCGCCGGAGTCGGAGACCGCCGCCGCCGCCAGCCCACCCGACCATGGAGGTCACGTGCTGGGCCGACTTCGGCGGCTTGAGAAAGAGAAACAGCGGAGGGAGCGGCTTCAACGGAGCTGGGCTTGCGAAGGCTAGCTGCGTGACGTCATGCCGTCTCCTAACTTTTTCTTCCTCTATGCCGTACGCGCTATCCGATTGCATTTCAGATTTTAGCAATGCATTTGGGTTGAGGCCGCTATCATACAGTCAGTAGAGTATTTTTTTTACTATCCTGCACAAATATTGCTATTGTAAGCCTGCAAAAAACAGCAAACAAATTATAATTTTGTGTATGGTGGTGCACGGTTTATTGTTTGGAACCCCCGAAAACGTTTTTGTCGCTTGTTGCGCGTGCGCAGCAACAAAACAAGGTTGACGAGGTTGACGAGGTTTTCAAACGGAGCCGCGCAGTGCAGCGCGCGCTTTGCTCTGCTTTGGTCCTTTGGTGCCCGATCCAGCCAACGGATACGGAGCTTCTCACAACCTACGGCCACCCTACGGCATCGGTTTTATTGTGGGTGCTTACTGTTGGAATGACACCGATTTAGGTGAGCGTATTTTAATATTCGTAATCCTCAAGCGTTCGTTGTTTCGTGGCCTGTGCGGCTACCCAACGGTGCTGAGGCCTCGGTTTGTTCTCTTCACAGTTAGGGTTACCAGTACCTTTCCCCCCCCAAAAAAAAAACCGGCCCTTCGGGAAGGGGGGGGGGGATGGTGAGGGGGGCGTGGTATATAGAATGTTTATTTTTATGTTGAAAAGAAGTTCTATGTTTCTGACCGTGTCGTGCCATTTATTGCAGCATTTTCTGAGAGAGAAATCAACATAACGTTTGTACTGAAAGTGATTGAGAGCTCGGTTATTGCTTTGTATGTGCTTCACTTAAAAGTAACCGCAATTGCTGACCGTGGCGGCCGCATTTCGTTGTCTTCTTCCTCCCTTAGGTCCCCCTCCATCTCAGGCAGCGTGCTCGCCCGCGTATTTTGTGGGCTCCCGTATCTTTGCGCAGCACGTCGCCAAATATATGTATCTTCTTAGTTATTGAACTGACGCTTATAAGGAGGCGAAGCTAAAGTTTGCCGGGCGAGGGCAGCGCTGATTCTATCGCGAAGCGGCGCCCTTTTCGTTTCGGGGGAGTGAGGGGCGTTCCCGCCGCCCTTTGTACGTGCTGGCTTAAGTGGCTCGTGCAGCCGGCGGTCGCTTTGTTCGCATTGCGGAGTAGGGGGGGCGGGTACTTCGAGCGGTCGGGGAAGGCGCAAATGGATCCCGCAGTCGTTTCGCGATGTATAAGGTGGTAAAACTGAAAGCCAAGCAAACCCCTCATATTGTTGCATGGTCAGCTGCCACGACATTAACAAGAAGGCGAAAGAAAATAATCCATCCGCTAAATTCTACGAATTCCCGGCGAAAGCGCGCCAAAAGGAAAGACGGTAAGCATGTATCACTGTGGTTCGAAAGGTGAAATAAGCTCGCCCATTTTTGTTTGTATGTGTGCACTTTTAGTTTACATTTCCCAGATTTGAAAATGCCAACTAGTGTTCTAACGAGTCCTCCCCTCTATTTTTTTTTAATGCGTGCTGCCAATGATCGTTTTCCGCTATAACAAACTAACTTGTGATTTGTTTAGCTGGTGCCGTTCGATATCGTCCATATATGGCACCATAGGTTAACATTTTGCATGGTGTTACGAATCGGCCTGCGCCGCAGTACTTCCCCGCATCACTCCTCGGCTGTGCGGCGAAGCCACTCGTGCGCCTTTGAAAACACGCGCCACCATGTCGGCAACAAGTTGCGACAAAGCCGCGTCAGACGCTTTGCTCTCGGCAAAACTTCGGCGGCTGCCTGCAAGGCTCGTCTCCACGCTCTTCAAGGACACCGAGGCACCGTCGATCGCAACGGAGTCCTCCTCTCTCCCCTCTCTCGGACTCAACGTGCCCGAGGCTATGAACGGCTTACGAACTCTGGAAAGAGTGTTGTGTGTGTCTGTGACATTCGCGGCGTGTTCCAGCCTGTTGCGTTTGACCGTTGTCGCTTTTGGGTATAAATAGAACTGCCTAAGCGTTGTAAACCATTCCTGTTAGAGCAGCGAATCGATGTTGTCGCTCTGCTTGAGTCCTGTATTGTAACCTCGCCCGTCGGGGCATTGTTCTTTGGCTTCGGCTCACCTCTCGCTATGAAGTAAACAGTTACGTTGGCCAACAGCTCTGGACCTCTTCCCGGCTGCAGTCGGCCTTCACGGTCGCAACAACTGGTTGGCAGCGGTCGGATGGCAACTTCGTAAAACCTGAAGCCAGCGGTGCGAGACCCAACACCACGGACGTCAAGGCGGCTTCGGACTTCGCAGAATTCACGGCGGTCAAGGGTGAGTGCGGGACTTTTCTTCACTGAGTTTTACCAGGCTTCTGAGGATAGCTGGTAGGGCGTGTGTTTTTGCCGCGTGGGTTATTCGCGCAAAACATTTTTGGAGCAGTGGGAAAGCAGTACTCTAGACCAGCCATGAATTTGAAGGCGTTGAAAAAACCGCAGTTGTTGGAGCTTGCAAAAGAGTTGCGCTTGGATGTTACCGACGCGATGAGAAAGCCAGAGCTGATACAGGCTATACTCGCTGTCGGGGCTGACGATGAGGAGCTGTCGGAATGCATTGAGCTGATCAATGGCAGGGAGACCGCGAAACGTCAGGCCGCCGAGGCAGAGGCTAAACGTCTGGCTGCAGAGGACGAACGCGAGGAAAGAAAACGAGAGCAGGAACACGAGGAAATCATGCGAGGGTACGACCTCGAGCTCAGGCAAATCCGACGGGTAAGAAAGAGGCTCGAAAGAGAGAGACTCCAACGGGAGAACAAGTACCTAGAGCATGAAATTCAACTCGAGCAGGAAGAAGTGAAGCCCGAGTTAGAATTGTTGCTCGAAAAAGACCTCGTTGTCGAGGAAAGCATCGTGCCAGCGCTGCCAGTAGCAGACGCTCGGGAGCGCGAGTCGGAGGCGACGGTTGCGGCCCAACAGCGCGGCAAGGTTGCTGAGAGAGATAACGACGGCGCATTAGCTCAGACTGTCGGCAGAGGCGGCAGAGGGCAGTGCGTGTCCACTGAGTGCGATAATGTGCCGGCGTTTGTTTTGGAGATCTCGGCGGAGTGTTCGGACGGGTCCATGGAGGAAAAAAAAAGCTTTTCTTTCCTCCATGGGACGGGTCAAATTCGCGGGAGGCCTTGGGAACGGCTACCGACTTGAACGTGAACACTTCGCGAGATAGCGACGTTTCGCAGGAATGCGTAAACGATGACGCTACCGAAAGGCAACACGAGTCCGCCGAAACGGAGGTTGTTCCTTCGGACGGTAGCACAGAAACGAGCGATGTGGTGGCAAAGCCTGCAGCCGAGGCAGCAAACGGTTTGCACGGTTCAGTTGGGAGTCATGACGATCTCGGCACTGAGCAAGCCGATTCCGTCCTGCCACCAGCTCAGGTAGCTGACCTCGAGCAACGGCCAGCCGAGCTCGTAGAGATTCAGGTGTCTGGGGCGGCTGAGCCGTCTTTCGAGACAGGGCAGCCTGGTTGTAGTGTAGTTCTGGCAGTGAGGAAGAAGAACGGGAACACGCTTCGGTCTTCGCGTGCCGAGGCTGTCGCTGAAAGCGCGAGGGACGACGAGGTAGTGACTGTGGGGAACTACCAGGTGTCTAAAGAGCTCGTCGTGCCCGTTTCAGTCCCAGCTGACGCTCCCGACGATAGGCCAACATCGGCTGAGCTAGTTGAGGTTCCGGTGTCGCCTGTGGCTGAGCCGAAGTCGGAAACCGACCGGCCTAGAGGAGAGAACGCATACGCGTTCCGGCGTTTGCTTGCCGAACGCGTTCGTACAAAGGCGAGCAACGAGGAGATAGCGAAAACTTCCGCGGGTACTTGCGGCGCGTGTTTCAGTGCGGGCACGCCGAGGGGCAAAGCTGGAGCTCACATCGCGCTAAGGGAACGCCGCCTCCAGGAAGGAGTGCGCGCCTTACGTTCGAACGCTGGAAAATCTCGCTCGCTCCTCCGCGCGCTCGATCTTTGTCGAACAAGACGACCGTTGTTCTTTCACGCGGTCGCAGCAGTCTCTTTCAGAGAACGGGTGCACCTAAAGTGCAGTACAAATGGGAAGGCTCGGAGCAATGACGAGAGCTCAAATCGCGGCTCTCAGCGCGAGAAGTGGCCTGTAGACGCCTGACTTTCTCAAGTTCATTGTTTTCCCTGACGCAGGTTTCGCCCTTTACGATCACATTTCTTTTTGTGTGTGGGACATTTCCAATCACGCGAAATGTCACCTTTCAAGTTTGTCACTTCTCTTTTGTACTGATGGGCAAAAATATAACTAGAGTAGTTAGTTATTCGCGTACTTTTTCGCAACTATAAGCCTGGTAGATCTTCAGTGTGGATTTGTCTTCGCACTTGCCGGCGACGGGGTTGTGTCTTCCTGTGTTGTTCTGTTGCTTGCCTGACCACGCCAGAGACGTTCTTGGGGAGCCACTACTCGTCCAGTGACACGCCCGGTGAAGCTCCAGCACGGTGTCGTACAGCCAAGGCCTGGAGTCGAGCGTCTGCCGAACACTTCACTTCGACAGCATCCCTCCGGACAACGGTTGCAGACCCTTATCCATCGGGATCTCGGACCCCCGGCGGAGAAGCTGTTACGAATCGGCCAGCGCTGCAGTACTTCCCCGCATCACTCCTCGGCTGTGCGGCGAAGCCACTCGTGCGCCTTTGAAAACACGCGCCACCATGTCGGCAACAAGTTGCGACAAAGCCGCGTCAGACGCTTTGCTCTCGGCAAAACTTCGGCGGCTGCCTGCAAGGCTCGTCTCCACGCTCTTCAAGGACACCGAGGCACCGTCGATCGCAACGGAGTCCTCCTCTCTCCCCTCTCTCGGACTCAACGTGCCCGAGGCTATGAACGGCTTACGAACTCTGGAAAGAGTGTTGTGTGTGTCTGTGACGTTCGCGGCGTGTTCCAGCCTGTTGCGTTTGACCGTTGTCGCTTTTGGGTATAAATAGAGCTGCCCAAGCGTTGTAAACCATTCCTGTTAGAGCAGCGAATCGATGTTGTCGCTCTGCTCGAGTCCTGTATTGTAACCTCGCCCGTCGGGGCATTGTTCTTTGGCTTCGGCTCACCTTTCGCTATGAAGTAAACAGTTACGTTAGCCTACGGCTTCTGGACTTCTTCACGGCTGCAACAGCGGCTGGCCGCTCGCTTCATACACGCTACCACTCGTATGTCGGAGGCCACGGAGCTCGGATAGGGTGCCCCCGCCCGGTCGCAACAATGGGTGAAAAGAAAAATAGTTTCTAGCAATTTGACTGGCTGTAGTAGCTCAGTTCATTCTTATTATAATTTGTGTTTTCGACGGGACTGCGTGTTGTTCGTTTTTTTTTGTTTCTCCCACATTTACAAATACTGGTAATTAAAAGAGTTTTACACCAAATTCTGCGTCCTAATAGTAATTAAAAGTTATACACCACAAGCTGTTCTGTTGTTTCCGCGAACCGTCACGCGAATCGTCACTCTAACCCATAGTTGTACTCCAAGCGGGTGACAAACATTGCAAACAAAAATTCCATCAGGGACAACTTAAATGGAAATGCGGAGCTGTGTAGCGCACTCCTTAATTAGTCTGTCTTTTTGATGCGTTTTTATAAGATGCAGCTGATTGTTTCAAGAGTAAGAAATAACCTATTAACCATATATCAATCACGTTTATCTTACATTTCTTGCAAGCCTCAGTGTTGCTGCAGTCCATAAAATCCGAATGTCCGAAGCGCGAACACGCGAAGGAAGCAACAAACAAGAGAAAACTACGCTGTGACAAGCTGCACAGCAACCGACGACCGCCGAACAACGCGCTTCCCCCCTTGAAATCGTCGGGGCAGTCTGCGGGTCGAGCGGCTGGTAGCAGACGGCGCGTCTGTAGCAGACGACAAGACAAACCCCGACAAAAATGAACTCGCTATATAGTCTACGTTTAAACCGAACTTTCTGGACATGTGCTGACGCGTACGGTTTTATAAGTCGAAAGAAAATTTTACCCAGCCCTCTTCCTAACGCGATAAATGCAGCACGCGCGCAGCGAAAAAAACACATGCCGAAGCGGTGGCCGCCGCCGCCACAGCCGCCGCCTACTCCCGCGGAGGGTAGCGGAGGGGAGAGTACAGCGCCACCCGGCGATCGTTCCGGAGCCTATAAAACGCCGCAACGGACATCATCGAGGCACGAGGGCCGAAAAACCGGCCAGTGACGGCCAGTTTTGAGTAGGAACGGTCAACCGGCCTGCTGTTTAAAATACCGGGCGGGCCGGTCCAAAACCGGGCAGGTGGCAACCCTATTCACAGTCCGAACCTATTAGTAGAACTCACCGTTAGTAGGGCTGAAATCCGCTTTGCAGCCCAGTCTTCTTGTAACAGGAGTGGACTTACAAGCGAATTTGCGAAATACTTCACCCGTGACTAGCCCGTCCCACTACCCTTCGCCTTTCTGCGGTCTTTTGTTCCTAGACGAAGACGGGAAAGCACTCCTCGCCGGTGGTAATGGTCTTCACTACACATTCGTGTAGTTACCGAACGAACTGCGTACATTGTGTAACCGCGATACGACGTAATAAACTTGTCTTTCCGCCCTTGTATAGTCGCGGACTTGAGGTAACTACCGAGGCCTGTAATCAAAGAATTTGAAATCTCAAACTTTGGAGCATTGGTTGACCGACTGTTGACTGTGGTATCGACACTTTTCTTCGTTTTTATTACCATGTCCTGGTTTGTAGAGCTTGACTTGTTATGTATGCCGTCAATTTTTGTTGTCTACTATCAACACCCACCCTTCTTACCATAACTTGAGAACTGACGTTATTATGTTAATTAGCGAAGTCGTTCACAATAGCAGTACCATCGCCCCAAGTTTTATATTGACTTCTTATGAGCAGTTTTTATCCGTAAATACACCGCTCTGCATTTCGTGTGCAAGTTATTATTTTGCCTAAAGCTACTAAGCACATCAACCAATAGAAAGCTGAACCAAATAAAAAAGACTAAGGCTTTTACCATATTTTACTTTTTCATTAAAAAGTGCACACACGATGCCCTGGACGTTTAAGTCGTATTCGGGCCTACATTCAGCTTCATTGGTTTCCATGTCTTGTTAGGCATGCATTGCCTTTCTACTACTTGCAGAGTACACGCAATGCATTTCAACCCGGTGCTTTTAGCTGCTTTTATGACCCGTACGGTGGAAATCTTAGCTTGAAACCATACCTTGGAACTTACACTTGGTTCCTAGCTGCTGTAATCCTTGCAGAACAGGTTCTAGCATATGACTGCTTTGGAAACGATCTAGTAACAAATAAGTGTATTATAATGGAGTTCTATGTTACCCATCCAGCCTGAAATTGAGGGAACGTACCCTTTCTTGAAGCAGTTGGTTTCACCAATCATGAAAGCAGTAACTGGCACGCTGCAGTTTGAAATAACGTGGAAAACTGGGCGTGTTGGTACATGAGCGAACAAAAAAAATCACAAAAAAAGAGACAGAGAGAAGACAAGGACTGCACTGTACTTTCAGCTGGCTTTACTGCGAATGAACCAGAATATATAGATAATTGTGCAACCAGCGACTCATCTGTGCATACGTAGGAATTTAGTTCTTTTTCAGACAAGGTGATAGAGGCCATGTTGACGCCTGCCTTAACAAGCATTAAAATTTGTTCCGATTCCACAATTTCACGTGACAGCCGTGTTGCGCACTTCCTCGTGATGGAAGTGCTCTGAAAGTCTTGCGAACAGTCCTTACAGTTTAAACCATGGCTTGCCAAGAAGCCTTCCACGTATCTCGCCTCCAGCGCATTTTAGGAGGTGCAGAACACGGCAATCACGTCAAGTTGTGAAATCGGAAGGAAATTTGTCGCTTGGTGAGGTATGTAGGCTGCTGTCGTAGGCTGCTGTCACATTATTTCTCGTTGAACATGACACGGTTCGTATTTCGTACATTATAGTGTTGTCTTATGTTTCAATATTTTGGGCTACTTGATTTTTCTTTTTTTTGCATACTTGATTTCTTTCTTTCTCTCCTAAATTGTGTCACTGCAGTAATTGTTTTTTTTTAGAAAAATGCAAGTTATCGTGTTTTTTTTTCTGCATTCCTGTAGTTGATGTTTTCTATCATTGCTGTTTTCATTAACGTTCCACAGTCTGTTACTCTACCAAACAAAGTGTTTTTCATTCCATTAAGAGCTGCACTCTGCCTAGCTCACTGCCTTGTAAGGCGAGATGGGACCCCGTCAAGCTGATATAGCATCAGCTTTCTGTCCCCTCTCCCTGCATATTCTTTGTGCTTTGTAAGAAATGCAAATAAACTGAAGCTGAAACTGGCCTCCACCACCTTGATGGAAAAAGAACTAAAATTTCTACGCACGTGCAGATGAGTGACGAGTCACAGGTAGCACAGTTTGTTCATTCGCCATAAAGCCTGTTGGAAATCCACCGGCCTAGACACATCGGTGATACTGGCCCTGGACCTGACAAAAGCATTTGACAACGTCTCGCACGAGGCCATAATGTCGGGTCTGGGATCGATCAATCCGGGTGAGAGAACCGACAATTACATCAGGGACTTTTTGTCAAACCGGACAGCCGCCATACATCTAGACAGCCTTGTCTCAGATACATTCCCGCTAGGCAGTCGTGGCACTCCGCAAGGAGCCGTACTGTCACCATTACTCTTTAACCTTGCAATCATAGACATGCCGAAGAAATTAGCACGGATCCCCTACCTGTACCACAGCCTCTACGCAGACGATATTACCCTCTGGATGAACCAGGGGAGTGATGCGAACATTGAAGAAACACTGCAAAGAGGCATAGAGGTAGTGGTGGAGGAGGCCAGGAGAGCGGGTTTGGCCTGCTCTCCGGCAAAGTCTGAGCTACTTGTTATTCCCCCGAACCAGAAAAAACGGCTTCACTCCAGCATCAAACTCCATATTGAAGGTAGAGAGATCCCGGAGGTCCCGGCCGTCAAAGTCCTAGGGCTGCACATACAATCCACTAGACTAAATCACAAATTTATCCAAACAATAGAACGGCACATAAACCAAACCATTGGTTTGCTCAAAAGGGTCACCAATAGGAACTCAGGTTTGACCGAGCAGAACAGGGTTCGCCTAATCCAAGCCTTCGTCGTGAGCAGAATACTTTACTAGATTCCATACCTTAAACTAACAGCTGCCGAAACCAACAAAATTGATGTCCTCATTAGACGCGCCTACAAGGCAGCATTACGTCTTCCCCCCGGCACGTCCACTGCCAAACTGGAAGGGTTAGGCCTTCACAGCAAGGCCAGCGAACTAGTTCAAGTCCACCTAATGGGACAGTACGAACGTCTCGCTCGCACACCCACAGGGAGATACATACTCAGCAAACTAGGAATAGGATATCACACACTATATCAGGACGCGAAAACAGTTCCCCCTAGTATTCACTCTCATATTGTAGCCAAACCGCTTCCCCGCAACATGCACTCCACGTACCACTCCGAGCGCAGGAAACAACGAGCCCGCGCCCTGCACAAGAAGTATAAAAATGATCCGTAAGTCGTGTACGTCGACGCGGCAGAGTACAGACACAAGGAGGCTTTCGCCGCAATCGCCGTACAAAATTACCCCAACACCAGCATTCTCGATTCTATAACAGTCCGGACGCCCATCCCAGAACCGGCGGAAGAGGCAGCAATAGCGCTCGCCCTTTCACTCACCCCCACACCCGCAACGATCATTACCGATTCTAAAACTGCTCTCCAAAATTTTGCCGCTGGTCGTATATCCCCAACGGCTCGCGCATTCTGGGCTCGAGGGAAACGAGGTGGCCCATGACCTAGCCCGAGGATTTACTATCCGGACAGGGCCGAACCCGTATCCTTACCACGGAGCCCGGTCCGCGCGGGACCGTCTGATCGGTTTTCACGATATTACCACCTACTACCTTCTCTCCCGCTGGATCTATCCTCGGGCGGACAAATCCCTGACATTAGAGCAAAGCCACGTCTGGCGCCAACTCCAGACGGGAGTCTTTCCCAATCCGGCGACCATGACCCATGTCCACCCCAGCCTCTATCCAACCTCGGCATGCCCCTTATGTGGCGCCCATGCCAACCTGGCCCACATTATGTGGGCATGCCCCCAGGACCCCTTCCCCGAAATACCCTCTGAGGAGAGGTGGGAGGCCTCGCTTCGCAGCCCCGACCCGGACCTACAGGTCCGCCTGGTCAAGAGGGCGGAAGAGGTCGCCAGAAGGCGCCAGCCTATGGCCACCACGGGACCACCAACCTAAGCCAAGGAGAAGACGTCCAGGAGGAGGCGGGCCTTCGGCCCGTTACCTGCCACCATTCGGACTTCGATTCTCCTCGAGACACTTCCTCAAAATAAAGTTTATCTCTCTCTCTCTCTCTCTGTTGGAAATTCAGCACAGTCCTAGTGTTATTTTGGTGCTATTTTTTTCTTCTAACAATTTATTAGAGCAGTTAGTCATCCTGAAAAAAAAGAAAGGATTGAAGGACAGCCTTGTCAACTTCAGGTCAGCTTGAATGTGTGACGAAGTGGGAAATATGGACCTCAGTTAAGAGAATAAGTAGCCGGCACTAAGTAACTCGAGCAGGCTAGGTGATGTTTGTCGTCACTGTGATTCAAAAGCACGGCATCGAGACTTCGTTATGGTTATATAGCAAAGAAGGTGCTGCAGCTGGTAAGAACTGGATGGTGCAATCTTAGTTTCACTATAGAATGCTCAGTGTTGTTCACAGTGTCTGAACGGGTTAATCCAAGTTTGAGCACAGGAGGTCAAATGCGCTACCCTGAAGCCGCAGAAATACCTTCTGTCCAGTGATAGCCTGCTGTTTTTTGCGACATTCGTCCCCTTGCCCTTTTTTCTCATAACAGCCGGGTCCCGGCGAGTGTGCCTGCGTGTTCGTGCCCAACATCTGCTGCTGCAGCGGGCTCCGCTCCCAAAGGAAAATGCCTCGCACAAAGAAGCCTCAACCACACCAGTCGTCCCTCATTTCTGGCGGCACTCTCGGCCCAGCGGGCTTGAGGAGGTCAGTGCCAGTGATGTTGTTGTGCTGCAGCTGATGCTAACTGTATGCGAAAGCCGTTGCGCTTGTAGCACCAATTTTCAGAAAGGCCCGACATCTGGTTCTATACCTGCAGTCCGCATTCCTATTTTATTAGCACCACTGTACATGCACACTGTTTTGGGCCGCAGTATAGGTTGAGCTGAACCTGCGCCCCGGCCTAAAACATCCCACCCCTTTTCAGCCTCGCCAACTGGCCAGAGATTATTTTCATGTGCGCGGCCAAAGCCGGTTCATCTTGGAAACCGGGCCATGAACAGATCTAGCTCTTATAAGGCCCAGCTTGTGGAGCCAACGGAGACTTTATGGGGCCACAAACAAAAAATACAAATTTGGTTCGCTAACACTTTCACTGCAGGGTTTTTTTTTTATTGCTAGTCCTCACTCCCTCCTATTCTGGTTTGTGTGGTTGGCGGCCACTAAACTAGGCCACCCCGTGCACGGGCACCTTGAGTAATCTTGGTTACGGTATTGGCGACACCGCGGAGCCCGAGCCTCCAAACGTAAGCTGTAGCCAACCGTGGCGAAGTGTTTATAGGTGGTGGGTGAGAAAGCACAAACGGTGGCCATCGGAGCCACTGAACTTGCGACCTTTTGTCAACTTCATTACATCCAGGTTTAACTGTACACAGACACACGCAAGGTTTGGGCACAGATACGCAAACGTAAAGGACAACAGACACACGGCCTGCCCCTGGTTAGCAACACAGGGGGCACACTCGAAAACCAGGCTAGCACACTTGCACGACGCTTCCGACACATGTCCAGTTCTGCACACCTTCAGAAAGAAGTCCTTGCGAGATAATAATGAGGCAACCTTGTCTTATAACACCCCCTTTTGATTTCATGAGCTGGATATGTCTCTCAGAACTTGTAAGCCCTCACCTCCAGGTGCAGACGACATCACATACACCATGAAACACCTCACACTCTTGAAACACTTCTACACCTATACAACAAAATATGGCTTACGGGGCGCATTCCCAGATCTTGGGGGGAGGCTATGGTGACTGCTTTCCTAAAGGAGGCGGAAGCTTCTCGAGAAGGTGGTAAAAAGGGAGCTCATGTACTTTTTAGAATACAGTGGTCTCCTCGAGAGCTGCCAGGTTCGTATCAGGGTGGGGTGATCCATGAATAACCAACTCGTTACCCTTGAGTCATACATAAAGGATACTTCCATTCATAAACATTTTGTGCGACATTGTTTTTCAACCTTGAGAAGGCGTATGACACTGCTTGGCATTGAGGGATCCTCAGTAACCTGAACTCATTTGGTGTTTCAGGCCATATATTAAACACCCTTGCTAGTTACATGTCTAAGAGAACATTTTATGTAAGAGGCGGTAGTGCATTATCAAGGGTACACGTACAAGAAAATGACTCCTGCGAGGTGGAGTTCTAAGCTGCACTCTCTTCATATGAACTCTTGAGAAGGCATTCCCGCCTACAATTTCTTATTCGACGTATGCACACGACGTCCAGATATCTTTTAATTCATGTAATATGTCAGTCTGTGAACGTAAAGTCCAGCTCAGTGTCAAAAACCTTTCTACCTGTGCAGACAAGAATGGTTTTAAACTCAATCCAGAAAAAAATTACACCATCTTCCCGTGTGGAGCCATGAGGAGGAAGTGAAGCATCATAGGGGTTCCGTGTAGGTTCCATTGTGTTGCCGGTACGTTGTTTCATTTATCGGAGCACGAATGGTAACGTAGTGTGAACCCCCATGTAGAGACAAAGAAATGTAGAGACAGCGAAGAGACCGACACCGGCGTTACCTGATCGAACACCTCCTGGTTCTCGTCTTTCTTTATTGCGTGCTCACGCTCCTACCCCGCTGCCCGCCCTCTCCATCCTCTTCTCTGGTTGAGCTGCAAGGTGCGTGGCGCTTCCCGCCACAGCTTTCCCACAGGAAATTCAACATCCTCCTCTAAAGTTTTCAGCTCGTCGTTTTCGGTGACGTTCAGCTTCGCGTGCCTTCGTTGTATCAGTAGCTTCTCGACGTAGTTTGAATGAGTGAAGGACATGAGGCGTGTTGGTAGCACTTGCTCCTGTCCCGGTTTTGTAGCACAGTGGGAAGAGCGCCATGCACCTCCCGTTGCGGCCAGAGAGTTGTGGAATCGAAACCGGGCGCCGCTATCTATTTCTTTTTTTATAGTGTAGGGGGAGAGGTGCGAATGGACGGACGACGGAGCTAAGAGCAAAAGATGCTTCGCATCTAAAAAGCACTTGTGTTGTCTTCTTCAGGAAGCATGGTATTCATCTGGAACCAGACATTACTTTAAATGGAATTTTGATTCCGGGTAGAAAGGACCACAAGTTTTAGTTGTAGTGATGGATGAAAAACTTGCATTCATCCCTCACGTTAAAACTTTCAAACGTAAATGCCTAAAAGCGGTCAAAATTAAAATCCTGTCACACCAGTCCTTTGGAACGGACAAGCAACTACTGTTACGTACTTTTACCGGCCGGGTGGGGTCTCGATTGGACTATGGAAGTGTCGTTTATGGCCCGGGTCTGCAACAAAAACGGTCCTAAAAATGCTCGACCCAGTGCTGCATCTGGAGCTCTGCCTTGCGTGTGGCGCTTTTCGCACTAGCCCAGTCCAGAGCCTGTACGTCAAGTGCAATAAGTGTTCCCTGCATCAGCAGTGGATGTACATGGACTTGCTGTATACCTCAAAAATCATGGCCGTGACTAACCACCGTTTTAATTCCACCATAAATAATAATTCCTCACAACTGTTTTTAAATCGTCCTTCCATTTCTCTGCCCTTTTCACTTAGGGTAAGAGAGGAAGCCTCTGGACTCAAGGTCCCAGTTTTGGACATTCACAAGACACTTATCACTGATTTTAGGCCACCATGAAATCTCCCCCCTGTGTCGTGTGACCTGTGTTTATGCAGCTTGATAAGAACAGAGCACCAAGAATTGCGATTCTGCAGCATTTCTTGTTTCTGCAGGGTAAGTACCGGTGTGCAGAATTTTATAGTGACTCATCAAAGAGTGCTACCGCTGTGTCTTTTGCTGCGCATGGACAGAACTTTCGTGTTTTAAAACCACGAACGTCCAGAAAAGTATTTTCACGGCAGAAGCATACGGTATCCTAATGGTTTTATATCTCATTGTCCAACAAGAAATTCCAAAGTCCATTGTGTACACGGACTCCCTTAGTGTTGTACGTTGCCTTGGCTAGATTGCGGATAGGCCACACACATGGGATGTGCGCACACCTGCTCACTGGGTCTCCAAGACCCCCGTGTGGCAGGTGTGGGAAGGGCCTGTCCGTAGTCCACATCCTAATTGCATGCATGCACCCGTCACAACACGGCACAGACACTTTCCCCAACTCTACAGACAACACATTCCCCCCCACCGATGGTTGTTTTTCTGTGACAATGCCATGGCTGCTTTCAAATTCATTGTGAAGTATTTGTCAAATGTTAAAGCTTTTGGACCTCGCTTCCTATCATGCATAATCAAAAGTGGCCCTATACACCAGCCATCACCATTGCCTTTAGTTGATTTTACTGTTATTATGGCTCGCAGGTTTGGTTTTTTTTTTGTGTGTGTGTGGTATCTAGTTTTGTTTGGCGCTCTTTGCCCCAGCTGGCCTTGTGCCAAAAAAATCCAACCGCCATCATCATCATCAGCTAAGCCACCGTGAAGGAACGTGACTGGCCGATTGTAGGTGGGACTTCTGGTTCCTTTTGGTCGCATCACTTCAATGCTAATGTGCAGTTATTAACGCACTGATAGCCACTTCTTAGCGCTTGCCGATAAGACGCCACTCCTGCCCATGACTCATCACTGCAGCGCAAAATGTGAAAGTTTGTCCATATTCATTTTCTCTTTTTCGGCTAAAGGGGCCCTGAAAGGCATTTTGAGCACACTAAATGAACTAGCGCAATCGTTAGATTGGGTCGTCAACGTCATCTGTACCAAGTATTACTCTTTTACGCGCAGCGAAAAGCTCACACTTTTGTTGCAAAGTTTGTCACTTTTTCTCACCCTTCCCTTCGTGTTTTTGGACGCCGCCATCTTCGTATGTCATCGATTCCCAGATGTTCGTTATGAGCTAGACATCCTGCTATTCAGCGGCTTTTTCACGCACTTCCGGCAAAGAGCTGAGTCGTCTGCTCAGCGTCGGCTCGCCTGCTGATCTGCCGGCGTAGTACCGGAGTGCTTGGACATTTTACGACAACCGAAACAAGTGTAAACAAACGCTTAAAGGAGCCATGAAGAGAAAATGCAAGTTGGTTTTATTCGGAAGATTTCGTGTTTTATAGTGCCCCCAGTGCTTGTCCGGATACAAACGATGCTTTATTCACTTAGAAATTAAACAGTTTAGGTTAAAATTTTAATTTTCCCGCTAAATCGTTTGTTTTCGGGGTCTGCAATGACATCTCAGGAACCGACCGCTGTGCAGCCTAGAATACCTTCATTCACGCATCCGCCGTACAGGGTAGAGACACGTATACGCTGGCGCCGCCATTTTGGGTCGCTCGCTCGCCGCTGAAGCAAGTCATTGTGTCAAAACCGCGCTAAAATTATCGCTGCAACGCGGTTTAGTGAAGAAGTTTGAATCATATTGTCTGTTTCACGCGTGCTAGGTCTCGTGGGAAACTAAAAGAACAACGCGTTGAGCACGTTGGCCCAAGTGCGGCGGCACGGGACCGTTCAAAGGTTTTCTCTACCCTTTCTCCACCCTGTACAGCGTTGTTGGTTTTCTGACTGAATTTTACTAGCGAAAAATAGACGCGGACGAAGAAGAAGTACACAGGAGTGTCCTGTGTACTTCTTCTTCGTCCGCGTCTATTTTTCGCTAGTAAAATCTAGTGTCCTGTGTACTTCTTCTTCGTCCGCGTCTATTTTTCGCTAGTAAAATGCAGTCAGAAAACCAAGTAGCCCAACTTTATGTCTTAGTTGTTGGTTTGTTTCCGCGTTTCTTTACGTTACCCGAACCTAGATGGCGCCACCATACCGTGGCAAGCGTTTGGTTTGTTTTTGCCCGTATTTAAACCTGGCTTGTTTTTGTTCTGGGGGAACATATTCGTTCCCTGAAACAGTGCTCGCTCGACAAATGTGGTCACGTAAGACACCGTTGCTTGTACGTGTCAATCGGCCAGTGTCGTCTGAGACAACCCCAAGCCCCGTAGTGCTGTGCAGCTAAACCAAGCATGCTGTGCGCAGTACGAACAGCAGTACGCATCAGTACTTCTTGTTTACATGTGCTTTCGTAACTTCCACTGTTTGTCCCATAATTCTAATTGCTTTGTAAAGAATGTGCCCTAAATTTAAGCGCAAATCGCTCGTTCGGCTAGTTTGTAAGCTCTACTTAATTTGCGTCTGCTTCTGCCGGCCTCCGCCAATCGCAGAGCTGGCTCGAGTGAGATCATAGGTTCTGTTGCGGGAAATGAGCTGGTGGGTCACATGGCCATTCCCTTTTTTCCTAATTATGTAGCTTATTTGAGCGAAGTTTACGTTAAAAGTGGTGTCAGTATGATTCTAACGAGGCAATCTTTTGAATGAACCAAACTTGTGTTTTCTCTTCATGGCTCCTTTAACCATTTGTATTGAATGCAACACGACCATAACACGACATGGATATTCTCTTACCTGAGTATGTTCCATAAAGAAAGCGTTGAAGACCCGTGGCACTTCTTTCGTGCAATCGCAGCGAACGCCCTGAGCCGAATGCCCGGGTTTGACGCATACATTTTATTCAACTTCAAAACAATCCAGAGATGCGTTTCGAACGAACACAACGTCACAACATGCGTTGGAAGTTTGAACCGCGATTGACAGACGATGGGTTGCCTCCTCCTGCCCGTTGTAAATTCGGCACTCGCCTCGCGCGCGGTTTGCGGGGACGAACAGCGTCACTTAACTCTGCCGCACAAGCCGAGATGGCTTTTAGCCACGCACACTGCACATACCCCATGCGAGGTTGAGTCGTACGTCGCTCGAGAAAGATAATCCAGACCATGGGAAGCACTACCCTCCCGCAGAAGCACAACGTCGCATTGAATCGCGAAGCAAAGGCATCCACAACACACACACCATCGCCTCCCGTAATGTCAAACGCATCTCGCACTTCCAAATGAGAGTGAGTGGTATACGCCTGTAGTGCCCACATGCCGCGAGGTGGGGCCCCGAGCTGAACCGGAATTACGCAACCGTAAGTGACTTCTAGAGCGGTTTGTGCCTTGTTGCCAAGGCAACCGATGTTTGAGATTGTCAAAGAAATGGCGCTCGCTCCAGCGCTAGAAAGCTCAGAGCCGCGGCAGAGCATGTTTTGCCAACGTTGCCGCTCTCCACCACGCGTCGCCCCAATTGAGCTGAACTGGTCACATGATTGAAGCGTTTTGTGCACGGGTTCTGTATCGGTTTAGAATGTATTTTTCACATGCCGCCGGCAGGAATATCCACCGCCGCAAAATAAGACCCAGCACCAGCGGGGCTACATCTGATACGGCGCTTTTTGGATAAACAGTGTCGGTGCATCAAAGGGAACGAGCGCACGACCCTCCCCGTGCGGCTGCGAGTTCGCCACCGATAAAAAGTCACGTGCCGCCGATAGCAACTGCAGCAACGTACACCGCGAAAGGGCAAGGCCAGGCCGCCGCACACATGCGGCCAGATTTTTCGTTCGCTTTTCCAGCCTTGAGCGGATTGCGGGATTCATGGTGTCAACAAAGCTTGCCCGTAGCAGACGGCAGTCGGAGGAGCGTAATAGCGGAAATATGTCATTGCTGAAGAGCGCAGCATCATGGGAGGGAGCGCTCGTGCGCCGTCAACAGTTGAAAGGAGGAGGAAACGCGGCGCGACGATAATGCGTGGTTTTTGATTTACGATTTCTCAGCTAATACTCATCGTTTTAACAAAGTTCTTGCGGGAAGAGATTGCTGATACATTGCTTTATTTGGTTACATGTACAGGGCCGTCCACGCTAGGTGCAAACACGGCGCAGCGTGGCCGTGCTCCGCGGGGCGCCAGCGCACAAGCCACGGCCGCGCATCGAAGCTCAGCGGCGCTGGCGCACAGGGGCTTGGAGGCGGGGCTTTGTGTCGTCTTCTAGCGCGGGAGCGCGCCATGCTTGCTTTGCTGTGAAGCTCGCCCAACTCTTGGCATGCTTGTAGCGTCTTTGCGCGCCGCAACGCGTTGCGGGAAAGCGCACTTCGCTCACTGTGGCGCGTTTGTAGTTTCTGCGTAAGACAACTGAGCGCTTCCTTTTTTCCATGCCACCATCCCACTTCAATGTATATATTGTTACAAACATTTCTGGACTGATTTGGTTGGGGTTATGAGGTTTAATGCCGCTAAACGACTCTGGCTAGGAGACGCTGTAGAGTAGCACTCCGAATAACCACCGAAGCTCAGCAGTGATATAGCTCAGCAAACGCGCGTTCTGGCATTTCGCCTGTGTTGAAATGCTGCACCTGCTACCTGGATTGAACATGGATCTCCCCGCTCAGTACAGCCAAGCACCATAACCAGTGAACCGCGGCTGTGGGGCATATTCGGGTCTTGACGACATTCTGGAACTAGAGAGGGTCACGAAGCAACGCTTTATTTTCTTCGTGTGTTCTCTAAAGCATATGGCGATATTTACCTGTATATGGCGTCTGGCTCACTTTTTTGTCGGAGTGTTTACATGCTCTGTGCAGCTCCGAAGCGCTCGTGGGTGGCTCGACGCGACTTCCAATGACTTTACAGCAGAAATTTGAAGCATAGCGGGTAAGGTAGAGCTTAGGTTGAGCACAAAGAAGGATTGATTTAAAGCAGTCGTTTCGTGCCATGCAGTGCCGGAATGGAAAGGGGATGAACTACAGTAAGCTGTCACAATTCTTGCGATTGGGTTGAAGGCATATTGAACATACTGGTAATTTTTCTGTTCGTGGCGTTGATAGGCCATGCGATTTGGGATGGTAAGAATAAGAACGCAGAAGTGATGGACCGCAAGAACGGAGAAGCTGTTACACAAAGGTGGGGCATGAAACTAGTGACCAGAGCTTCATTACTCACATAGGCCTATTGCGAGGAAGTAGGAATCAGAATAGAAAAAAGGCTACCTAGCAGGTGGAAAGAAAGGGTAGGTAGGGCCCCTGTGTCTCAAAAATTAGCCAGGTATATGCTTCGAAACTAATGATATATGAAGTATAACGCAGCAGGCCACAGTGGGACCAGCCCTAGACTCTGCCGGAGAGTAGGGTGATCGTGCTGGATGCGTGAGATCCGCTTGCTGGGCGGCTGCTTGAACTATCTCGACAACGGGCGATGATCTTGTAAAAAAATTGAAAAACCTTGCCCAAGGTTACACAAGGCTTGAGCCATAGCGAAGCTGAAGGATTTATTTCTATGTAAGCACTGAAAGACACACCACCAAACATTGCATTAGCTTTGAAATTGTTTATTTCATGGCCTGTCGCCGCTTTCCACTTCGGTAGTAGCAGTCATCGTCATATCCATCTTCTTCCTCATGCATGACTGGCGGGCCCGGTACGTTTTGTCGGCAGGTTTGCACATTTCGCCCAAAGTGGAATGCGTCAGGACGCGCTAAAACCGGGGCAACCGCATTCGCGAACTCGGCGCCTGTAGAGCAAGCTGTATTGTCCCCCTCTCTCCCCCCCCCCCCCCCCCCCCCCCGTTGAGGTGCAGACTCACGTGAACTGTTTCCTTTGTATTTATTTTGCGAGCGCCACGCGCAAGCTTGGGCTTCTCCAAGCGCTCGTCGTGAGGCGCGGGCTCACATGAGCGGTAAACTGCGGGAGTAACCATGACCCGAAGTTTTCTGATGACGCCGCACACCGCACACATTTACGGCCTGCAACAACAGCACTGCTGTTAAACAAGCCAACAGATATCGAGACCAATGTCGCGGGATCGAAACCCAGCCGCATGTTGCCAAAATTCCATGGACTCGAAATGCACGGACCCTCATGTGCTGCATAATGCCAGTGCACAATAAATAAATCCTGGTGGTCAAAATTATCCGCAGCTCTCCTCTTCATTAAATAAACCAAACCAGTCCAGAAATGTTTGTAACAATATATGCATTGAACTGGGATGGTGGCACGGAAAGAAGGAAGCGCTCAGTTGTCTTACGCAGAAACTACAAACGCGTCGCAGTGAGTGAAGTGCGCTTTCCCGCAACGCGTCGCGGCGCGCAAAGACGCTACAAGAATGCCGAGAGTTGGGCGAGCTTCACAGCAAAGCAAGCACGGCACGCTCCCGCGTTAGCAGACGACACGAAGCCCCGCCTCCAAGCCCCTGTACGCTTGCGCCGCTGAGCTTCGATGCGCGGCCGTGGCTTGTGCGCTGGCGCCCCGCGGAGCACGGCCACGCTGCGACGTGTTCGCACCTACGCAACCTAGAAACACTTTTAGCACTAGAGAGCCAGTCACCGGGACTGTGTAAGGATGATATTAAAACCGTGAAACAACAGTTGGAGTCTATCGAAGAAGTAAGGTACCATGGGGCAATAGTCCGAGCCAGAGCGGAGAAGTTTTTGCTGGGTGAAGCATCAACCAAGCGAGCTCTTGGCTCTGAAAAACGTTACGCCACCAGAAACACAATCAGTGAAATAGAGTTCAACGGGCATGTATCAAGTGACCAGAGAATAATATTGAACGCCTTTTGTGAGTATTACGATAGTTTGTTTGCATGTCAACCGGTAAACTTAGACCGGTTTAGGGAAGATTTTATGCGTTTCTTGCCGGTCATTGACGACGAGGTTAAAGATCGTCTGGAAGTTTCAATTACACCTGATGAAGTTAAGAAAGCAATTGACGATTTAAATCCGGGCAAGTCTCCGGGACCAGACGGGTTGTGCGCGGCGTTTTACAAAGCGTTTCGTGATGACCTCAGTATAATATTGTGTGAACTCTATAAGGAAGCATATATGAGCGGGATAGATTGCCACCATCTTACTCAAGTTCGCACACTGTGCTCATACCTAAAACAGATGACAGGGATGAACTAAAGAAGGTCACAGCGTATAGGCCAATCACGTTAACTAACGTCGATTATAAAATATTAATGAAAATTCTAGCAGGGAGGTTACAGATGGTGATAACAGATATAGTGGGGGAGCACCAAACATGTGGTATAAAAGGAAGATCTATAACAAGTAATATACACGCAGCGAGAAGCATCCTAGAATGTTGTGACAGTATGGACTTAATTGTAGCCATGCTCCAAACAGACCTCGAAAAGCCCTTTGATAAAGTCTCTCATGAAATGCTTTTTAGCATCTTGGAACAAGTAAACTTGGGAAGAATAATAGCGGGGGGTGTACAAATGGCTTATAAAGGGTGTTCGACAAGTTTGGTTATTAACAAGTCGGTGTGTCGTCCAATCAAGGTCACACGTTCGGTTCGCCAAGGGTGCCCGCTTTCGCCTTTATTTTTTTGTTTATACATTGAAGCCCTCTGCGCAAGCGTAAATAACAACAATAGTATTCATGGCTTTCGGTTGCAGGCATGTGAGGTCCGTGTACTTGCCTATGCAGACGACATTGCTTTTTTGTGCCGTGATAGAGAAAGTATCAGTAGCGCCATTAAAATACTTAATTCCTTTTGTGAATATACTGGAAGTTCCGTAAATTGGAAAAAGTGTCTGGGGTTCTGGCACGGGTACTGGGACTGGACACCCAGTGTGTTTGAAGGTGTCAGCCGGCAAGTTACGCCTGCGAAGTATCTAGGTGTCCCGCTGGAAAATTACCGCGACAGCGAGCGTACTGGCGAAGCCAGACAGCGGCGTTGCGAGAGAAAGCGGAAAAGTGGGAGGGAAAGGGTAAAACGTTGTCTGCGTTTGCACGGGCGACGGTGTGTAATGTGTTTCTGTTCGCTAAACTGTTGTACGTTTTGCAAGTTATTCATTGTTCGCGTGCAAATGTACAAAGGTTACATCGTGTATGTGCTGTTTTTATCTGGGGCTCGACCTGGGAACGGACGAGTAGAACTAATCTTTTCAGACGTGTGCGTGATGGTGGTTTGTCACTATCGCATCTTTTTCTGCGACAAGTAGTCAATAGATTTTATTTTTTGCGTGAGGTGAAGGACCCCCTACTTCGCACTGTAATTCAGGTTAGGTTAGGTAGATTTCTGCCTCAGTTTGTTATTACGTCATCTTTGTGTTATACCGGAGGACTTCACGCGGATATCTAAAGGAAGTCGTACAGGCAACACAATTTGTATGTTCGCGTTTTTCCATGGAGTATTTGACTTCAGTGTCGAAGAAGAAGTTGTACAAAGATGTCGTTGAAATCTGCTTTCCTGTGCCACTATACAGATCCATGTTTCGAAGTGGACCAGGACAAAATGTTTTGAAACGTGTAAAAGCAATGGTTGTTCCGCCGGGTGTTAAAACGTTTTTCTTTAAGCTTCATGTTGGTGTGCTCCCGGTTAAAACGCGGATGCTTGAGAAGGGTTTGTTCGTGCCCTGGGGAGCAGACTGTTGGCTATGCAAGAAGCCGGAAACTGTTGAACATGTATTTTTGAACTGTTGGGATGCGGTGTTTTTGTGGGATGTACTTCAGAGAACTTTGAAAAAGGAACTCCCCTTGGATCCTCATGGTATACGGTTTCTGGCAGTTGACAACGATAATGGAGTGCCTTACGACCTATTGATGTTGCTGGTCCTCCACGGAATATGGAGGTCACGATTGGCAGCTCGTTACTCGGACGTTCAGTATTTCTGTGAAAGCGTTCATCGCATTGTAGAAATGTGGAAGGGTCAACCTTGTACACCCGCGAGTGGCTGCAGGAAGTAGAGAAAGTGTCGTCTATGCCCCGTTTTTAGACATATAATACGCTGGCTTAGGCAAAGCTAGCGTTTGTTATCTGTAGCACGTTTTTGTGATGTCTGAAACCGGTAATAAAGAAAAAAAAAGTGTTCGCACCTAGCGTGGCCGGCCCTGTACATTCATGCATCGGCGGAAGGTATTTCAGGACCCCTTTAAGAAAGCATCCTTGGGGGCTGCAATTGAGCTGAGTGAGTGACCAAAGTCAGGTTCTTCCAAACTGAACAGGATTATATTTTGTCACTCTAGTAAGGTTGACGTCTGGGCTACTTGGTTCCACGTGCTTTTAGTTACAGCGCAATTAAAACACACACAAGGACAAGTAAGGGACACACGCAGCACTGACTTCCAACTGATAGTTTATTGACTCGGGGAAACATTTACATACATGCAAGATATAGTGACACAACAGCTTAAAAGCAGATAAACAAGATAATAAAAGTGGTCATTTAGGCCGTTGCCTAAATGACCGCTTGCGGGAACATGATTGCAATGTGAAAGGGGGGCTGACAGGGCACTTGTCCGAATCACGAGTGCATGCCGAAGTTTAAGGTGTTGGGCAGAAGTGCCAATCAGACCACGAGGGAAATAGTTGGAGCAGAAGAGATTGTGCGGTTCGGGGGCGATTGCATCAGTGTGTCATCAATCTCTCTAACAACGAAGGAAATAGCCTACTTAAACGAAGCACGTGTTGGCAGTGGGCGGTAACGGCAGATGGATAAATTGTACTGCGTTTTATTATCTTGTTTATCTTGTTTATCTGCTTTGAAGCTGTTGTCACTATATCTTGTACGTATATAAATATTTCCCGTGTCAATTAACTATCAGTTGGAAGTCAGCGCTGTGTATGTCCCTTACTTGTCCTTGTGTGTGTTTTGTTGCGCTGTAGCTTAAGCTTGACCCCCTCGAAACGGCCGCAGGTGCAGGTACCTGGAGGTCCTGGAGGGCCAGCTGGAGGAGACTCTGCGCGCAGCCCTGGCTGCAGAGAAGGCAGCCGTGGAGCAGGTCTGCCGCAGGGCGGACATGTGGTACAACGACATCCTCCGCACCGTGCCTATGGTGAGGGGCACTACTGGGGCTGCACTGGTGCCGCACTGGGGCTGCTGTACTCTCCGGGCTTGCCTGCATGGGGAAGGACTCTGCACTGTAGGAAACGCCCGGGAGCACCTCGAGAGAAAGCAGCCGCTGAACTAACTACTATGGAGAGAAAATGGGTTGCATCACTGTGCTCTAGAGCTTTAGACGACTAGGGTTCTTTGTGTTTTTCATGCTTAAAACAAAGAATCGTGGGATTATGAGTGCTGGGCAACCTACGGTGGGAGGCGTTGGAGAACAAATGGCCTGAGATTAGTGCAGCATGTTTTTGTGATAGAGAGCAGCCTTGGCTTTAATTTGTGAAAGTTTAAAAAAAATCGAAGATGTCTTTTTTTTTTGTAATCGATCGACTTTCAAAATATACCAAAATGCATTACCTTACTGGAGTACAGGGCATCTTGAGTACATAAACTAAAATTGGCATGAAGATTGAACAAGGACAGAAGAATAACACTAGAAAATGTCCACTACCTAGCTTGTTTAAATTCTGAGCAAAAAAAAAGCCCCGAATTTGGGCAATTTTCAATTTTTTCTTTTTTACAATTTGGGATTTTTATTAAAATGAATTCCCTCTGTAAGCCAAAAATGAATATGGTAAATAAGTTTAGAGTATGCAAAGTCTTTACATAAAAAGAACTAAATCGATAGCTGCAGTAGTTTTTGTTTCAAAGCGGTAGTAGTTTCCAATTTTTCGCAAGCCACTCAAGGCAGCAGTGACCTGATGCCGGCTTTGGGAATTTTCTTGAGAAAGGGAAATTTTTTTTTCCATAAAAATCTTCACACGTTTTCTCCTGTGTACAAGGAGCTATATATAAAATATTCGTCAATACTAAAGAGGTCCACCGGACACGCCTGCCCGATCTCTTGTGAAAACACCCTTTCGTTCCATAAATAAATAAAAGTTCTGTTCCGGTTCAGCTCTGGAATGAAAAAAAGTAATGGTTCGTAATGGTTCCTGTTTTCGGCGGTGTTTTCTTTGCAGGAGGTGCTTATGCAGCCACTCACCAGGGCAGACCTTGAATGTGAGTTCACGAAAAGAATTTGAGTGGCCCCTCTGCTTGCCTGAGTGGCTTGTGATGCTTTGCAGTGCCTAGCAAGAAAAAAAATGTTTGGTTATATTTTTAAAAGATGAGAGCACATGTGTGCATCGCAATGTCCAAAAGGACGATGCTATATGTACTACGTAGTGAAGTCCCACCGGAAATTGCTATACGCACTACCCATTTAGCGCCATCTATGAGGAGCTGTCACAAACACTCCCGAGCTTGCTTGGTGGCGGGCTGACGCGACCTCCGTACGAACGGCAACGTACCTTTTCGGTCACGGCAAAGTTTGCGCTGCAGTCATGGGCGCGAAATAGATTATGGCTGTCCACAGGGACGTTTACGACGCGTTTGAGCTTTTAATCGAGGCAGGAACAGAAATTACGCGGGCAGCCGGTGCACAACATATACGGTTAATACGGTGTTGATCAACATATCGTATGTTGGGTCGGGCCGGCCGCGTCATTTTTTGTTTATTTTATTTTTGAGTTTTGTGTAAGCAAGTATGTGTAGCCCGAAGCTGTTCATTCCTGGGTATTGCCAACTCTCTAAATAATATCCCACGGCGGCTTTATTCGCCTTAATAAGATTTATCAGGCGCCAGATTGCTCAGATCTCGCATGGTCTCTCATGGCTGCAGGGGGTACAATGTCTCGGGTTCGATTCCGGGCAGCCAAGGCTGCGTTGAATTTACGATGAAGGCGAAAAATTACTGCGTGTACCCGATGTTTCGATCAACACAATAGATCCCTGAGTGAGATACGTACGTGCACATGTCTACAACGCTGCAGCGTGCCTCTTAGCGCGTTGTGGTTTCGGCGGCGCAAAACACCAGTTTTGATTGTCTACGCAGCAGTTAACTAAAGCATGTTCTACAGGAACTCCTGAGTACAAACGGGAGAACATGCACCTGTGCTCATATGTGTTTGTACACCTTGCCTCGAGCTGTTAAAGTTGGCTTTTCCGCATGGCGGTTAAGCTGTGCAAGAAAGTCACCGGGGCTAAATGTGATAGTAAGAAACGCTTCTGATGTAAAGCAGCTCATCCATAGTGTTTAAGAAACGCTTAGGAAACATTCCTTTGCAATGTGACCTTAAAACGTTTCACACCCCTCTTCCCACTCGGCCTTCTTTTCGTAAATAAAGGCGCTTTCAACATGCAGACACAGGAAAAGGAAGATGCATATGTATAGAACTTTTTTCTTTCACGTACATTATGTCACATGCTAGCAGTGCCATTTGTCCACCACGTTTTACTTTGTGCATTGTAACAGTTTCTTACCAAGATCCAAAGACTCACCTAGGAAATTTCACATAACGAATGGTAAAAAAAATTATCTCTGTAAATTATGTGGAAGCAATGCCCATCTCCTCATTGTTGACACTTTCTAGTTTATCAGAGCTGCTGCAGCCAAGCGTCATGTTACATCTATAAACTAGAAAATACAGGAAAGAGGCCATTTATAAGCAGACGGAATTATATTGATTAGCATCTGCGTTGTTTGAATTGTATGTTTTCCAACTGGCAGGGCAACTGCTATTATTTCTATGCATATAAGATGCCCATGATTTTGCTCCAGTATGTGACTCTTAGGTTGTTACATGCTGATAAAAGAATTCTGTGCTATCTTCATTCATACAATGCAACTCGTCGTGCTCATGGTGAGCATGCAGGGTGCACGTGTGACGCTTAGCATGGTAAACGTCAGGCGACGTCTGCTCAGTTGTAATGAGAATATGCCTACTCCAGAATGCTTAAATAACTGAACCAATCGTGAAAATCAGTCAACTCAAAACAACATGAAAAAAATAGAAGCACCCTCCACCCAAAAAGAAAAAGAAGACAAGAAGAAACGAGTTTAATTATTTCACATTGTTTTCAGGTTATCCAAAAATAAGTCTCCATGCAGAAGGTCCAAGACAGGCGGTTGTTTCTTACACTTTCAAGAAGACATCAACACTGCCATTGTTTTACAATATAAAGTAAATTTTTATTACACCATATCCTCAGCTTCAGTTGTTGTTGTCCTTTCTGGGTGACCTAGTGTAACCAAAGGTGCAATATAATTAGCAATACGGCTGTGTTCCTTCTATACATGATAGAAAAAGAGCAAAAAATATACATAGCAAAACCCAGGACCTTTGTTGCGTTGTTTCTTCATTTTGTGTTATTTTTTGTCCTACTGGCCCAATTTTAATTCTTGAAACCAACTTTCGTGAAAAACCTATTGAGCATGATTTTCCATACCAACTCTTATTACATGAAATGGCTGCACAATACTTTTTGCCTGAAAGTAAATGTGGCTAAGAAATTTATTATTATTTTCAAGCAGCCAGTTTTTATTGCAAGTCACAGAAAATTGGGGCAGATGGTGCAGAGCTGTATGCGACCACGCAGTGTGAAGTGGTGTCCAATTTTTTTGCAAATCACTTGTTAGCCCAACTGGAACCACACAACATACAGAAGCTGTCGTAGTCTTTGACACAGCCTTATAAATTGACGTGAACCTTTTTCCTCCGCAGTTAGAACTGATATACTTTTTTTGCTGCCTGGTGCTGTTTGCAGTAAGAACTACATTTTTTAGGAAAAAGTACTTGCCACCCAAAGAAAACCACTTCTGATTCAAAATAGCAATGTACAAGATTGGAATCATACTGCAGAATGGGAACGTATACATGTTGCCCCCCCCCCAGCTACCCCAGCACTTGCACCTTCCCCCATGCCCTCTGTCTCTTCCTTCGTGAAACTGGATTTGCCGGCCCCTCAAGATAAAATCCTGCTGACGCCCATGCATAAGGAACCAATATAGTGTGCCGCTGGCCGAATTGGTTCTCAATGCATAAATACGAGACTGTTTCAAAGAGAAACGATAAGAAAAAGGGCACGGGTGCCTTTCACTACTTTCAACAACTTTCACTACAACTTGGAACGATGTTTTGACCTTGAGAAAGGTATACGCCTCCATGCCTATTCGGCACTAGGAAGCGGATCCAAGCATCAGCACCGACTCCCCCCATCTATCATTACTAATAGCTTCACACTTGTTGATTAAAAAAGTGCTTGTCCTTATGCGTCATCCCACTTGTAACAATGCATGCAACGACATTTAACAAGGCGAGGGGAAACGCGCTGAAGGCATACAATACGCGTTCGCACCGTTCAGTTGCACGGGCCGGCTGTTAAGGAACCACGCGACAACGTATGCATGCTTGCGCATCGGCTGGAAAGGCTGGTGACGGAAAACAAGCTCGGTGGTCGATGCGGGTCTCCTACTTCAACATCAGTAAAGCAAGCGTTACGGGACAAACCAACAAGGCCAGAAATACCTACCTTCAGATTGGGCAAGCCGTCTTCGAACCACTGCGGTGTGTTGACGGCGCGATCGGAAAGTTGCCACGCCAGCTTGACGGCCCTGGCGCGAATCGTGTACATCAGCCCGGCCCACGACTCAAGACTTGCCCTTTATTACTGTGATTTGTCGCAACAAGATTGGTGGGATCGATCCATCCATGGATCGGTCAAAAGCGACGAAAAGCAGCCATGCCGACCAGCCAAACGCTTGAGACCACGTACGTTAAAAAACATAAAAAAAAAGTGTTTCTGACAGCACCCATAGATGGCGCTATATGGGTAGTGCGTATAGCAATTTCCGGTGGGACTTCACTATGTAGTACATATAGCATCGTCCTATTCAAAAAGTGTGGCCCCAAGCAGGTGTCGAGTGCAAGTTTTCCTGCAAAGTGTCTCTGGAGTCAATGCGTGACGCACAAGTTATGTACGTGGCATGCAGCCTTGCACATAATCCTCCAGCGGTGTAGAAATGTGTCAGTGTAGTATTGTTGAAAGTGATGCATTACTATAGGATTTATTTACGAGGATTTATAGTGAAGTTATCCTGCTTAAATTCTCTCTTGTATCAAAGGGTTTCACGGGCTGCACGGCTGTGCATCGAAAAAAAGTCATGTACACTTTCAACAATGAATTGCTTATAACTAGGGTTCTACGTTTTCGGAGTTTATTTTTGAGCAAATTCGGAGGGCAGTTTATTTGTTTTTGCAAACTCGGAGTTTTTCGGAGCTTCCTTTCAGAGTACACAGAATTCGGAGTTTTTCGAATTATTACGGTCGTAGGGTATTGATCTTTAAGAAATGCCATGTACAACAATAAAAGAAATCCAACAGCAGAGACATTTTTATTGCAGAGTCAATATTTGGAACATTCGTGATGACATCCATTTACAACTTGTTGTATTATATATGCAAGCATATTTTCCAATGTTAGTGTCTGTCACCGCAGCACGCTCCTTCCGACTGGCCACGCGAAACACTGAGAATGCTCTTTCGACATTCGCACTAGATATGGGAAGACCCAGCAAATCCAGTGCGCAACGTGAAAGGGTGGGCCAATCTTGCGCATGCATCTGCCAAAACTGCCGCGGCTCCACAATTACCTTCACAACGTAGGCCCGATACGCCAGGAACTCTTTCTAGCTGGGTAATATCACGCCCTCGCTGCACGACCAGTGTGAACAAGTGCTTGTACATCTCGAACGTGTGAGGTAGTTCGGGTTGACGATCTGCACCCAATACCAAAACAAATCGCATGTATTGCAAGTCGTCCGCAATATTTCATTGGACAGTCTGGCTCCACTTCTTGGCTACAGCACCGTAGTACTCATGACAGCTGTTAACAGCGTACAAGCACGTCTCGTCAACAATGTCAAGCATGCAGTCGACTTGCCCGCCAAAACTCGTCACTGAGGCGTCAGTCCATTGGCTTAACAGTGCCTTCAGGAGCATAGCAAGTAGGGAATCGACCCCACCAATGTAGATTCAGCTTCTAGTTGCTTGATTATATAGAACACTTTGTTCGAGGTTTTTTTCAAGAATCTGAACTTCACAAGCAGGTCATGCAGAGAGCTAGGTGTCATCACAAACGCTTTCAGGTTGTCACACTTCTTCCCTTTTGCATAATCACTCTTTAGAAATGCCACAATAGCGCTCCAGTATTCGAGGACTTCAACAAGAGCTTCGTGAAACAAAGACCATCTAGATGGGCTGACAGTCCATAAGCACTTCAGCTCAATGTTCATGCTCGCACAGACGGAACCAAACTTACGGCCAGGTTCTAACTTGAACGCGGCAGAACTTGCAGACGACGAGTTCATTGCCGGAAGTTGCTTCAAAATCTGGATATTCTTTGGCGTAATCAGCAGGGAGCTTTTGCTATCTGCCATGGCGCGGTTATGCTGGAATGAAGTGACCTTATAACTCTGACGCCCGATTTTATTCGGGACTGTACCCTGCGAACGACAGAAAAGATGGAAAAGGGAGGACCGCGAGTAAATACAATAAAAACTAAAAACTAAAAAGTGGAGGATGAGTTAAAACCACCCACATTAAAAAAGGCACTTTGGGAAGGCAAAAACTACTGATTGGATAAGAACTTCAGTTCTTTCTTTGTCAGTCATGGAAGCTGTGCTAACGCATTTGTCTTTGAATGAAACAATCTGGTAGGCCTCGATGATTTCTCTTGTTAGCTGATCCTCGTGTCGGCCTACAATGCTGGTCTTATCAAAATGTGACCTACATTCACAATCTCTGCAATGTATGCCCAGATGTCCGTTACTCGTCTTTTCTAAGTTGTTCCTATGCTCTGTAAGTCGATGATTCGAGCAACAACCTGACTGACCAACGTACTGTCTGCCACACGATAAAGGAATCGGAATATACGAAACGAATATCGAACACAGTCGAATAAGATTGGGAATGTAGGCCACATTTTGATAAGACCAGCTTTGTAGGCCGACACGAGGATCAGCTAACAAGAGAAATCACCCAGGCTTACAAGATTGTTTCATTGAAAGACAAATGCGTTAGCACAGCTTCCATAACACTGACAAAGAAAGAACTGAAGTTCTTATCCAATCAGTAGTTTTTGCCTTCCTAAAGTGCCTTTTTAATGCGGGTGTTTCAACTGTCATCCTCTACTTTTTGGTTTTTAGTTTTTATTGTATTTGCTTGTGCCCTCCCCTTTCCCTCTTTTCTTTCGTTTGCAGTGTACCGTCCCGTATAAAATCGGGCGTAACAGTGAAAATAAACAAGTTAATAGTAGCGCCGTGTCCCGTCCACTTCGTTCGTCCTTGTTCCTTTGCGCTTACCCAAACGTTCAATCTTTAGCGAAATGAGGTCAGAGAAGGGCTGCAGGTACGTTTGAGGCAAAATATACGTAACTAACCGGCAGCGCCTGCGTTCATTCAGCTAGGAACGCTCGTTGGCTTGGCTTTTACGGTATTAAGCGAAAAAAAGTGGCGGTGCCACGCCGGCACGTGCGGGAGGAAAAGCAAGCACAGAAAGAACAGAACTTCCGCTGGCGCAGTTTCAGGCAGGGCACGCGAGCACTGCGAAGGCGGGAAATTTAAATTGCATTGGGCGGTAACAGTGAGCGGATAATGGCACTACAGCCAATTATGGCGAATCACTGCTCTGCACTTGTGACAGCTTTCACGTTGAGTGGCCCCGCAGGGGGCACCTTGTGTACTCAAGGTGTTTTGGTGAGTAGCGCCACCACGGTCCCGAGCTCCGCAGGGGTGCCTACTGCCGTAGGCACTTGGTGTCTTGCAACACCACGGACCCGAGCACATGTGGGTTGGACCCACCCAACGTCCCAGCTGTGCGTGGCTTTGCTGTGTCCGGGGAAAAGGGGAACCTGGTGGCTGAGCCAAAGTTGGGGTTGTTTTGGACCTTTACGGCCCCCCAGCAGCGGCAACACGCCACTTCGGCCCCCGCTTCTCGCAGACCCCAGCAAACCACGAAAGTCCATAGGATATCCACAAATGGTCACAATATCCAATGTCATTTCAGGACATTCATGTGATGTCCATACAATGTTTCACCCAAGATCATCTGCTTGCGGACATCCATGCGATATCACTGCAGGTGTGTTAGTATAACATCATTACGCGATATTGCTAGGATGTCCACAAATTTACATTTTTCCTTGCACTGAGAATTCGCATTCATAGCGCGGTGTACATATAGGGGCCCCACACAAAGTGTGTCTTAGTTCAAATCTCCCCTCAAAAATATTTTCTGGCCTGTTCCTAACTCATATTTTAAATGAAGAGCGGGTAGTTATTTGATTTCGAATTTGAGCGAAATCTGGTTGCCTTTCTGTTTGATTCGGGAATTGAATTCTATATTTTAGGCTGCTTGATTTATGTGGATGAAGAACAAGCGGGACTGTTGATTTTCTCATTTCTCATTTTCTCCGAGCACTGGTACGAAGCCTGCATGAGTACGGAACCAGTATGGAGCCCGCTGAGTAGGCAGGACTCTTGTCACCCAAATTTGATGCTTTGGATGCGAGCAGGTGCATTGCATGATGCAACTCACGCGTCTGGGTGTTGTTTGTTTAGTTCTTGCGCGATGGAGTGGCGGGCCTCGTCCAGTCTTTAACGTCGGTGGAGATGAGGGTTACGGCCGCGTAATTTTGCAGCGTTTTACTGCATCGTGAATAGCCTCGTTGGGTAAGCAGTCGAAGGCTTTGCGAATGTCCAAAAGGACGACAAAGGCCATGGTTTTTGGTAGCTTTCGCGTTTTCTAGTGCAGAGACAAGGTCAGCAATTGAATCCATGGCACTGCGCTGGCGGCAAAAACCCGGCTGCTGCTCAGGGTTCAAGTTGCAGATTCGCACATACTGGTAATTCGAGGCGTGCGAGCGCCATTCATTCAAGAATTTTGGAGGCAGCGCTCGTGAGTGAAATAGGACGAAAAGAGGAGAAAAGTTTGGGATATTTGTACTTTTTTAGGACGGGAGAGACAAGTTGGAGGCCAAATTGAGCAGGGAGGGTGCCGGAAGACCAGTGGAAGTTGCAAAGTCAAGATGGCGCGAGCGCTGCCTTTCGGCTACGTTTCCGATATCCTGGTATGTGATGCCGTCAGCCCCGGGCGCACTTTTTCTTTTTGCATTTTGAATGGCCCACACGAGCTCGGCCGCCATGAAAGGAGCTTCAAAAGCCGTGCTCGGGGAAAAGGAGGGAGCCGGCACGCGCTTGGCGTCAGATTCTTCGTTTTGGGCTGCGGCAGGGTTTGCGCGAGAAAGCTCGGCCGCGTTTTTTCCACTTGCTATGGAGTGGGCGAGGAGGGGGGTGTGGGGGGTTGTATGCCGGGCTGTCGTAGAGGGCGCGAAGCAAGTGCCGTGCATTCGCCCCCCCCCCCCTTCCCCGAGCGCAGCTTCTCCGTACTTGCTTGGCGTATCGTCTGACAAAAGCGGCGGCGGTGGAGGAGGAGGAGGACCGGAGGATACCATCCTCGCCCTCTCCGATGGGGAGCTGGGTTCCCGTGGTTCCCGCGCTTTTCGGTCGCTCACTCGCTCTTTGCTCGCCTGTTGTGCCTGTTGTGACCGAACTGCTCGAAGGACTTCGCGTCTCAAGAGACAGGAAATCGACGGCTGTGTTCGGTTCCCGTCTTCGGCGCACCACACGGTTCTCAGATCACCGATCGGCTTCACTTCAAGGACCCGGCCGTATACTTCTATCTCTGTTCAAGGTATTTCTTCTTTGCGATTGTGATGCTACTCGCGACTCTAAATTACTGCTTGGTATTTTCTTCCAGTTTTCCATCTGAGACTGCCAGTGAATACATCACAAAAACTTCATCCCAGCCCCTTGATCAACGTCTCCAGTAGCAGGTAAGAAACTATCATAATGTCAGCAATAAGCTGAAGCTAACCAAGATATACGACATTTTCTTGCAGGACAACTAGCGTTTTTTCCAGATTCTGCCATTCCAAGAAGGGTACCTAGCATTTCGTTCCTTTTCCCTTTCTTCAAATGTATATTCTGCCGCCGCTGCTGCGAAGTTTGCTGCCGCTTTTTCTGCTGAAGAAACAAGATTTGTGGATCAAACACAAGATTTCAACTGGCGGCCCAACTTCTGCAGAAGCAAATTTACAGAAGACATGAACATGAATCCAAGCACGTGCCTTCTTTTGCGTAATATTTTAGCATGCAGTATAGTAGACTAAACCTTTGCTTTTCCGGCCTGCTTTTTAGGTATTCTGGCAGCTCCTATTTTCTCTGGTGTTCTGTTTAACTTCATGATAACTTTTATTTAAAATCTTTTGTGGGTTTATTACATTTAAAATTTATTCTTTGCTTAAGTTTTCACGGCTTCAAGTTGAATCACATTGTTTATTTGGCACTGTTTTTATTCAAAAGCCGAAATCTTTGCTGTGTTTTTTCTCTTGTCTCATTTTAGCTGCACAGTTAAGAAACGATTCATATATGCACGCCTGTTGATGGCGAGTTTGTATGTAAAGTATTTGACCCGCCCGGTTGATTGCAATTTTCTTTTAGCCTGTCACTCTTTCAATAGGCAGAATGGTGTAAGCAGCTGTTTCAATAATAGCTATTTAACAAGCGTTTAACTTGTGCTGTTTTTATTTTTTTAAAGATATAAGGCAAGGTTCATCTGGTTCATCTGGTGGATATTGAAATGATTTTGAAATAAATACCATTTTTCTTTGCAATAAAAATTGGGGATGGTTTCATGTCACTAATAATAATATATAAATAGTTATATAATAATAGTATAAGGTCCTGAGAATGCCTCCACATGGCATCAAATGGACATTATATGATGTCGTCCGGATATCTCTGAAATGTCCACAGAAAGTTTCCATGAATTTTAAGGACATCCTGTGGATATCCAGACGAAAGTATTTGTGGATGTCTATTCCGAGGCAATAGGGACATCGCCTGAATATCCTGTGGACATAACGTGGGCGTTCACGAATATCCTCTGCACATTGGATATCAGGGAAGTTACATTGAATGGACATCCACAAGATGTTTTATGGTTTGCTGGGCGGTGCCCCCGGTCTGACCCGCCTGGGGGGAATCAGCCAGTCGCCTTTTCCTGTCCTCCTCTCAGCTCTTTCTCTTTCCTATTTCCTTTCCTAACACTGTCCTGTCATCTCATTTCTTCCTTATTTCTAAGTTTTTCCAGGCGGAGAGGGTTAATCCTGTGCAAAAACGTCACCCTCGATCCCGAGCATAGGATTATAGTGGCAAGGTACGGCTAGCGTGTTAAGTCACGTTCCCTTGTTGGGCTCGGTGGTGGGCGGCCGGCCTTGCTACCGAATGTACACCATGTATTTATGGCTTCTTTTTCCATCCCAAGAAAAACTGATCGGCCCTGAAAAGGGGTCGCACCGAAGTACTTAGCATCAGAGCAGCTCCACCTGTCGAAACCTTTAACAAATACCTTGTGGTACACTCCGAAGAAGAAAATGCCTCGAGAACATTGTTGGGAAAGACTACCATGCAAAAAAACTTGCCTCAGGTGACCTGCTGGTAGAAGTACAAAGAAAAAACCAAACTGAAAACCTCCTGAAACAGGACACCCTGGCTCAACTAAAAGTGACGGTCACGCCACATCGTAGCCTAAACACAACCCAAGGTGTCATCTCTGAACGAGAACTACTTCATGAGAATGAAGACGATCTCCTCGAAGGGCTCAAAGACCAAGGCGTAACATGCAGCTGTGCAGAGGATAACTATACGTCGCGCAGGTGAGGAAATCCGAACTAAGCACATTGTTTTGACTTTCAACCATCCAACACTTCCCGAATCAGTCCATGCTGCCTTTATTTCTTGTCCAGTGCGTTCATACATACCTAATCCGCGAAGGTGTTTCAAGTGCCAGAAGTATGGCCATGGAACTCTGTCGTGCCGTGGCCGATCCATCTGTGCTCACTGCGCAAGCACTGACCACACTAGTGACAACAAGCAACAGGTGAAACACCCAAACTGCAGTGGACCACACTCTGCCTGCTCACGTGCATGTCCATCATTCAAAAAAGAAAAAGAAATAATCCAAATGAAAGTCACTGAGAACCTAACGTTCCCACAAGCACGCCTGAAGCATGCCTTGCTATGGGGCAAAAGTTACGCAGACGCAGCTCGCCGTGGGGTGGGGCGTCGTCTGGTAGATGCGGGCACCCAGTACAGCGAGGCTGACCTGGTCCCGTCGCAGCCCCCCACTCAGCAGCAGAAAGTCGCTACCGTGGCTTCTGCTGCTGCACTCCGACCTAGTGCTGGGCGAAAGGCCGCCAGCACGATTCCTGTCCAGGTCAGCGATGTTGACCTGGTCTCGTCTCCGGCACCTGTACAACAGCAGAAGACTGCTCCTGTGGCTACTGCTGTTCCAGCTGTGCCCAGTGCTGCGGCTACGGCCACTAGCACAAAGTCTGGTTCTGGCAATCTTTCAACTTCAGAAACCGCGGTTGAGGCCATGGATGTCTCTCCAAGTACGTCTGCTCCTGAGGCATCACAGGAGCGCCGCGGAGCCACAGGTCGTGGCAAACCAACCAAACCAAAGGCCAGTAAAGTCGTTGCCCCTGGAAATGACCCACAACCTAAGTGAACCTGCTCAGAAGGGCCCCGAAACCCGGCCTGCTAAAAAGAGGGGAAGAAACATGATCCAGAACATGATCCTTTTTTCTCTTCTGCTGATTTTCATGGCTGCTGAAAGTGTTATGTACTGGAATTGTAGGGGGTTGTTTAGAAATCTAGACGATATTTATGACATCCTCACCAATCATAAACCACAAATACTGTGTCTCCAAGAAACACACCTGCGCCCATCATTAACAAACTTCCTAACACAGTACATTGTTTACCGTAAGGATAGACAAAATTGCATCCAGCCGTCTGGTGGTGTGGCAGTAGTAGTCCAAAAATCTGTGGCTTGTCAGTACCTCCAGCTACAGACGTCACTCGAAGCTGTAGCTGTCAGAGCCATAGTTTTTGGCAAACTAGTGACAGTTTGCTCTCTCTACATTTCACCCGACTATCGCCTTTCCAATGTCGAATTTGAAAACCTAATCAATGAACTACCTGAACCTTACATCATAGCCGGTGATTTTAATGCTCACAACCCCATCTGGGGATCTGTGCGAGCCGATGCTCGAGGGCGACTCATTGAAATGTTTGTCACGACATCCGGATGTTGCATAAGAAATGCCCCACATATTACAACTCCACACACCACACATACTCAGCAATAGACCTTGCAATTGGCTCTGCAATCTTATTGCCTATGCTTGAATGGAGTGTATTTAACAACCGATATGGCAGTGATCATTTTCCTGCAAAACCAACGGCTGTAAACAATGACTCTCAAGGCACAGAACCACTTCGAACATTTAAATTACAAGCAGCTGACTGGAAAACATACAAAGAACTTTCCAGGCTACCCCCTACAACAATATGCCATTTAGATGTTGAAGCAGCAAGTTCACTGATTACAGCCCACATTCTTGACTCTGCTCAGAAAAGCATTCCAGAGACTACTTTTAAAACTCTCCCAAAACCCAGACCATGGTGAAATGAGGACTGCGCGCGTGCACGGTCTGAACAGAACAAGGCGTGGGCACTTTTATGCCGCTATCCCACGGCCGACAACCTTCTCAAGTTTAAGCTGGCAAAAGCTAAAGGGAAGCGTACGCGACGTATGGCAAAAAACAAAAGTTGGACCAGGTTTATATCATCTATAAATTCTTATACAGATTCTAGGAAAGTCTGGACTAGAATAAAGAAGCTAAAATGATACAAGAGTCATCCTATTCCCCTAGTAAGTAGTGTGGGTAACTCTGTAAAAGATCAAGCAGATGCTCTTGGGAAACACTTTGAACATGTATTCAGTTCTTCACATTATACACAAACATTTTTACAGCATTAGAAGGCAGCAGAGCGTCAGCCTCTTCGTGTGAACCTACACTCGAATGAGGGATATAATGCTCCATTTACCATGCTTGAATTGATGAGTGCACTCTCGACATGTGGTAAGTCAGCCCCTGGAGCTGACCGAATCAGCTATGACATGATCAGACACCTACACAGTGAAACCCTGCTTGCAATACTCTCTCTCTTTAACAAAATATGGCAAACAGGTCGCTTTCCAAGAACATGGAAAGAGGCTATTGTTGTACCGCTTCTAAAAGAAGAAAAAGAATCCTGTCTTGCTGCGAGTTACAGACCCATCGCCTTGACGAGTTGTTTATGTAAGCTGCTCGAAAAAATGATAAATCGGCGACTATTGTACTTTCTCGAGTTTAATGACCGGTCTGTTAGACAAAAATCAGACAGGCTTCAGGTCTGGAAGGTCAACGACAGATAGCCTGGTTGCATTTGAATCATATGTGAAAGACGCCTTCATCCATAAGCAACACTGCCTCTCTGTGTTCTTTGACATGGAGAAGGCGTATGATAGAACATGGCGATACGGTATATTGCTAGATTTGCAGTCATTTGGCCTTACTGGTAATATGCTCAACGTTATTAAGGGCTATCTCTCTGATCGCACATTTCGTGTTCGTGTGGGTAACGTGCTGTCTAGAACCTTTGTTCAAAAAAATGGTGTACCCCAGGGGGGAGTGCTGAGCTGCGCACTTTTTCTTGTGAAAATGAGTTCACTAAAAAATGTTCTCCCACGAACTGTCTCATACTCCACTTATGTTGATGACATTCAAGTTAGTTTTAAGTCCTGTAATTTATCGATATGTGAACGCCAAATCCAATTAAGTGTCAACAGACTGGTTACACGGGCTGACAAGAACGGGTTTATGTTTAATGCTGATAAAAGTGCTCTTGTGGTATTTTCCAGGCGGCGTGGTGTCCATCCCCCTCCTTGTATTACATTACAAGGTCAGCCCATACCAGCAAGAAATGAACACAAGTTTCTGGGTATTTTACTTGACCACAAACTCACATTTATACCGCATATTAAATTACTAAAAACGAAATGCCTGAAAACGATGAACATTTTAAAGGTACTATCGCATCAGTCATGGGGAACGGACACAAAGTGTCTGCTTTCACTTCTAAATAGCCTATAAGGTCAAGAATTGACTATGGATGCATTGTATACCAATGTAACCACAGCAGCACTGAAAATGTTGGACCCAGTATACAACTTGGGGCTTCGCTTGGCAACAGGTGCATATCGAACAAGCCCCATTCTATCCCTTCACGTTGAATCTAATCAGTGGTGCTTGGAGTACCAGCGCACTTACACAGCTCTGATGTATGCTGCAAAGATTACTTCTATGAAGGAACACCCTTTGAGCGAAATTATGAAAAATAACACTAATAATAAACTTTTGAAAATCGACCATCCATAGCACCACCCTTCCCTTTGGCAGTGTCACGCCTCTCAAAGGACCTACAAGTTCCTCTTGCTGAAGTTTACTGCACCTCCATTAATGAGTTGGTTGCTCCGTGGGACATTTGCCCAATTCAGTGTGACATGTCTTTCAGAGAACTGCAAAAGAAAAATGTGCCAAACTTTGTTATTACTCAGCACTTTCTGTCACTCAGGGACAAATACAAGGCAGCTGAATTCTACACAGATGCCTCGAAGACTTCTGCAGTGGTGTCTTGTGCTGCAATTGGCCCCATATTCACTTTGTCCAAAACAATGAACAGGAACCCTAGTATATTTACTGCAGAGGCATATGGTATCCTGCTAGCTTTGAACAACATTCTCCAAAACAAAATTAAGAGCTCAGTTATATACACAGACTCACTGAGTGTTGTTACAAAGCTTTCATCTCTGATGGCTAGTAAAAACCCAACTTGTAATGCTGTTCTGTACTCGGCTTATAGTCTCAAGCTTGCTGTCACAGTTTCCTGGGTTCCGGGCCACTGTGGCATTGCTGGAAATGAAGCCGCTGACCAAAGTGCTGCAGCTGCTGCCCTTCGTGAAAGCATAGATATTAAGCTGATTCCATACCAAGACCTCAAACCTTATGTGAGGAGGAAGCTGCGAGAGCACTGGCAACAACAGTGGGATAAAGAAATAAGCAACAAATTACATGTCATTAAACCTAAAATTGAAAAACCTCCTTCTGAGAAACATGCTAGATCAATAGAAGTGGCCTTATGCAGACTTAGAATCGGCCACACACACATCACACATTCATACCTGTTGACTGCCACGGTGTCATCGATGTGGAGGGCAGCTATCTGTCCTTCATGTGCTTATTGAATGCAAGATGTGCAACATTGAAAGGAAACGTCACTTTAATAAAGTTTACACATATAATATCCCCTTGCACCCTTCATTATTTCTTGCAGACCATCCCATGTTCTCTTACAAAAAAGTTTTTAGCTACCTTGCATACGTAGATTTTCTAAAACATATATCTTACTGCCCATAACCTCACCTGTGCTCATGACGTGTTGCAAAACAGTGGCGGGACCTGAGGCTTTACACCTTAGGTGCCTGCATTCACTGTGTTTTAATGTCGCCCTATATAGGCACCCCTTCTCTTAGTATACTCATTATGTTTTAACATGGCCCTATACACCATTTTTCTTAGAAAATTTTTTATCTAGTGCCTTTATTACAAATCTTTCTCATCTCATTCACGATCGTTATGGCGCTCTTTGCCTTTGTTGGCCTTGTGCCATTAAACCTGAAATCATCATCATCAACTTTCACGTTGAGTGGAACGGCTTTAATTTTTGGTGTCCTCAGTGCAGTTTGTAGGATGACCCATAAAAGTTTCTGAAGGATCACTTTCGAGGGGCTGGAGTTGCTACTTTTCGAATCGGTTTTGTTGCAATTTGTGAAAGCTGAATTCACACTGTTTACAAGTTTGGAGGGCAGAAGCCCGACTGATTGATTCCTTCAAGACGATGTGATAAGACTGCAAGCTGGACTTTTTTTTCCCACTGCCTTGTTCATTCGGGATATGAAAGGTGGTCGCTTTTCAGCTCAACATCCAGGTAAAGAAAATTACAGCCCGGCGGCTCGCTGTCTCCAGACATTCAGTATAGGAAAGGGCATTTTCTTATGGTCCAACATTCCAGTTGAAATAACTTCTGGTGCGGCAGCTCTCTAAATTCAGAAGGGTGCCTAGAGGAAGGGCTGTTGTGGTTATCACGGGAGTGCAAACAGAATGTGCAAATGGAAAATGCCTATTTTTTTTTCCTTTTCCATGGCCAGGTTTAAGTGGGGAGGGGAGCATGTGCTGCCTCATACGACACATTCCGCTCTTTCTTTCTTTTCCAGCTGTAAAATGATGTTCAAGCTGCTTCGTTCGATCAGCAGGCCCTCGAAGAGTCCCGTTTTAATTAGGCGGTGTATGATTATTTGGCATTGAGTTCTGTGGGGGCAAACTGGGGGTCGCAAATATTTACACTATATCCGGTACTGCACTGTAAGCGGCCAACACTGCAGTAAACAAAAGCTATCCATAGCCAGCCATTGATAGACTGTTGTGTATTGATAAGTTGGCTCTCACAAAACTATCTATTGTTCTATCTGTATTAGCTGCCGTAACGCTGTCTGCATGTGACGAGTAGTGGTCAACCGTGCCAAAGTCATAAACAGTAAGAAATGGGAATTTCCTGCCGTGTTTATTCGATTCAAGGCCGACCCCTGAAATTTATAAGGTCAGCAAATAAAAAACTCGCCTTCGATGTAAGCCGAATGAAAAAAAGGTATAGGACTGGGACTCGAACAGTCGCTTTATTACACTAATCTCTTCCCACAGTGCACTGTCCTCACTTCCATCCAGTGCGTCCAAGATGCTGCACTTATGGACGGCCTTGCACAATTAGCTCTGCCAGAATTTTGTCCCTAGGTGCGGCGACCCAGTTCGCCACTTGGCTAAGTGAAGCGTGCTTGATGTGCTTGGTCGGTGTGAATTGATGGTCTTGCAGCGTCAGCCAGTCGTCGTGTTTCCGCCGCCTGTCCTTGCATGGCTTGTTGATGGCAACGTCGAGCGGCTGTAGCTGGGCCGTCATACCGCCGGGTATTACTGCAGTGACTTTGCCACCTTCCAGAAGCACGGACCTAACGGCATCTGTGAAGTGGCCGCGGTAGTAGCCGAGAACCAGGACTGACTCATAAACAGCAGAGCCGCGGCGCAGTGTTTCCAAATGGTCTTATTCAGTCTTCAACGAGGTGCAGCTTCTGCCCATCAGTTGTGCAACACATTACGATGGTGCGCCTCTTGTCGTAGCCTGCAGTTGTGACTTTCACTTGTTTCCCGCCGTTCTCATTCACTGTGTAGGCCACAGGCATGTCAAAATACACCATGATCTGATTGGCATTACCAATCTGGCCCAGTCTGTACTCCTTTTCCATCCGCTTCTTGATTACAAAGTGCTGGAATGCCACTGTCTTCAGACGTCCGCCGTCCCAGGCTGAACCCAAACTGCTTCATAAAACGAGTGACCCATCCTCCACTGGCCTTGAATGTTGGCAATCTCCCTTGTTAACAATGCGGTTGCTACAATTGTTAGCAGTCTGTATTATATCCATCGTCACCTTCTCTTCACTTCCAGGTAAAGTCGACGGCATCCTTCTCCACCTTGTGGGGTCGACTTTTTTCGGGTTTTGTGAAGGCCTTTTGCATGGCAGTGCAGATGAAAAGATCGTTCTGTGTCTTCCACCATTGGCGCATGTTCTTCTCACCGGTGCCTGTGTCCCACAGTGCTAGAAAATTTAAACTTCCCTCTGCCTCCGAAACTACCGTCCCCTTCAAAGCTGCGGTGTAGTGGCACTGCTTGGCAGGCACCATTGTGTTGCGAACACAGACTCTTCTCGAGGGCACGCGGCGACGTAAGCAAGCAAGCACTGAACGATGACAGCTGTGCCTACAACGTTCAAACTAGCAAAATGTAGCCTGCAAACCTGTAAGCTGCAAGCCTGTGGCCACGAGATGGCGTTGTATTTCTAGAAGTGACAGGAAAGCCGTGCCTTCAAATGTAAGCCGACCCCTGACTTTTGTACACAACTTTCTAAAAAAGAGTTCTGGCCTAGAATAAATATAAATATGGTACTTGAACCTGTATGAAATGCTTTTGGGTGTCTCCATCATAGTGTCGGACTGAAGGTCTTCAAAGGTACCATGACGCAAACAAAAGAAGCAAGAGCCCACTGTCAAATGCTTATCACATAGAAATTGTCATTGGAAGGAGAAACACCCACGCAGTCCAGCAGCAATCATGAGTACTGCTGGAAAACAGTGTGCACATAATGCTACCAAATGGTTGATAGTGGACTCGTAGAAGTTCATGGTAGGCAAAATGATGTTCCTCTTCAGAAATTGTCAGGCGGTTTCAATGAACATAGTTGACCAGGAAAACAAAATAGTATGGGCATTAATTATACTGCAAACCACTCTTCTCACCACAACTGGCTGGGAGGAAGCCTGTAACTATTAATTGTCTTTGAATGCAAGGATTTGTGCCTCGAAAAAGGTAACGTCAGCTGAGGTGACCAGCTGGTCAACCCCTTGCACTTCAGAACTTTCACCCACTTTCCGGCCGTTCCGGTCCGCAGCTATTTTCTCAGTTTCTGGTGCTGCGAAGAAAAAGACAAGCTGTGCGAGCAAAACTCGCAGGATATTTTTCTGCTTGCAACTCCCTTACCGATATTTGAGCAGCATGTGAAACCGCTGGAAGCATTCGCCTGTGTGCACGCCAGGGTTGTTACTGCAGGTTTTCTAGAAAAGTACGGTTTCCGTCCTGCCTCCTTTCGTTTGTTTATCACTACAAACAGCACAGCCCTTGCTGCTTCATCCTGGGAGCTTGTAGATGAAAAGGATCGTCCGATTTAGCCTTTTCTCACACTCCATATGGGCACGCCTGATCGCCTGTGTAGCATTGGCATGTTAAACCTCATAATCAGTCATTCATAACCTCCAAAAGATTCCTTGTATCCCTGTAAAGTGCTATGTATCCAGCCCTTTGAATTTGGCTTCACTATCATACGCACATGTCTTGACGAGAAAGCATTTGTAGGGGCAGTATAGGAGGTCTTGTACCCAAATATGAAGGCCAGAGCGTTTTGTATGTGGTGATTGTGTTACACGTAACTTGTAACTGATGGACACATCTGTTTCCCTGAGTCTGCAAATAAATGTGCATGCATTTAATAACTGAAGTGTTTTTTGGGCTAAATACGTTGGAATAAAAGAAAACATTTATTTTTCTGGTCCCACGTTTGTTAATAAGAATAAACAGGACAGAATATTTTATCTGTTGGTCCTTTTAGTGTTGTGCTCCAATAGTTTGTGAACTATGGACTAAGCTTCGCAGCTTCCCAGGCTGCGAAGCTTAGTCCAGTGACTGTCTGAAGTAAGGTGGTTCGCAGGCACCAGCGGCATGCGTGTAAAACGTTTGTGTGAGCTCGCACAACCCATTTCCAAAACTTGGCTACTTTCCTTGTATGCCTCGGTGTTGTTCCGGCATTGGACGTTTTCTTTTTTCCGCTGCTTGCACCGAGTAACTGAGGGGCTGTAGCCAACAGTAAAATCGACGGCACTGCATCGTATGCGAGCGTGCACCTTTTCGACATTCTGTAGTACTTCCCTTCCAAGCTCCGAAAAGTGCCCTTGCGTACAAGCGCACTCCCAGAGAAATGGTGACTGCAAGTAGCATCATTTTTTGCTGGGGATGGCTACAGAGCACGCATTCATTCGTTTACGATCGCAGGGAGCGCTGGCACGTTTTCTTGTCAGCTGTTGCAGTACGTTCTCAATAAGGCATTTGCACCATATTTTTTCGTTGCGCAAGCATGAAATCTCACGCGTGAGTTCTCAACACCTACCGTGCCACAAATTCCCTTCGGTTTAATGTTTTATACATTCTTTTCATTGTTACTGACTTAAAACACATGCCCAAAACACAGTGCTCCCACTCCTGCACCAAATGCGCCAATTTGCGCAAAATGAGGTATCCTGCGCCATCATGATAAAAAAAAAACCACGATTTTGCAAGTGCGCCAAACATGCGGCAAAATTTGTGTTGCGCAAATTGCGTGCAGCCTGTTGCAAGAACTACTTCACAGGGGTCTCTAGACATATGTAACTAATTCAGCTTGATAACTTGAACTCCCTAGCACCCGTCCTTGCGTTTGCCGCCAATACAGTGTTTTCATCTAGCAAGTCATTGCAGTGCTGGTGCACCGCAGTTAAAAACTTTCCTTCTTGCCGTAGTTTTCAATGGTACCTGCTATAAACAATAGAGAGTTTTAGGGGGTGTTCATTGCCGGCAGAACCGGCCAAACTGCGGCAAGCACACATCGAGCAGTTACGGAAGCTGCCGAGAAGACCCGACAAGGAGCCGGAAAGATCCAAACACCTCCGAGTGGCTGGTCGGGCAGCTTCTTTTCTCTACCGCTGGAGGGTGCTGCAGTCAACGGTCTCAGAGGCGTCAGTATGGCGACTTCATTAAAACGACGAGTACACGTTTGTTTTTCTCGTTGTCCCTTCACCTAATAGTATATCTTACACCGTAGTCATGCCTTTTGTACAGCACCGTACAGCTCTTGTTTGATCACTTGCAGGCTGCCTCTTCATCTTTCTCTGTGCTGACTGCCCTGTTCTCCGTCCCATACGCAGGCCGTGAGCCTTACATCCCTGACGCTGCCTCCGTGGCCGTGAGCCTAGCCAGCAGCTCCTCTGGCTTCTCAAGCGCTGCGTCCACGTCCACAGAGAGCAAGCCCTCGACTCTGACGCAGACCCAGTGGGTGCTGTTTTGCAACTGTTGCACTTGCTTTGGGAGAAAGGTGGGGAAATAACTGAGGCAGGATCCGCAAATCATGACCTGTCTGCCACCATTTTATGGAGCACGCACAAAGTGACGGTGATGATGATAATACGAGCACACCCCGCAGGGGGCACCTTGTGTACTCAAGGTGTTTTGGTGAGTAGCGCCACCACGGTCCCGAGCTCTGCAGGGGTGCCTACTGTCGTAGGCACTTGGTGTCTTGCAACACCACGGACCCGAGCACATGTGGGTTGGACCCACCCACGTCCCGGCTGTGCGTGGCTTTGCCGTGTCCGGGGAAAAGGGCATGCTGGTGGTTGAGCCAAAGCCAGGGTTGTTTTGGACCTTCATGGCCCCCTGGCAGAGGCAACACACCACTTCGGCCCCCACTTCCCATAGACGGTGCCCCCAGTCTGACCCGACCTGGGGGGAATCAGCCAGTCGCCTTTTCCTGTCCTGTTCTTCATTGTTTTGCTTTCCTATCGTCTTTCCTAACCCTGTCCTGTCATCTTCTCTCTTCCTTTATTCTCCGTTTTTTTCTCCAGGCGGCAAGGGTTAACCCTGTGCGAAGGCTTCACCCTAGATCCCGAGCATAGGGTTATAGTGGCGAGGTACAGTTAACGTGCGCTTCAAAGCCGCGTTTCCTTGTTGGGCTCGGTGGTGGGCGACTGGCCTTGCCACTGAATTGATTCCATTTTCTATGGCTATCTTCTCAGCTCCCGCAAAACACCCTGATCGACCTCCTAAAAGGGGTCGCACCGAAGCACTCCGCACCCAACCACCTCAGGCAGCCTTCAGCAAATACCTTGTTGTACACTCGACCGACGAAAATCCTATCACCGACCTGTCAGTCTTCTTGATTGCCAAGTGTATTGAAAACATTGTTGGAAAAGACCCTCTGGAGACCTTCTTGTTGAAGTTATGCGAAAAAACCAAAGTGAGAACCTCCTGAAGCAAGAAAAAATTGCCAACTTGACTGTCACAGTTACGCCACACCGCAAGCTAAACACTGTCCAAGGTGTTATCTCTGACAAAGAACTCCTCCATGAGACAGATGATGATCTCCTTGAGGGACTGCATGACCAAGGTGTTGTTGGCGTCCGTAGAATTATTATGAGAAGAGATGGAGCAGAGATCAAGACCCGACACATCATCCTAACATTTGCTAGCTCTACCCTGCCAGAGACAGTGAAGGCAGCTTTCCTTAGCTGTCGTGTACGCGCCTACATTCCAAACCCGAGGCGATGGTTTAAATGTCAACACTACGGGCATGGAACTCTAGCTTGCCGTGGCAAGCTCACCTGTGCGAAATGTGGTGAGAATGATCACTCTTCTGATGACTGCAAAAACACAATCATGAAATGTCCGAACTGCAGTGGTTCACATGCTGCATACTCACGATCTTGCCCATCTTTCAAGAAAGAAAAAGAGATCATTCAGATTAAAGTAACCGAAAATATCAGTTTCCCTGAAGCACGCCAAAAGTCGCCGCCCGCCGGGGGTTGGGGCGACGTTTGGTTAGTACTGCGACACAATGCAGCTTAGCTGATGTGTCGCTGTCGTTAACCCCCTCCGAGCAACCACCAGCTCCTGCCTCTACAGCAGAGGCCCTGGTGGTTCCTCCTCCTGCTGGGCTGCCGTCCACAGCCGAGCACCCCGCCACTACGTCTGCGGAGCCCGTGGAGAATGTGGTGACGGGCGCTGTTGGGACTGGTCCGGCCTCTTCCAGTCCAGCTCCATTGGCCCGCACCACACCCGAGGGCATTGAGAGCATGAACTCAGGTGGCCCCACACGTACTCCTTCCCTTCCCGCACCGCAGGTTCCAACCAAGAAGCCTGCGGCCACCTCAGGAACCAATCCGCGAGGTGGATGTCGGATGGACACCATGTCGGTGCCGCCTAATTTGTCAGACGAGGACATGGACACCTCGGCATCTCAACCTGCCCAGCAGGCACAAAATCAGCGCCGCAGCACTTTTGGCCGTGGGAAAAAACCGCCTCATCGTACAACAGGCCCTAAACAAGACTCACTGACATGAACCAAAATAGGCAACTTCTGAACTACATCTTTATTATCTTTAATCCATAATAGCTGTTGAAAACATAGTTCAATGGAACTGTAGGGGTCTCATAAAAAACTTGGATGATGTATGTGAACTCCTTTATAAACATCAATCCAGTATTGTTTGCCTCCAAGAGACACACCTGAATCCCAAGCAAAGTAACTTTCTTAAACAATACACTGTCTTCAGGAAAGATAGAGAGGCCTTTGCTCATTCATCTGGTGGGGTTGCCATTGTGACGCGAAAATCCATTCCATCCCAGTCCATTAGACTACTCACCAGCCTTGAGGCAGTTGCTGTCCGCGTGATCATTTTTGGTCGGCTGATTAGAATATGTTCCTTATACATTCCCCCGGATCATCAATTGTCTACCTCAGAATTTGAGTCGTTAATAAATGAGCTTCCTGAACCATTTATCTTAGTTGGAGACCTAAATGCACACAACAAACTCTGGGGTTCTGGGTGAACTGACGCTCGCGGCCGCTTGATTGAACATTTCCTAGTATCATCTGGTGCATGTTTGTTCAACAAAAAACAGCCCACATATTATAACATTACACACAACACGTACTCACACATAGACTTGGCAATCGGTTCTGCTGTTCTTTTTTCACTCGTCGAGTGGCAGGTGGAGAAAAACCCGCTTGGAAGTGACCATTTCCCAGTATTCCTGAGATGCCTAGACAGAGACCCTTACACTCCCACCTCAACTAAAAGGTTTAAAGAAACCGCTGCAGACTGGGAGAAATTTAAGCAGAAATCTCAACTCACATACAGTTCCATAGAACACTTGGGTATTGATGAAGCTTGTAGCCTTGTCACGGCACATATCCTTGACGCTGCAGAGAACTTCATTCCCCAGACTTCTGGTAACACAAGTAACCTAAGGCGGCCCTGGTGGAATGAAGAGTGTCGACAAGCACGCCAGGCACAGAACAAGGCGTGGGGCATTCTTCGCAGGTACCCCACTGCGGACAACCTTGTAGCGTTCAAGCGCACCAAAGCCATGGGAAGGCGCATTTGCCGACAGGCCAAAAACAATAGCTGGAGGTCCTTCTTAACTTCAATAAATCCTTTCACCGATACAAGAAAGGTTTGGAACAGGATAGGAAAACTAAATGGACAAAGCACACATGGCTTACCCCTTGTTGACACCACTGGTGGCACCCTAGAGGACCAGGCAAACGCGTTGGCACAACACTTCGAACACGTCTCAAGCTCTTCACATTACACAAGCACATTTATACACTACAAAAAGTCAGCTGAGCGGAAGTCCATACGTGACCACAAGCAATCAAACGACTCCTATAATTCTCCATTCTCCCTTCACGAGCTCATGACTGCGTTGGCTGGTTGTAAGCCTTCGGCGTCAGGTGCAGATAACATTACGTACGGCATGATCAAACACCTTCATACAGACACAATCAATACTCTCCTGTTTTTATTTAACAAAATATGGCGTGCTGGGCACTTTCCTAAGGCATGGAAACAGGCTAGTGTTGTGCCACTGCTGAAAGAGAGAAAGGATGCATCCTGTGTTCAAGTTATCATCCAATTGCCCTGACCAGCTGCTTGTGCAAGCTGTTCGAAAAAATGATCAACAGAAGGTTACTATACTTCCTGTAATACAATGGTATTCTGGACAGCTGCCAGGCAGGTTTTCGGTCGGGCAGATCAACAACAGACCAACTTGTCGCTTTTGAATCCTATGTGAAAAATGCCTTTGTTAACAAACAGTTTTGTATGTCCATATTTTTTTATCTAGAAAAAGCATATGACACTGCCTGGCGCTACGGCATCCTGCGAGACATGAAATCTTTAGGAATTTGTGGGAACATGCTTAATTCCCTTGAAAGTTATTTGTCTGAACGAACATTCAGAGTGAGGGTCGGGGCTGCAGTATCCGCGCTGTATATGCAAGAAAATGGCGTTCCTCAGGGTGGAGTACTTACCATAGTTGCACACTTTTTATAGCTAAGATGAACACACTTGGAAAAGCTCTGCCCCGTACCATTTTTTACTCCATTTACGTGGATGATGTTCATATCAGTTTCCGGTCCTGTAACCTGTCTATCTGTGAACGGCAGTTACAACTTGCCACAAACAGGCTTGTAAAATGGGCCGACGAAAATGGCTTTAAGCTAAATCCTCAAAAGAGCACGTGTGTCTTATTTTCCAAGAGGTGTGGTATTCACCCTGAGCCCACCGTCCAGCTCAGTGGAGTGGCTGTGCCTGTGAAGAAGGAACACAAGTTTTTAGGGATTGTGCTAGATGAAAGCTGTCATTTATTCCACATATAAATAAGCTACTCAAAATAAAATGTATAAATGCAATGAATATCCTAAGAGTCCTATCCCACCACTCCCACGGCGCAGATAAGATGTGCCTGCTGCGTCTCTACAACAGTTTAGTGAAGTCGCGGTTGGATTATGGGAGCGTAGTATACGGGTCAGCTTCGAAAACCGCTTTAAAAATGCTTGACCCTGTTCTGCACCTTGGGCTTCGCCTTTCGCCAGGAGCCTTCCGAACGAGTCCTGCACAAAGCCTATATGTGGAATGTGACCAGTGGTGCCTGGAAGACCAGCACTTATACACAGATCTATTGTATGCCATAAAGGCAACATCCATAAAAAATCGCCCTTCTTCGTTTATTGTCAATGACACCTCTGCCATGCACTCGTTTCTCAGTCGGCCCTCTATATCTATGCCTTTTTCGTTGAGAGTGAAAGTGCACGCTGAAGAGCTTGGGGTTTCTTTTAGCAAGACTTACAAAACTTCGATCACAGACCTCGTTGCTCCCTGGGAAATGTCCTCGATTTCTTGTGATTTATCTTTTAGAGCCATTAACAAAAGAACTGCACCAAGAGAACTCATCTTGCAGCACTTCCTACATCTACGACACAAATATCCCTACACAACGTTTTACACAGATGCCTCCAAGTCCGCCCATTCTGTGTCATGCGCTGCACAAGGCCCAAACTTTGCTATCACAAAGACAATGAACAAAAATACCAGTATTTTTACAGCTGAGGCACACGGCATTTTAACCACTGTGGAACACATTACAGAAACCAGAATACACAATTCCATTATTTTTACAGACTCCCTGAGTGTAGTATTAGCTCTCCATTCAGGGAAACCGACGAGAAACATTATTTTAAACCGTCTTATCAAATCCATAATGTCTGCTTACACTCTAAAATTGACTGTAGTAGTGTGCTGGGTACCTGGGCACAGCGGAATTTCGGGCAATGAAATTGCTGACCAGAATGCTGCTGTGGCGGCTCTCCGCAGTGTTGTAGATATCCCACATGTGCCCTACCTAGACCAGAAACCACTAGTTCGGAGTATGCTTCGGAGGCGCTGGCAGGTACAGTGGAACACACAAATCGAAAACAAACTGCACATTATAAAACCACACATAGGGAAATACAACACAGAGAAACGGAACAGGTTCACAGAAATATCAATATGCAGATTAAGAATAGGTCACACACACGCTACACACTCATATCTTTTAAACGGAACCCCACCACCATCTTGTAAGAAATGCGGACGAAGACTTACAGTCCTCCATGTATTGATTGAATGCTTGGCATACCATGACGCAAGGAAACGACACTTCCCAGAACTATACACCTACACGATACCCTTACACCCATCCTTGTTTTTATCTGATCAACGCCCGATTAGAAGTGAACGCCTTTTAGCCTATCTCGCTGACATTGGATTTTTAGCACTCATCTCATACCATGTGTGACATCAGGGCCACCCAATGCAAATAGTGAGGGCGGTTCTGAGCGTTTTCATAACGTGCCAGGGACGTCACCGCCATCCCTGTTATGTTATGGCGCTCCCAGCACACACATAAACATGGTCACTGTTACCTCTCATCTTACTCATCTTCGCTTCTTAGAGTAAGGGCCCTTTACACCCATATATACACTATTTTTATCAAGTACATCACAATCATCGCCATGGCATTTTAACAAATGTGACAAAACAAACATTGTCTTGGCGCTCTTTGACCTCAGACGCCCTTGCGCCAATAAAATATACATAGTAGTAGGATAATACGAGCACATGCAACTGATGGCGATAATACGTAGAGGAAGAAGCTGCGTGATGACAGCATCTTTTTTAAACAAAAGGCATCGGGCTAAAGGTTGAGAATGCGGCGTTTTGAATCGGGCTGTGTAGGCTGTGCAAGAAACGTGGACGTCTGGGGTGGGGGCTATTATTCTTAATGTTCTCAACGGATGCATGTTGAAGGTGGCAGCATTGGCGCATCCAGACCGTGTATTCTGAACCATTTGCAGTTTCTGAGCAAAACCAAGGAGGAGTGCACAGCTGAACAGTGCAGGAGTGCGATCAGATCGTAACGTATCTGACTCAGCATTTTTTTTAACTCCTCTTTTTGCGAGCACAGCCTCTGGTCTGAGGCAGCTAGGGTACAACACGAGCAAGCTACAGGTGTTTGCTGAGCTTGATATGGAGTGAACAAATTTCCAAAAGGTCATTTTTGTGGGATGTTCTTTTTATAGTTTCCTAGTTACAAAGAAAATACAAAATGTGCCTGTCCCATTGCAAACATTTACCAACTGTTGCGACCAGTATCTTTTGATGAGCTGGCCACATGTAACAGTAACAATAATAATCCTTATTTCTACGCAATACAATGCCTCGTGATAGCATACAAGGTCCCAGAGTAGACGCCACAGTGGAAACTTTCATGAGTAATTGTGCAAGATTGAAATGGGAAAGTATGCTCAATGCACTTGCTTGTACAGTGAAAAGGGTTAAGTGTGATAAAAAAGGCAAATAAATGTGTACAGGTCTGACAGCAACATTTTGCACAATTCTAGACACATTCAAAAGCTTATCAACCAGGTCGTGCAATAGAGCTGTGGGAAATGCGACCTTTCAAGTGTAAAATTCCAGGTGCTTATTTGACCAAAATATTCCACACGTTATGACGCCAACGTTATGTGCACGTTATGACGCCAACATTTGTGTTATAAAACACAGCTCTTGCATAGTTTCAATGTCCACTCGTTACAGAACATGAGGATTGTGGGCGTTATCTTGGCATTAAGGAATAGAATAACGCGCTGTCGTTATTCTCGCTTCTCTCGTGCAGCACCGAAGTGCCTAGAGACTCTGCCCACAATGGGTTCGAGAGCGAGCGACGGCTCTCGCCGCTCGTATATGTCTGTCAGTCACTCCGAAGGGAAGCGATAACTTTTATAGTACAGGCGTTTATTACGTGGACGACCACAACACAAAGCCCTGCACTGCACTAGGCACCTAGGCTCTGGGGCAAACATCCGTCAGCGTCTGCCGAGTTGGTGTCCGCGTGCGTATGCACCGCCGTGACGCTCGCTGAGATAAGAGAAGGGGCTCAGTGTGGCTGCTCTACATTTCAAGCCTTTGGCTCGTCCGCTAACCTCAGACGGCGCGAGCCGTCACAGTGCAGATGTGGGCAACCCACCAAAAAGCGTGGAGTATGCCCAAAGACTCACCGGACATCCTAGATAACGCACTGGCGCAATCGAGGCATGCGCAAATAAACACGGTAAATGCCGTCGCCCATGCTTGTGGGGAGCAATGGCCAAGAGTGGCCAAAAGGCATTTACGTACCGTGCGATGCCCGTCTCGAAGGCAGTGTCTCCGGTGGTGTCCCGCATACATCCCCGAACCCCTGTGGGGGGAGAAGGGAGACGCATGGAGGTCACCCTCACCTCACTAAGTAGGATAGCATCGCCAGTACTTCCTCGGTCTGAGTTGGAGGGGTTCGGCCCTCCCAAGATGTCTGGAGCCGGTGTTTAGTGCATAGCTAATAAAAGGTGTGGGTGAAGTGGTGTGTCCTGAACTTCAAAATCGTGCTGCACAGACAAAAAGGCAATCCGTGTTTGTTCTCAGCATGCCAAGAGATGCCCTGTGGGAAAACTTCGAGAGTGTAAGTTCTTAAACTATGCAAATGGCTGGAAGACCGGGCTCTTGGACTTGTGTAAACCCGGTGTTCTTTTTTCTATGTTAATGTTGCGTGGCAAATGTTTCCTTTATGAGCTCAGCAGAAACATTTCAGTCATTTGTAAAGAAATGGTTTCCAATTTCGCATGGCATAGCCAGCTCACTGTTACATGACAGAATCAAGTGATGGTCTGGGATCTTGTTTGGGCAGTGTTGACTGACCAAGTGTTGTCTTTGTTGCCACGCTGAATGGGGTGTTTTTCTTTTTTCTTCCCCACCTCCTGTTGCAGGCGACGTGTTGGGGTGGCTGCCAGCGCCAAAAGCAAGAGGGTGAGTGTGGCTGCAGAAGTGAATTCAGACTTACCCAGGGTAATTTGTGAAAGTGCAGTGCGCAGCTGGAAGTTTGCACCTCTGGGAGAATTAGTGTCCATGTGTTCCAAATGGGCTTGCACAGACATGGGGAAAAGAATCGGGGGTCCACAGTGAGCACAGATTGCTATAGAAGGGTGCACACAGCTATAAACATCAAGGGAGAAACACTAAAGCCAACAATGGGCCATGCATGTATAGGCAAGCAGCTCTGGACAACATTATGGTCTTGGTTAACTGAGGCACGAAGTGTCTAGTAGACGGGTGAATTTCCTCCCCCTCTCCCCTTCTGGCGTCTTGATGGTACCCTTTCTACTCGTACAAACGGTACGGGGTGTCGAAGTACGGCGAGCACTCGAGTCAGCCATTTCTTCTCTAAGGAGGCTTCCAAAGGGGTCACGCTTCCCCGAACCATTTAATGTTGGCTCGGAACTTGGTTGGGTGGGAAGCAAGCAGCCAGAACCCTTGGTGTGCACTTCCAACCAGGCGTCCCTTCTCTCGACAGTTGCTTGTGCAGGATGTTTGGCTCAGCTTGGAAGCCGTCTCTTTTCCTCTGTTTGTCTTCGCACGTGCTGTCACTACCCCTCCCCTCCACCTTCCTCCTCAATTGGGGAAAATGGGGCCCCCATAATTGCTGGTGAGGGTGGCCCGAGTCGGTTGACTGGACAGAAGTGCCTGCTTTCTGAACTGCATCAATCCCAAACGCAGTATCTGGCTCTCAGCCTGCTGTTTTTGCTCTGAGATTGTTACACAGGGTTCGCACAGGTCCTTGAAAACCTTGAAAACCCTTGAATTGAAACATGTCATTTTTAAGGCCTTGAATGTCCTGGATTTTTTGAGCGGTCCTTGAAAACGCTTGACTTATCTTAAGTTTTAAATAATGTAAAAAAGATGGTAGGAATCAAGTAGTGTATTGCGCAAAGTTGAAACACATTTTGTGGTTTTCGTTAAACACAAGGCAACATTGGGAGCCAGGGAGTTTGCAATTCAATCCCTGTCGTGATACAATCCAATGGAATCCGGCGTCTGTTAGGCATCTTGCATCTTTCTTCCGTTGTAGCCTCTCGGACACTCTCTTGTTGCTTGTTGGCTCCCACTATGCGCCGAGCGCGCTCTGAATGGTAAATTTGCATGGAGTACGCGCTGTACGATGTTGATGTTCCCATTACGAGAATGCTGTCGGACGCCAAGATAGCTGAGGATGATGCAGCTGATCATGTGGACGACGAGAAGCCTCCAAGAGTGCTTAAAACTGCAGAAACAGGAAACATGCTGCACCTGCTTAACAACTAGGGTCGTTCGTTTTCGGGTCAAACCTGATTTCTCCCCGAATGGACGTTTTCAAAGCAGCGATCTGCACAATTGTGGTCTGACGTTCCATTGTGCTCAACCAGTACTTGCTGGAAGCGAATGCACAAACACACCTTCGAACTCATTGAGCATTGGAGTGACTCTACCACCAGCAACCTCGGGCTGGCAAATGGTGCACTGACATCGTTGTGCTTAGCTACTGGAAGCTGCGTAGTCAAGAAAACCGTCTCCCAGTTTAGATACGTTCAGCGATCAGGCAGGCCTCGAATGAACACCTGCAAGTTGCGCAAGCAGATCACAATAATGTATGTAAACAAAGATGAGGGAACAATCGATGACCAGCTCCTCGTGAATGAAATGTCTCATTTGTTACAAGTTACCAATGCTATTTGCTGTCATTATTTGGTCATTTACAAACAAATGCCAAATTTTGCAGAGCGTTTTCTAGAGAACACTGAAGTCCCCTCGATTACCAGCGTGAAATAAACACCAATTTTAATGCGTTAGAGTTAAAAAGCTCGTGATTCCCTCTAAAATAAACTGACTGTATTAAAATAAACTTAGTACATCTATCGATTTAACCTGAAAAAACCCAAATTTCTGAGTGGTTTCACAAAAACACGTTATTTCTCCCCGAATATCAGTTTGAAATATAGCACCCAATTTTTACCCCCCCCCCCTTTTCTAAAAAATATAAAACCCGAAAATGAACAACCCTATTCACAACAAGGTAGAATGTAGCTGTGGTGACTACAAAAATCATGCGACGAGTTAAGCAGCTCGAGAGATGCATACACGAATCACACAAGCATCGCGCACCTCTTTCTTCCGCATTATTAACTTATTTTCCTGCCGAATATTTCTCCTTTATTATAAAGCAGTAGAGTTACGTCCAACGGAACCCAAAATCGAAAACTAGAGTTACGTCCGACGGAACTTTAAGCCAGTTTCTAAAGTTACGTCCAACGGAACTCAGAATTGAAAACTAGGGTTACGTCCGACGTAACTTTAAGCCAGTTTCTAGAGTTACGTCCGACGTAACCCAAAATTAAAAACTACGGTTACGTCCGACGGAACTCTAGGCCCGTTTCTAGAGTTACGTCCGACGGAACCCAAAATTGAAAACTAGAGTTACGTCCGACGGAACTTTAAGCTGGTTTCTAGGGTTACGTCTGACGGAACCCCAAATTGAAAACTAAAGTTACGTCCGCGCGTGTCCTGCGGCGGGAACAGAGCCCCGGCCGTCGTCGTCGTTTGAGCGGTCTGTGTACGCTCCGAGCACAGGATAGTTAGACGGAGATGGAAAGCTTGAGTGACTTGTACGCACTTGGAGCTACTGTCTAACTTGAACTTCGAAGTTTTTCCTTATTCATTCTAATGTAAATAGTTGTATAGAACGTCTTCGTTTCCCTTCATCAAATCCAAACGCCTCGAGTTCGTCAATTCGACCGCCATCTATCCGAGAACTTCAACCCCATTGCCCCGCGAGCCTCCTGCCAAATCAACTGGAGCGCGGGCGATTGGGTTCCTGATCGGCACCGGACTTCGAGGAAACGAACATCACAATCTTTACTAGGGGCGACACTTTTTTTTCTTTAATGCAGACTGCCACCCAGGCCAGTAGTCAGAAGGGCCAGGGCCCCCCTCATCCCCCCTTTCCCTCCTCAGGAAATTTTGATTGGGGGCGTGGGTGTTCTCCAGCAGGGCTCCCGCCATGCCACTGCACCAAGAAACTTGCCTGCAGCTGCTCACCATGTGCAATACTAAGCAAGTCTTTCCGTGGCCGTGTCTTAACGGCGCCTGAGCATATCGGCCGAAGGACCGTAAGCGACACGGAACCATCACAAAAGAGCAGAGGACGCCGCACCCGGCAGTCGGCGCCCGCAAATCAGAGAAGGGTGTCTGCGCTTCAGACTTCTTCAGCCCCCCGCGTGCTAGCACCAGCCGCGGCAGACAGCCTTGTAGCAGCTTCCTTGAAAAATGTGCTTCAAATTCGCCGACAAGTAAATAACAAACCGAAAGATCAGAACAATTATCTCCGCACATTTATAAAGTTTACTGAGTGGTTTCCCATCTACTGCATGCCCACCTATGTAATCTCCGTAAAATGTACATGCAAAAATTAAGCTTGGGTGTTTTTAATGCCTGGACGAATATGTGCGAACCATTTCCTTCAAGAGAAAATTTCAGCTTTTCACTTCAATATCATTTTGCTGGCATCTGAATATAAAGTGACTGTTTGCTCCATATCACAAATGGGCGTAAAAACCACCCACTCTGCGACTTTGATAAAATACGTTTTTCATTAATCAGCCAGATCAGTTAACTAATAGCTACTCAATATAGCTACTCAATATATACCCAATATAGCGGGAAAATAGCTACTCAATAATATTTCATCGACAACTCTTATCTCAACTCGTGTATCTTCATGCCACAGGGCAAAATTTCCAATAAAAACTACAAATATACACGGTACAAAAAACGACCAGTGGGCAATTATACATGCCGTTTTGCCGTTGTATAAACTATTTCTGTAGTAAGAAAAGCGCGATTAATTGGCGCCATCGGCACTCATGGCGGGCGCTGATGTTCCTTAGTTTGATAACAGCGCTAAGACAGGACACAGAGAAGGCGACACGAGACTGGGCGACACGAGACAGCGCCCAGTCTCGTGTCGCCTTCTCTGTGTCCTGTGTTAGCGCTGTTATCAAACTAAGTATGTACCAACAAGCCCGAATTAACACAGCTGATGTTCCTGTTTCTAGAAAAAATGTGAGTGACGAACGAGCTGATAAGCGTCGCGTCCGCATCATGCGCCGTGATGATGACGTACTTACCTCATCCAGAATGTGTCTGAACAAGTGTATGAGCATATTGATCTGATATGTACTACTACATAATTATTTTTGGTCATTTTTTTCTAAAAAAAACCACACAACCGAATAATGTTGAATAATCCATGCATAATCGAATTAATCGATGCCAATTAATCGGGTTGAAATATTAACTGACACCCAACCCTATAATTACTCTTGAACCATGTAAATTGGTTCAAGAGTCTTCAAGAGCTGTAAATTTTTTGTGCTTTACGTTATGCCGGACGTAACTCAAAACATTGGCCTAAAGTTCCGTCGGACGTAACTTTAGTTTTCAATTTGGGGTTCCGTCAGACGTAACTCTAGAAACCAGCTTAAAGTTCCGTCGGACGTAACTCTAGTTTTCATTTTTGGGTTCCGTCAGACGTAACTCTAGAAACGGGCCTAAAGTTCCGTCGGACGTAACCCTAGTTTTCAATTTGGGGTTACGTCAGGCGTAACTCTAGAAACTGGCTTAAACTTACGTCGGACGTAACCCTAGTTTTCAATTCTGAGTTCCGTCGGACGTAACTTTAGAAAGTGGCTTAAAGTTCCGTCGGACGTAACTCTAGTTTTCGATTTTGGGTTCTGTCGGACGTAACTCTAGACACTGCGTTATTATAAAAGCTCCCCTGTGCTGTGGAGCTTTAGTTACCAGCACTAGCTCTAATTTCAGTGACCTGGCCATAAATAGTGTGGTGTACGACGTATGATTCTGATGCTAATTATTTCACTTGTGATGTTTGGTTTGGTGTACAACATGTGTTCCAATACATTAATGGAAATTAGTGTGCTGTAATCATTTGGATAGCTTTTGTGTGAAAGTTGTTGAATAGATGCAGCTAACACACGGTGTTGCTCAATTGTACACAAGTGAATGAGTACGGTACAGCTCACATCATAGTCCTACCTATGTGAGAGCAAAGTTAGGAGTGTCTGAAGTGTAGGCTTGAGAGGGGAAATTATCTTATCCTTTTAGGCGTTAGCGTTGAATGCGTTCTGCTGGCTCCCTAACCACATTTGGGGCCTCAGAAATTGCTGGGGTGCCGGTGCTTTGTGCCTACCGTGCCAATCTCAGAGTTACTCAGTGTACTACACCAGTTGCGAATCTCCCCGTGGGCCCCGTGTATTGAAGACTGGTCTGTGGTCAGCCCTTACACTGGGGGCAAACAGGGGCAAGTTGACTGGCCTGTTATCTGTCGGCAGAAAGTTGTAGCACTCAAATGCTTGTGGCTGCTGCCGTGAGTCAAAAGGAAAACTGTGGAAACACAAGTCAGCAATACTTAATAGAAGTTTCCTAATTTGAAAACCAAGCTTTGTTTTGTTAAGCTGTGTTGTTAGGTAAATGTTTGGCCAAGTCCAGCTTTTGTCCCTAACTGGGGAGGTACTGTGCTGGAACAGTTAACGGAACAGGAAAGCCCGTGCCGTCTTTGTTGTGAAGCGGAGTTTTGCTATTGGTGTACATATATGGAAGAACTCTCACCCTGCTGGCCTACCGTAAAGGTCTGAGAGAATGCCCTCCCCTGAAACAGTGCCCACTCCCTTTACTGGTGAAGTATTCAGTTTACTAAAAGACCCCAAAGATCGTCCACCCCCTGAAATCCATGGCTTCAGTGCCGATGAGTGAACACAACAAACGCGAATCATCTATTCATGTGTTGATGCGGTCACTAGTTTGTCCTTTTCACGCTTGACGTGAAAGTTTGTTCATCTCGGATTTTTTCTTGATATCCAGAATTTTAGTCGGCAGTGCGGCCACTTTTTTGCAGTTTTTCGCACCTGACCTGAAAGATCGCCCATCTTGTGTTTTTCACTTGATATCACTATACTTCGGGTGCGCGTTCTTTCTGAACTTTACAGGTGGCGGCGAAGAACAAAACGTTGCCGCTGGGGTCGAGCAGCAGCAGCAGCAGCGCCAAGCCGGCCAAGGTGGCACGCAGGGCCAGCACGGCCAGCTACGGCTTCCACACCCCGCTGGCCAGGACACGAGCCGCCCGGCGCAGCCTGCCCGTGGTCAAGCCCAAGTTCGACATCCGGTGAGCGTCCAAGGTCACCGCGCGGCTGCGTCTGCTTGCCCCCGCCACTTCAGTCCCGTCGCAGTTCAAGCATGCTGCGTTGTTGCGAGGCCTCTCTGTCGTCCATGGAGCTTCACTCTAATGTATACTGGAGGGACATCGGTTGTTGCCGTGATTGCACGCCCACCATGGCTGCTGGAAGCGTTCCTCTCCTACTTGGCACGGCTAGCCACCACATGGCATTTTTTCGCCCTAGAAGGGTGACTTTTCTTAGTTGGCCTTCATGAAACTTTTTAGTAATACCTTACAAATTAATCTTTCGGAGCTCCACTTTTTTATTGATGAAACAACTTTTAATGACCTTGTCTCTGTCTGTTGTTGTTTCTCTGCAGTCACTGGCAACTTTTAAACTTGTTGGCGAGCTGTGCCTCGAGCACGTGAAATGTTCCTACTAGGTAGATGTGACACAACGCTGGCAGTAGCGCCGGAATTCCCCCCGGTATCTATTTTTATGAAACGTTATGATGTTATCAGCATTACTGTGCTGGGATGGCAGCATACTTGGCGCATCTGGCTGCATCTCGGATGTTAAAGGAGCAGGAAGAGTAGTGCGGCTGGCCATGGAAAAAAAAGTACAGCCAGTCCACTGAGTCACTGGCCGTAATACAGATTTAATGGTGCAGATTGAAACATCCTCTCACAACACAATCCTCCTTCGAGCATTCACAATGGTACGAATTGTTGTACACTGAAACTTGGGAGGCTTAATGAGAGACCGACGTGACGTAATTGAAATTCTCCTGGTGTGTGTCTCAAAGAGACACACCCAAACTCTAAACGAAGAAATTTTCCAAATGAATGCATCATGTTTAACGAGGATAGATGGCTGCACCTACTTTTCCAGCTGTCTAGTGGCTGTTACTCAGAAGAATGTAATGTCAGAACCTGAGCCTCCTTTCTAGCCTGGAAACGATTGCAATCCAAACATATTTAATAGTTGGTGGCCTAAATGCACCTAATGTACTGTGGAAATCTTGCTGGACTGGTTCCTGGGGTTGCTTGATTGAAAGATGTCTTGCGTCATCTAATGGAGCATGCCTATGTAAAGGGATCGGTTCAGTAGACAACATTGTATCGATAGATTGGGGTGTTGGGAATGCAAATATACCAGGGTGAGGCAGGGTAAGGCTGGATGTACGAAGGCTGTGTTATAGATGGTATTCGCATGAAAGTTTAGTGGGCGATTTCTTCTGTTCACAACACTGAAAACCAACATAACAGTGCTTGCCGTGCCTGCGTGCGCGTTATGGGGTCGCTTTACTCGCTCAGCCTGGCAAGTGGGCTTCGCCTAGCGGCTCCCACGCGAGAAAGATAGCGACCCCAACCCGCGGCGCGCTGGACAGCGGCCACGGCAGGTTTGGGCGAAAACGTAGATCCGGGCTCTACCAAACACATTTATTGACTAACTAAAACATACAAAACACACTGGGTAACTCTGATTACGCGTACATAAAAAATAGAAAGGTCGGTCAGGCTTACCCAGGCTGGAGGTGCTTCAACAAAGAACAAAGGGACCCTGGTCGACGGAGCGGGGGTGGCCTACTTCTGCCTCCTTCGGTGGTCCGAACCTGAGAGAGCATCCCCTCGGGTTTTTTGGCAGAAAACAGAAGGCAACACCACCCCCCACTTCCTCCGCTCCCCCGATGGACAGCAGCGTGCCCCCGCGAGCTACACGGCGCACGGGAAAACAAAACAGCCGTGTCTCGCCTCCTGCCGCTCATGCGTGCTGCGACACCCATCGCAAGAGCGGGACCGCTTTGGAGGAATGCAGGAATAATTGAGCATTCCCACAGCGTCCACATCTCGCAGAAGAAAAAATGATCCCGCTGTCTGTTGTCTGCGCCATTACCGCCTGATTCTCGGCCGTGGCGTCAACAAATATGAATAATTGCAGTGACATTGTGTGGTGACACTTTATTTGCGCTTGAGAACTCCACATCACCACCGGACGATGGAGCTGCGGTTGCGAAGAAAGCGACACGACGCACGAACTGCGTATGCTGCAGCCCAAGAGGCTACAAAGATGGGCATCGTCACAGGTGTGCCCGCACCTTGCCCGTGGCAGGATTGTTCAGTACAAAAGCCAAAAAGTGCTTCCAAAGAAATTGTGTATTCGCGCACATGACGATTGATGTACAACGACGGCGTAGCAGTGAGTGCATTGTTAGTTGGGAGACATCTATCAACAAGTGGCTGAAGGGGAAGGCACTCTCCCATACCTGAGCAATCTGTTGCCGCTACCAAAACACAGCAGCTGGGAATCAGCTGGTCTCTGCCGAAATCACTTGTGTCTTGCAAGAGGTAGGCTGTGAGACGTTGCACGAAACACAGCGTGATGTCAAGGTAATGCTTTTAAGCTCAGTTGGACACAATACTGCTACTGCAGCGCTCCCTTTTCATTTTTTGAGCCACAACCAACTCTTACTCGCTCGTAGGTGTATGTGGACACCGATGAACGGAACAGCCTCTCTCTTCACGCAGCCAGCGTTAACGCAGCACACCCTACATTATGGAACCACTCGAACACTCCTTGTACGAGACAAACACAAACTGTGTCGCGGGCAGCCCGGAAGGCATGGAGCAGTCGCAGCCGCCTGCACCCAGTGCTGCATACGTCCTGTGCATGCAACGTCCCCCATTGAGGCTGTAGAGACGTGCCCGGGTGGCGCGGACGCCGCTAGCCGGGCTGAATGTGGGCGTGAAGCCGGCGAAGAATGACCCAATAACGCGCAGTTCACGAACAGCAAAAAGCCCCGTTTAATCCCCATGCAATTCCAGGAGATAGCGAAGGGGGTAAAGGACCTGCGGGCGACGGCCCCAAATGTGCGCATTGCAGTCTGCACCGTGCCGGAGGTGATGAAGCAGGGCGTGCACACCGAACGGGTAGTACTCGCTGCTAACAGCGAGATCGTGAGGTGCGGCAGGGAACTTGGGCTTGAAGTGATAGACGTGAACAGGGTAGTGGGCAGCATCGGACATAGGCAAGCTTTTCAGTGGGACGGGATTCACTTCAGCCCCAGGCTAGGAAACAAGGTGGGGTGGCTCTTAGGTGGGAGAGCGGTAGCTTTTTTAGGGGGCCCCGCGCAGCTAAGGAAGACAAACTAGGAGACGAAGGGGAAGCAAGAGACACTTGCACACTCAACGCTGGGAGGCAGCCAGGCCTAGAGCTAAACGGAGAACCTACAGACGTAACTGAAAGCGTTGACAGAAGCCATTGCAGTGGAAACAATGGAGCAAACAATTCTGAAAAAGACAAAAACAGACCCCGTAAGCGGAAAGGGAAAAACAAATGCAATAAATATTTAATCAGCTACATAAATATGCAGGGAGGCAGAAAGCCAGATAAGTGGGTGGAAATTCAAAAGCATCTTGAACGGGAAGGAATAGACGTGTACGCTTTAGCCGAGACTCACCTCCGGGACCTAGAAGCCCCACCTATCATAGACAATTATGTCTGGGAAGGTTGCAACAGGACCACAGGAATGAAGAAAGGGGGAGGTGTTGGCATGCTCATTAAACAAGGGACCGACTGGCAGAGAGTGCATGAAAGTTGTAAAGAGCATCTATGGGTTAGAGGCACCATAGAGGGGAAAAATACATGGTTAGGAGTGGTGTATCTGTGGACCGGAAGTAGTGCTGGGGAGGAAAATGAGGAAATGGTAAACTGTTTGAGAAGAGATATAAACGATTTCAAAGATTCGGGCGAAATAATCATAGTTGGAGATAAGAATGCCCATATAGAAGGTTTGGATGGATACACAGACCACAACGGTTCTCTAGTGATAGATCTATGCCAGGAAAACCGGCTTGTAATAGTAAACACGGAAAGCAAGTGTGACGGACAAATAACGTGGGAAAGCGGTAACAGACAGTCCAGCATAGACTACAGTTTAGTATCCGAGACAGTATACGGAAGGCTGCGGGAAATGAGGATAGATGAAAATGGAACAGACAGCTTAGGAAGCGACCACAAGCGGTTTAGCTTGCACTTTGGAGGAGCAACCCGGACAAATGCAGAAATAGGTACAATAGGGGAAATAATTTGAATAATGAGCAGTTAAAGATCATCGCTGATAGATTGGAAGATGAAATCAATAAATACCCAGGCAAAAATTGGGATTACGACGAAATGATTGCATTCATAAAGGGCAAGATGAATGAAGCAAAGGAACGAAACCGATGGAAAGGGAAGAGAAAGCCGAGAAGCTGGTGGAATAAGGAAATAAAAGAGGCTATTGACCAGCGAAGGAAAGCGTCGAGAGAACATAGAGAAGCAAAAAGAACTGGTATGGAACCGGAGGTAGTGAAGGAAAAGAGGGATATGTCTACCGTGGGAAAAAACTAGAAGTGCAGAAAATGGTGCAAGCAAAGATCAAGCAGAAAAGCGAACAATGGATGGCAGAAATACGGAAGAAGGACAAAAGCGCATCCAAGGAGTTTTGGAACCATGTAAAATCACTAAGCTCAAAAAACGATAACCATCAAAAATTCGTGATCGATGAGGAGGGGGAACATTTAGAAGGAGAGCACGCGTTGGCGCATATTCATCGAGTGATTAGTGAGAACTTTAGGACAATAGTGTTAGGGAAACCTGCACCGATAACATCAGCGCCACAAAAGACTGCGGAAAGGGAAATAAGTTTGAGCAACCTTGATTGGAAAAAAGCAGAGCAAAAGGCTTCCCCCCAGACAGCAGTGGGCCCGGACGGAATACCAATGCATCTTATAAACCTACTTGGACCTAAAAGTAAGGAATCGTTTATGAGGGCAATAGATAAGGTGATAGAAACCAAACAAATACCAGAGGACTGGTTAGAAAGTAGGATGAATTTAATATATAAAGGCAGAGGAGACAAAGCCAGTATTGATTCATACACACCACTCACAGTAACGTCAGTGGTGTATAGATTCGTAATGCAGGCGATAAAATCAGAAATTCAAGCATGGATGGAAGAAAATGAAATACTTGGGGAACTGCAGAATGGATTTAGACAAGACAGGCGACTGGATGACAATCTGTTCGTGATAACGCAATGCATTGAAATTGCGAAAGCACAAAATAGACCACTATGGATTACGTTCTTGGACATTAAAGGGGCATATGACAACGTAAACAGAGAACGGCTGTGGAGAATGCTGAAACTCCAGGGATTAGATGACGAGTTAGTACAGTTCCTTATAGCAATCTATAAAGACAATAGAGTGCACCTTACTTGGGAAGGACAGAAATGCGCCCAGCAGGTCAACATCCATCGGGGACTGAAACAGGGATGCCCTTTGAGCCCAATACTGTTCATGCTTTACATGGCAGGGATAGAAAAGAAACTGGAAGAAAGTCAAGTAGGGTTTAGCCTAACCCATATGCTGCAAGGCGAAGTGGTACAACAGCGTATTCCGGGAATGTTATACGCAGACGACATTGTTCTTTTAGCTGATAACCAAACCGATATGCAGCGGCTAATAAATATTTGCGGCCAGGAAGCCACTGACCTCGGGTTAAATTTCAGTGCAGAAAAATCAGGAATAATGGTTTTCAATGACGCTACCACCGACGTAGTGTCTATCCAGCAAGGCGAATTACCTAGAGTGAAGGAATATAAATATTTGGGAGTGTGGATAAACGAAGGGGATAACTACTTAAGTACTCACGAGGAGCAACTTAAGGTTAAGGGAAAGCGAAACGCAGCTATAATGAAGCATAGAGCTCTGTGGGGGTATAACAAATATGAAGTAGTAAGAGGAATGTGGAAAGGAGTAATGGTTCCGGGCCTCACGTTTGCGAATGCTGTGCTCTGCTTAAAATCAGACGTTCTATCAGGCCTTGAAGTAAACCAGAGAACGGTAGGACGTTTGGCTTTAGGCGCGCATGGAAAAACAACTAACGAAGCAGTTCAGGGAGATATGGGCTGGGCGTCGTTTGAAGTTAGAGAAGCTCAAAGTAAAATATGCTTTGAGATGAGGTTGAGGGCAATGGATCAACGAAGGTGGGCAGCTAAGGTTTTTAGGTACCTATACTTGAAAAGCGTGGACACGCAGTGGTTAAGGAAGACTAGACGGCTAACGACGAAATACGGAAAGAACAGTGGGGAATCCAAAACAGCCAAGGTAACCAAAAAAGAGGCAAGGCAGATTGAAACGAATAAATGGAGGGAAAAAATGGAAGCTAAAACGTCGTTAGAGATGTACAGGGCTGAGAAGATGAACATCAGAAAGGAAAATTTCTACGATAATTCCCAGGGCAGTGCTTTGCTTTTTGAGGCTAGAGCAGGTTGCCTGCGAACTAAGAGTTTTGTGGGGAAGTATTCACAAAATGATGGGGTATGTGTGGTCTGCGGAAAAGAAACAGAAACTATGCGGCACATAGTGTTAGAATGTGAGGGTATCCATCCAAATCTACATGAAGAGAATATTGGGCTTTCAGAAGCCCTATAGGATTTAAGGGTATCAGGGAGGAAGTTAACTTCAAGGCTGTCGAGGGGACGAAAAGAAGATTAGAATGCTGGTGGACGAAAAGCAGAGAGGGGAATATTGCCTAGGACAGTTACCACCTGTAACAGGGAAAAGAAAGTATTTCGGGCTTAATAAGCTTTAGGGCCTGCCATAAGCAGCGCTAGTATTAAACCAAGAGTGTAAAACATGGTTATATTAGTCCTTTTTGGTAAGATGGCATGTCATCACCCCGCTTCAAAGGGGAAACCAATAGGAATCATCATCATCATCATCAATGCCTTTATACGGAGTGGGGGCGCCACCTCCCAGTTACTGGAATCAATAGGTGGCTTCCTCTACATCCCTCCTTCCGGAGCTCTCAAACACAAGTGCTACAAAAGAGCACCACCAAGAAACAGTCCTTGCAGCAGTCTCACAAATCCAGTCTCCGAGGTATCACCACGCGCCGGCCCTATCGTGTGTAACAATGGCCTGGCGATCCTGCAGCAGGTGCAGGAGCTGGAGTGTCCGATGCATCACTGGTTGCTGCCCGCTGTGGTCCTGGAGACGGCGCAGATGTCGGGGCCGCAGGGTTGGGGCTTCCCGTGTCATCTGAGGGGGCTGACTGAGGATTTCTGCAGGGGACGAGGTGTCTGCGGTTTGTCACTAGTATGCCACTGGGCGTCTGGACGATGTACGAGCGGGGTCTCTGAGCCGGGCTTAGGACCGTCGCCCTTGACTGCGTGTCGCGTACCCATACTTCCTCCCCATCGTCGAGAGCACGAAGGTCGTGCGCTGCGTGTCGGTTATTGTAGTCTCTCTGTTGTCTTTGTCTCTGGGCGGCATCCCTGTCATTGAATTCTTTCACCTGGGGCCAATCTGGAACAAGGCTTTGAGCCGTGGCTGGCACACGAGTTCGCAGAGAGCGTCCCATGAGCAGTTGAGCCGGGCTGTAGCCAGACACACCGGGAGTGTTACGGTATGCTAGCAGAGCCAGAAATGGGTCTGTGGCCTTCAGAAACAACTCCTTGATTGTGCGAACCATGCACTCTGCTTTGCCGTTGGACTCCGGGTAGCGTGGACTGCTCGTGACATGCGTGAAACCGTAGGTCTTCCCAAAGTCCTCAAAAGCTTTACAGGAAAACTGTGGCCCATTGTCGCTGACGACAGTCACTGGGATGCCGTGAGGGCAAACGTGCTCTTGATTGCAGAAATAACGGCGTCCGCAGAAGTGGACCGGAGTGTGATGACCTCTCGGTAGCGAGAACGATAGTCTACAACCACAAGGAAATCTTGATTAGCAAAATGAAACAAGTCTATGGCCACCCTCTCCCACGGAGCTGATGGTGTCTCGGTCGGAATCATGGGCTCACAGCGTTGGACACGTGTAGAAGCACATGCTGGGCAGTTCTCTACGGCTGCTTTAACCTGGCTGTTGAGACCGGGCCACCACACAGTCTCGAGCCACCGCCAAGCATCGATTGACGTCTTGATGACCATCATGCAGCAGGTTCACGATGTCCCTGCGTAGTGCTTCGGGCACAACTAGACGTCCGCCCATGAGCAGCAGGTCCTCGCATATGGTGAAGTCCCCACGGAGCTCCCAGTAACGTGTCATGTTGAGCGGCAGCCAGTCTCGTCGAGGTCACCCCTTCATGCTGTATGCTTTCAGCATTGAGCCCTCGCCGTCTGAAGTTTGGTGAGACCTGAAGTCTTCAAGACGTACTGCCAGGGTTGAAGGAAGGGCTGCCACGACTATAGACACAAAAATTTCTGTGCTGTCCACTTTGGACATAGAAGAGCATTCAGGATCCCTAGAGAGGGTGCCTGCAGTGGCCAGGTACTTCCTTGGAATATACTTGACGGTGAACTGATATCGCATGAGCCTTATGCGAAATCTCTGGATGCGAGGGGGCATGAGGTCAAGATCGGCGGAGCCAAGCAACCTGACGAGCGGCTGATGGTCTGTTTCAACGACAAAGCTGAGTCCGCGCAGGAATTCCTCAAACCTCTCGATGGCCCAAGAGACACCAAGCGCTTCCTTCTCAATCTGACTGTACCGCTGCTCAGCGGTAGTCAGCGCTCTTGACGCGAACGCGACAGCCCGTCGCTCTCCCGTTTGTTGCTCCTGCAAGAGAACCACGCCTAGCCCGAACGAACTGGCATCTGCCGACACAAGGGTGGGTAGCTCTGGATTGTAGCTGGCCATACAAGCATTAGATGCCACCATTCTCTTCCATGTCTCGCAAGAGGTCGCTTGCGCTTGGTCCCAGGTCCAGACCGCATTCTTGTTCAAAAGGAGCTGAATCGGTGTAGTGACGGCACACAGGTTCGGCAAAAACCTTCCAATGTGGTTCAGCATGCCCAGGAAACGACGGACGCCTTGCGTATCTGTCGGCGGTTTCATGTTCACAATAGCAGATACCTTGTCGGGGTCAGCCGAGATGCCAGTGTTGCTTACCACTACACCAAGGAACTTGACGGAAGATACCCCGAAGGAGCATTTCGAGGCATTCAACGTAATGCCCGCTTGTTCTAACTTGCGAAGGACTGCTTGGAGTCTGCTGTCGTGCTCGGAACGGTCCCTGCCGAATACTAGAATGTCATCTACCATGTTCACACATCCTTCCAGACCCGAGACGTTTGGCGCTGAAACACTTCGGGAGCGGAGGTGATGCCGAAGGGCAGGCGGCGGTAGCAGTAGCGACCAAACGGGGTTATGAAGGTAGTCAGTTCCTGACAGCTTTCAGATAGCCTTACTTGATGAAACCCCGATTTTGCATCAAGTTTCGAGAAGACTACGGCATTGCCAAGACGCCCAAGTACCTGGTCCACCGTGGGCATAAGGTGTCTCTCCCGAAGAACTACTTGGTTCAACTTCCTGAGGTCGACACAAATTCTTTATTCTCCATCCGCTTTGGGTACCAGCACAATACCAGCACACCACGGGGTTGGCACTGTGACTCGCCGGATGACCCTGTCCCTTTCTATCGCATCCAAGTCCTTCTTGACTACGTCTTCGAGGGGAATAGGGACGCGCCTAGGAACGCTTAGAGAAAATGGGACCGCTCCAGGCTTGATGCGAATGTGGTATTCTTCAGGCATCTCGCCAAGGCCTGAGAACAGCGAAGCTGCGGCCTTGTCGGATGTTGGGGGCCTGTTCGGAGCTTCCGCGTCTTCCACGGTGTCAGCAAACTGGACGACTCCCAGGTACACTACCGCCGAGTACCCCAGCAGAGGAGAGTCAATGTCTGCTACGACGTACAATTTTTTGCATACCGTCCGGCCTCGCCACGACAGGGTAGCAGGAAACGTCCCGAGCAACTTTAGGCGGCAATGGCCCGGCCCCATCAACTGTTCATTATTGGGTTTGTCTAGGTCTACGGGGCACCCCGCGAAGCTCGGAGGTACGACCGAAACGTCCGCCCCAGTATCCACCTTGAATTGAAGGGGGCGTCCGTTGACATGAACAACAACGTGCCGGCGTTCTGTTTGCGCTGCATCCACGGCGCAGAGCTGGATTTGGCTTAAGCGCCTAGTACTATTCGAGTGGCAAACCGCCGAGAAGTGTCCGTTCTTGCGACAGTGGTTGCATGTGGCCCACTGTGCTGGGCACTCAGATTGCGGATGGGTGTGGCCGCAAAAATCGCATGCCGACTTCGGGCCGGCGCGGTACTCGGGAGGCCGACAGACGTTACTTCGTGCAGTTTCGCGCGCTGGGGCGGCGGCCATTCGGTACTGCTTATTCGCAACGGCGTCAACGTTCAGTGTGTCTGGTGCGAAGCCTGTCCCCTGACGCCGCCTTTTCTCATTTTCAGCGTCTTCGTACTGACACGCTTGGATGAGCGCCTCGTCCAGTGTAAGCTTTGGATTGCGGCAGAGCTGGTCGGTCAAGCGAGAGTCAAGCAACCCCACGATAAATCTGTCCCGAACCAGCCGGTCGTCAATTTCCCGAAAGGCGTAGTTGCATTTCTTCACGAGATTTCGGAGCGCCGCGAAAAACGCGTCGACTGACTCGCCTACCTCGTGCGTGCGCTTGTGGAACCTGCTCGATTCGTACACCTCGTTGACGGGGTGTACAAAATATCCCGAAAGACTCGTTGTCACGCTGGAGTACGAGCGATAGGCCTCGGCGTCTGACATGAGAGACGAAAGCACCTCACGACCTTGGGGACCCATACAGTAGAGGAGCGTGCGTACCTTGGTTTCTTCGGGGGCGGAGGACAGCCCTGAGGCGAAGGAGTAATCCTCGAATTGTTGAAGCCACACGCGGTCCATTGGGCTGGGTTGTCGAAAGTGAACTGCGGCGGAGTTCGCAACGTGAAGCTTGCGGTCACGGCGGAGGCGGCGGCTGGGTTATCCTGCATGTTGCACGGTTGTCGCAAGATCCCACTTCTGACACCATGTAGAGACACGCCCGGGTGGCGCGGACGCCGCTAGCCGGACCGAATGTGGGCGTGAAGCCAGCGAAGAATGACCCAACAACGCGCAGTTCACGAACAGCAAAAAGCCCCGTTTAATCCCCACCAATGCCTTTATACAGAGTGGGGGCGCCACCTCCCAGTTACTCGAATCAACAGGTGGCGTCCTCTACAGAGGCTGACAAAAAAGAACTGCGTCATGGTGATGATTCTGCAATGACTGGTCACCAGAGGTTCTTTCTGTTGAGCCATCTTGCCCTTGAGGGCCGGGCAGGAGTGACAACTCCTTGCTGGAGAAGAGAAGAGGGACGAAAGCTGTTCGTACCCAGTCAAACATTTTGAGCATGGGAGAAGGGGGAAAAGCTCCGTCGTGAAGTTGGCACCACGCAGGTTCGCTTTGAGAACCATGAGGACGCATGGTTGACTTCTATCTCAGCAGCTGTAGCTAAGAGCAAGAAAGAGCACTCATTGCGCTCCTGAGCACGAAGCTGCAAGTTGATTCCTAGCTGCAGCAGCAATTTTTCTTTAAAGGGGCCATGCAGACGAAATACAAGTTTGTTTTATTCAAAAGATTTAGCGTTTGATGGTGCCCTCAACTCTTGCCGGGCAGCAAACAGTGCAGAAGAAGTGACAACTGGGTTAGTTGGTAATACATGGGACATCCTAAAGGTAGCGCACTTAAGGGGGCAGTTGGGTCTTTGGGGCCGAAAAACGGTCAAAAAAAGTGTTTTCTCAAAAATGCTATTTTTGGCCTCCACGGCCATTTTTCTATCAGTCTGTAAATTTCCTCATCAAAAGGCATCATATTTTGTTATTATATTATAATAGCATTTTAAAGTGCACTCTACAGCTCAGTAAGCGCAGAATTCGATGGTGAAACTGCACTTTTCTTGCAATGCAAAGCTAGCATTTCATCCTCAGATATCTTGGTACCCAGAGCAGGTACAACTTTAATTCTTGTTGCTTCTGATACCGAAATGTGTGGAGAATACAATGTTGGAAACAGATTTTTCAAATGGAGGCTTTGGAAAATTATTACTGTGTTCAATTGACACCACCTGCGAGCCATTTCTGGCAGAGCGCGAGAGAAGCGAAGTTCCCTGTGTTGTAAAACGACCAAAAATAGCTGAATCAAAAAAGTTCTTCCTATGTTGTATTCTTTAGTCATTTGTCTGCCTTGCCACGTGGTAATTGCCATTCTGTATGGAGTGGTTATTTTGTAACTGTGACCCAAAATAATGGCAATTAATCATTAATTAACTCAAAATATAATCAACTTACGAAAAATCTAATGGCAGATTTGAAATCAGCACAAAAAACTCTATAATGCAGTGCAGTTTCATTAAAATTGGTTGGTAAATAAAAAAAAATAGCTCTAAGACCAGTCTGCCCCCTTAAACAGCGCACGTACCAGCGCTGTGCTTTGTCGTTTCTTTCGCTAGTGTCCGTGTTTAAGTGCGCTACCTTCAAGATGTCCCATAAGCAAACAGTGCTTTATTCACTGAGAAATTCATCATTTTAAGCCAAAATTTCAATTCTCTTGCTAAATCGTGTGTTTTCATGATGTCGGCAACGACGTATTCAGTGCAGGGCCTTAATACTAAAGATTAAAGATGGCCTGCCCACCAGGGCTGCTACAATCTCACAGGTGGCAGTTTTGGTTGTCTTGTTTATCGCCACTTCCATAGATGGCACTGAAATACCACTGGAGTGCCTGTGTTGGCACCCAACTTCTATACCTGCCGTATTTTTATTGGGGTTCATACTAATCGTTTTCCAAAACAAAAGTTATCACTCGACAAAAATTGTCATGTAAGTGACTGTGCCGCTTATGTCAGTTGCTAAGCGTTATGTCAGGCAAGTCCGAGGCGTCCGACAGCTGTGTTAGGCAGTGTCAGCCGGTGAAGTACTGCACTAGCTGCTTCGGTGTTTACGTGTTCATTCATAATGTTAATTGTTCACCCCACAACTCTTACTGCTATAAAAAGACTGTGCCTAAATTATAGTGCAAATAGCTCGTTTGGCAAGCTCGTTCGCCCTGCCTAATTTGCGTTTGCTTTTTCCGGCCTCCACCAATCACAGAACTGGCTGGTATGGCATCGTAGGTTCTGTCGCGGGGAATGAGTTATGCTCGGTTACAACTCAAGAACGGCACCACCTCATGTAGTGTATCACTCCGCCAAAGCGCCGGACCCGTGACGTCAGTGCGCGCGCGTTTTGAAAGGGGTTTGCTATGAATGCGTGATATCGTCTGCCTTGTCTCACGCAGTTTGTTTGTCGTCACTGGAGTCGTTTATAACCATTATTAAGTCCGAAAAATCACAGGAACGGCTCACGCCATGTTCAAAATATTCCCAATAATACCCTACTCGCGCTGCGCGGAGAAACATCCGGCTACGGTGATAAGGCACAGCGGCAACTTCCGGTGCCGTTCTTCAGTTCCCTTTTTTCCTAATTAGGTAGCCTATTTGAGCGAAGTTTACGATAAAAAGTGGTGTCGGTATGATTCTAACAAGGCAATCGTTTGAATGAACCAAACTTGTGTTTTGTCTGCCCGGCCCCTTTAAGTAGAAGCCCAAACACAAAATTCCTGTGCGTTAGGATTTTTTGGAGATCCACGAGGGTTCTTAAAGGGACACTGAAGTGATTTGTAAACATTGCGGGATTACTAGCGCAAATTGTAGTTCGGAGTCCGTAGGCATTGTTTCGACCACTCTGGCCGCGTTTATGCGAATTTATTTAGTAGAAAAATCAATTCGAAAATGCTGTCCTCCTCTCTTTACGCTCGCCCATTTTCTGTGGCGTTTTCGTGTGACGTCAGCAGGAGATGAGCTGGAAAATTGCTGCGCTACTGCACGGTTCGCCGACCAGCCGACCTACCGATCGAGTCAGTCGGCCCAGCGTTTCATCCGCCGGCCGCCGACGGGTCGTCGCTATTCGCTCGCTCAATTGAAACTAAGCCACAGCACCTTTATGAATGAAAGAATGTGCCTTTCCTTACTTTGTTAGTTTGTACACTGTGTCAAACTTAATAGTCCGGGTCGCTCCACAGAAGCGCTGCACAAGTGCACATGCGACGCTTCGCTGACTTTACGCTAGTAGGAAAATCTAAGGCCAATTGAAGGCGGGAGAAGAGTCAGCGAAGTCAATATAGGTACTAAGAAAATAAAATCACCTGAAACTTTTACCGTACAGCGCAAAACTAGGGAGCAGGAAGCACTTTTTGCGCTGGGTAAACAAGCACAGCGGTCAGCAGCATGACCGCACATCTGCGAACGCTTTTCCGTCAAAGAAATGCAATTGCTGGACGTGAGATATTGTGGAAGTTTGGGGGACACTTTCTGCAGGAGTGATATACAACAAATAGTCACATAAAGTACTTAAAATGCCTAAAATAAATAAAAGTGTAAACTGGTCATACATTATAAACCTTATATATCCAAACCGGCCAGCGCCGGCTCGTGGCCTAGCGGTCTGAGGCGCTGGAATTTGTTATGAAAGTCGCAAGTTCGAATCCCCGAGGGTACATGTATTTTTTTTTGTAAGTTGATTTTTTCGTATGCGGCCGATGTTTTCTGCACTGAGTTCACCATTTTTGGGCCGTAACGTTCACTGCTCCACGAGCGAGATCGCAGAACGCGCGCATACTGACAATGACGCGCTAGCGAGTTCTCGTTGGCGTGCTGTTGCCACAAGCACCGACTGCTTGCGGGCAGTGGGCCCAGGCCTGAATCAGCACACCCTTGGCCTGGTGCGAACTAGCTTTTTACGAACAGACATGAGTGAGGCAAGCTCCGAATATGCGGGAAAAGCGCAAGGCATTTGAGAGTCTGCGGTGACGCGGAGGGCGTTCATCCACTGCTTAGGCCTCGTCTAGTGATTTCTACGATTCCAAGCCGCCCTGGGAGGTTTATCTTAGACATTTGACAGCCGACAACATGGCAGAAGCGCGGTACGGCGATAATTGAGAAATCGAGAATGCCCATCCAACAACGCCATCAGATGTCAAGTATGTTGTTTTACAGAACCGAAACCGAAACCGAAACTTTTGATTGCTAACCTTGGGCATCGTCCAATCACGGTGCCCCCCCTCCTGACGTCACAGCCTTTAGTTGGTGCGGCCGCCGCAAACCGCGCATAGTACTAGTTTTTCTTCTTTCGCGCTTTGTAAAATAATTACCGATTTGTTAACCGGATAAACGATGAATAGTGTGTTAATTTGAGCCAGTCTACACAGTGCAAGCAAAAACGGGAGCTTGACAAATTCACTTCAGTGTCCCTTTAATAAACCCGTGGGCCCCTTTCAACGCTACACTTCACTTCACTGCCCAGTAGTAGCTTTGTGGTCAATTGAACTCCTGAGCACCCCTCTCTGTTTAGTGCGCAGCACTTTGGCAGCCGCTACTGTAGTTTGACATCGGTGTCGTAACACCGAAGGCTGAAAGAAAACGGCAGTGGAAAGTGTGGTGGAAGTCTGAGGGGAGGGTAGTATGTTGAGGGCTTGGCACAAGTGTGAAGGGGAGGCAGGGAGACATGCTGGGTGGTGGTGAGGTGCGGTGAGATGATGCCATAGCAGTGTGGGGTGTGCTCGACGATGATGTGTTCACTTCCTTGGACGCAGTTCTCGCCGCTGACGCAGAGGCTTATCATCGCTGCAGTCGAGAGAACCGACGACTGAGTGCTGCCTCAGTGCACTGCAGCACTCGGGACTGAGCGCTGAATGGTGAATGAGGCAGGCGGTGGATGTGCTTCGCATCCTCCTCATTGCATGGCTCATCCGAACCTTGTGACGCTTGCGCTGGGAATTCAAACAATTTACAACATGCTCGATGGCAGCAACGCACCTCGAGATAACGGCAGGGTAGCGTGCAGCGCTGTTTGTTTGCTGATCACACGATCACTTCCTGAGACGCAGCAGCTATGCACCGTGACCGAGAAGACTGTAGTTTGCGCTACGCACAAATTTCACTTTAGGGAGTGAAGCGGTCGTAAGCTGTCTCTATTGGTTACCACATTCATGGAAACTTTTTCACATGTCAGTGCATTACTGGTTGAGCTAGAGTTCAAAGGGCAGGCGTGATCATCACATCACTCCTGCCCTTGCAGACTGTGAAGCATCTGACTGCTTTGGTCCAACCGTGGTGGTGGTGTTGTGCAGCGATGCAGCTGCTGCCAGGGTTGCTGCTCTGTATAAGTGGCTCAGAGGCGCTGTGGAGACAAAGCAGCACAAGATTTACTCATTGAACAGACACTGACCCAATATGTAACAATGACTCCAAACTTCCAACAACTGAGACAGATACTATTAAAGAAAACAGATTAAGAGTGGGGACTTGCCATTCACTTTCTCACCAGGCTCTTGGGACATAGGTAACATATTGGCTTGTTTGCGCATTTGGTGGCTGCTGACCATCACAACCACCGACGAGCGTGACTGCCGTTGTCATGGGGCCTCAGGATCTGTTTGGTCATACGACTTAAACCACAGTGCTGACTTGAAGGAACCACAGTGATAATTGTTTTCAGTATTTGCTCATTATGGGCACTAACGAAGTCATGTAAGATTGGAATTCAAAAATTTTTAATGTTCGTTTTTTTTTTGGGGGGGGGGAGGGGGGGGGGATTTAAGAAACATCTTTTTGGGCTAGAATGAAGCTGAGAGGGTTATCAAAGACTACACTAAGGAAAAGGCTAAGGGCAAAAGAACTGATGATAGCGGAATTATGAAGGTGTTATGTAAGACGAGACCACGCTATTGGACACTGCAGCATCGTCACTATAATAATCTTGATGTGGGAAGCGCCTTTACTGCTTCTCGTATCTCAGTGGTTGATCTTTGTCTCGGTGGCTGACTCTGTGCGGGAAAACAAAAAACTAAACACGAATTCAACATTGTCTTTTCCCCGTAGCCAGTCTCGTTAGTTTTGAGCTAGAGTCCACAAACTTCACAGCGAAAAGGAGATTTGTGAAATGGGTCTACTCCAAATTCATTATTGTCTTTGCATGTCTGTAGATGCAACTGGAGGGAGCCTTATAAAGCGCACACATTCCTGGCTGTAAGGGGAAAATGTTTGTAGGTATGTCTTGACCTGTCCTTCACTGGCCTGACAGTGTGGACGATGAGTGTAAAAAGGTGTTGCGACATATTCTGTTTTTACCAATTTCTTCAAAGGAGAATCAATGCTCAATTTTTCTCGCAGCCTTTGATCCAATACTTGTGTGTTCTGCGGAGTATGTCCTATGGAATCACAATAGCGTGGTTCTTCAAATGTCAAGAATGCGTGTTGTGGGCATGGATTATATTGAAGGTGGCAACAGGCAGTGGCAGGTGCAAAAGGTGTGCGTGCAGAGCTTTCTTTCTCTACCTGAAAAAACAGGGGGGGCATGCAAACGTGAGACATTTTCCTGTGCTGTGTGGAACAAATGAAAGCGAGGAGGAAGCCAGGGATGTGGAGAAAGCAAAAGCACACTTTGAGTAGGGGACATGTTGCACCTTATACCCCTGTCACACGGGCACTTTCAATTGCGATTGAAGTGAATCAAGATCGAGTTATCAAGCGCACTCGACGCACTGCCACTGCTACACGGCACGTTTCAGTCGCGATAGAAAAGTTGCACCGGTTGCACTCGTGTACGCCAGATGGCACTAACAATGTGCTTGCGGTCGGCGTCTGGTCACTTCGTGTGGTCGTAACTATGTAAATGTACCACACACTTATTAGTCAGTTATTTGACACCATTTGTGGCGTTAGCTGAAGTTGTCACCATTGCTGAGCGGGGACGAGAGTATCGCCGCTCTCGTTCGATCGCACTTGGCAGCCTCGATCGCGCTTGAGAAACCACGACTGAGTTCGAACGGGATCGAGCTCGATCGCGATTGAAACTGCCGTGTAGCAGCGCCCGATCCGGATTGAGCTCGATCTGCATCGACTCAATCGCGATTGAAAGTGCGCGTGTGACAGGGGTATAAATAACCAGGAAGAGACCCGCTGCAAACCCACTTCTTTGTTAGGATCATCGCCTGACGCAGGCTTGTCACCCTGATTTGCTGTTATGGACGATTATATCGGCAACGGTGTTAGTGATAACGTAAAGTTCCAAACGGACGCGCACGCAAAGTACAGAGATATCAAGTGAAAAATACGGGATGGGCAATCTTTCGGGTCAGGTGTGAAAAACTAGACAAAAGTGGCAAAGCCGCCAACCGAAACTGCGGAGATATCAGGAAAAAATATACGATGGGCGAACTTTCGGCTCAAGTGTAGAAAGGGCAAATAAGTGACTGCATCAGCACATGTATAGATGATTTGCGTTTATATTGTTCACTGATCGGGGGGATCTCCAATCTTTCGGGTCTTTTAGTAAATGGAATACTTCACCCCTACAGGGGGGTGGGCGTTCCCTCGGAACTTTACGGTAGGTAAGGTTGCGACCTGCTGGTCCTGTTTCGTGGTGAGGGAAAGTCCGGCTTTGCAAGCGAGACGACATCTAACCCACAGCACTTGTGAGGATCTCACTGTGCCTTGGAGCACGTCTCGAGCTTCCTGACGACCCACGGTGCTTGTATCCGAATGGAGTTGGGGGTGTGCCAGGGGTTAGGGGAGAGGCCAGTGTGGGTGTGAAGCGGAGTGGAGCAAGAAGGGTGGAAGGAAGACACGACACCCCTTGGCCCTTGCAGGAAGCAGCCGCCGGCGTCGGCGCGTGCGGCCCGCCAGGGGGAGGTGCTGCTGTCGCTCGCGGGGAGCCCCATTGCCAGCAAGCCGGCCCCGGTCCTCCTGCCCGTGCACGTCCACGTCAACGGGGGGCAGGTGAGGGGGGTACAGCTCTGCACAGGCGGCCTCTTCTGGGCGAGCTTTGGGCTGTGAAAAGCCCCTGGGATGTAATCTAGGCAAAGACAGAGAGAGACAGACGACAAGGACTGCGCTGACGTCCTTGCCATGTATCTCTCTCTCTGTCGTCGTCTTTTTTTGCGCTCTTTTTTGCCTAGATTATGTACAAACATTCCCCGTTTTCCACGTTAGCCCCCTGGGATGGGCTATCTTAAAGGGGCCGTGGAGACGAGATATAAATTTGGTTCTTTAGAAAGGCTGCTCTGTCCCAGAAAACTGTTTTATCAGAAACTTATCCGGGGGAAAACGAATACAGCGCTGGCGACTCCCCAGTTGCCTGCCAATGCTGGGAGCCTCTATGCCATCGCAGAATCTTGTTTGTGCAATTGGTGGCCTCCAGAATTAAGCCACTGCCAAGAAACATGACTGGCCGATTGTAGCGGGGCTTTCTGTTTCGTTTGATCGTATCGCCTGGATGCCAATGCACGGTGGGCACATTGGTAACTATGGTTTCAGCGCTGGGCCATATTATGCTACTGCAGCGCAATATTAGAGACTTCTTCAGTATTTCTTTCACTTTTTTCAGTTAAAAATGTATTTTATGGCTGGCGTGGATCTGAGTGAGATGCTGAAGGCTGGTTCCCTCAAATTAAATGAAGTTGTGTCATGGCTACATAGCCGCTTCAACTGGGGTGCCATGATTTGAAGCGCAACAAAAGCACACGGACGAAGAACAGAGTAGACGAGACAGGCGCTACCCTGTTCAGACAGGCGCTACTTTGTTCTTCGCCCGTGTGCTTTTGTTGCGCTTCAAATCATGGCATCTATTCACCAACTAGCCCAGCAAGAAGTTTTTTTTCAACTGGGGTGCGGCTTTCAACTTGAAAAATGAGCAACAAGGTTGTATTCTTTGAAACAGGTCTTTCCCCTTTCTATTTTATGTGTCACATGTTTTTCTCTAAAACCATAGAATGAGCCATAACAAATACCTGATCACATCGGGAGGCAAAATATTTGCACCAGAATTGGAGAAGAAGGGAGCCTCTTTTAAGAACGGTGGTTACGAAGTGGTGAGAGCTTGGTGTGTGCAAGAAGCTAATTTTGTTGTGTCGCAAGTTTGGGGTGAGCTGACTGCTTCAGTGTGAAGTTGGAGTGGATCAATGCTACACTGGGAAAAAGTTGGCACCTCGGCTAACTGTGTGAGCCATGTGATCCCAGCATGCTTTGCTACTAACCTTCTCACACCACCAATGGTACCTTCATACTTCCTTTATGGTTTTCATGCCGGATTTCCTCATCTGTCGTCGGTTGGTAGTTCACTTCTAAGAAAACCGCGGTACAACTTGCAGCTTTGGCAGCCGCAAGAGCCACTCTCTGGTGCAGAAATTGGCAGTGTGATGCTGTTTGCATTGCTCTGCTTGTGGGATAGAGTTGTGTTGGCAAAGTGAATGCACTTTCTTACCCACAATAGGTGTGACTGTCTGCCCTCCTCCTCCCAATCCTCCCCTGCCCGCTCCCCCACCCTCTTCAGTTTGAAGGTAATATCGCGACCTCCCGCTGTTGAAAGTGTTTGACAGATGCCTGCAGACCACAGCAGTTAGAAGGTGGCTCTCGCAGGTAGCAATCTTCTGGCTGTGTGAGTGGTTTGTGTTGATAAACGGACCCCTCTCTGCTCCCTTCCACCTTTCCTCTTGAAAAAAGAAGAAAAAAGGCTCCCCTGGCATCATCTGGGGGTTAATGTATTGGTAAAAGTGAGCATGCGCTTGGAGGAATCATTTTGAACACTGGGGAAAATGTTGCGGGCAAACATAGGCCTGTACACAGTTCGGGTGCAAATTCTGAGCCACAGTTTGTGTTTGGCGCACTGTTGCAGTGCAGGTGCTACAGAGTTCTATCTCGGTGAAAGAAAGTGAAATTAAGCCTTTGACACGGGCAGATTGCGACATCGTGTACAAAGTGGACATTGCCAGAAAGAGAAGGCAGCAGGACATTTGATGTCAGTGCAAGCAGTCAAAAGCAACGTGGGAAGGCACAACTGCATTGAGCAATTTCCTGTCGGTAAGGAAGGCCTGCCACAAAGTCGTGCATCCAAAGATGTTTCAGGAACATCTCAAGATTAGGGTGCAGCCCCAGAAAAGGTAATTTGTGATGTTATGGTTGTATGTGATGCATACCTGCCAACTCTCCCGATTTACCCGGGAGACTCCGGATTTCTTACCTATTCTCCCGATTGGACGGGCACAGTCATACATCTCCCGATAAATGGCTCCAACCCCCCATCTCGAAAACAAAAAAGAAAAAAAAAGGAACTGCGTTATGCAGCACAGCCATCTTGCGATTGCCATCGTGAGCTGGTTAGCTAGCCGAAGTTGGATGGGAATCCAAGCCATTTGTGTGCACGGAGTGTACAAGCCTAACTTTGTTCACATGTGGTCGGGACAATGTGTTGAGGACTGAACGTAGTAACGTTCTGCTTTTCACGGCTCTCCTGACATCATGGCGTTGTCGAAACCCAAGAAGAAGTATTTACAATGTTTCTTGAAGTGTTATACTTCAGAATTCCCGTGTTTCGCGCCGTCCAGGGAAGGCGAACAGTTGGGATTTTGCACGACTTGCGCATGCGACGTGAGCGTGGCCCACGGCAGTAAAGGAGGCTTAGACCTGCATTTGGCGACTACTAAGCACCAAAGCTTCCTTCATGCTGCTGAGAAGCAGAGCAACTTATTTGGCTACAGCAATGAAGACAGTGTTGTGCGTGCGCACTGCCTTTTCACAGGATTTCTTATCGAGCACAATTTGCCGCTCAGTGTGAGTGATCACGTTGGGCCACTTCTAGACTAGACTAGACATCGCATGTGCTGCATTAAAAAAAATACCCCCCCCCCCCCCCCTCACTCTGAACCTCCCGACCGATTTTCGAAGTCGCCAGGTTGGCAGGTATGGTGATGTGTATGCAGGAATGTACCTGAGATTTACCAGAAATGTGACTGACATATGGATTGGCATTGGTTGAAAGTGGTCACGCATCTCACTTGAGTGCAAGTAGGATACGGGGGCAGAGTTTTAATCGGGGTTAGCGCTACACCCCATTTTCTTGTCCATTTGCTGCCGTGGCTGTACTTCAGGCCCCAGAAGATTGTCTAGGCTACAGTGACTGGGAAAAGCCCCATGTATGGTACACTTGGAACCCCGATTATACGTCCCAAATGGAACTTGAAGTAGATTTGCTGCTCATTGGGCGTTCGCTTGCAAAGAACAACTCGACCTGATTGTGATAGCCACATGTTTTCAGCTCTAAGGATCCGACGTGTGGCTTCATTCTTTGTACCAGAGCATGAGTCATGCAAAGGATCATTCCTGCATTACCTCCACCTCCTTGCAGAAGGGAACAAGTGCTTGGTGGCAGACATGGTCTGACACAGGACCTGATTAAAAAAAAAAAAAAACACTAAACAGCTTATAGAATAAAAAATCTGAACTACTACTACGGGCCCACCCTGACATTAAAGGCACGAGAAAGAATTGAGCGCAAACAATTCAACCCAAGGCAGAGAGCCAAGACGTGACCTCTGTCTTCTGTTGAATTGTTTGCGCAAAATTCTTTCTTGAATCATGAACCAAGTAGCCCAACAGCAAGATTTAATAAATTAAAAACACGGCCAGAGCTGTGGTGGCAATTTGTCACGTGACCTCGACCGATGAGAAACCCCACCCTGAGCTCTGTACACCAGGTCCCCGCAGGCAGGTTGAAAGCTCAGACGGGCGGAAGTCGACAAAGGTGGCAGCCCGCCACTTCACAAGTCTGCAAGGCATGTTCTGGAGAAACTTCTGCCCGTTGAACCACAGTGCAGACGGAAGAGGCACGGCCAAAAGCAAGAGGACGAACAAGGCACCGACTCACAACAGAATTTTATTTTGTCCGGCCAGGCCCAGTATATAGGAAACCGAAGAAAACACAACATGAAAAAAAGTTAAAGCCGTTCCACTCAACGTGAAAGCTGTCGGAAGTGCAGAGCAGTGATTCGCCATAATTGGCTGTAGCGCCGTTATCCGCTCACTGCTACCACCCCATGCAATTGAAGTTTGCCACTTTCGCAGTGCTTGCGCTCCGCCTGCCTGAAACTGAGCCAGCGGGACTTCTGTTCCTTTTGTGCTTGCTTTTCCTCCCGCACGTGCCGGCGTGGCACTGCCACTTTTTTTACGCTATCGTAAAAACCAACCCAACGAGCGTTCCTAACTAAATGAACGTGGCCGCTGGTGGGTAATTATGTATATTTTTCCTCAACTGTACCTGCTGTTTTGCTTGCGCTAAAGAACGGGGAGATGTATGACAAACACCAGAGGTTTCTCAAGTTTCGAACGCTTATGACTATATATACATTGCTTGTTTTCCAAAGCTTGTCTGGGACGCCTTGACGACGGTACCCCATGGGGTGAGCTATGACCAAGCGAGCGCCGAAAGTGCTCTGCACTTCAAACCAGGTGAAAAAAAGGCAGAAACCAAATCCCACAGCTAACAGTTATCGGCCTGTGCCCTACTGAGATAGTCCAGCTTTTTCTTTGCGAGTGCAGCGAAGACGGTCTTGAAGGGCAGCTCTGGCACCCCGCATGCACTCGCCAATGTTTGCACGTCCCTTCGTATTTGTCCTGCACGGTGTGTGGGTCACACTGTCCACGACAAAAGGTCTGCTGCACCCGCAATAAATGAAAAGCATCAAAGCAAGGGACGGAGGTCGGCTTGGAAGGGCAAGAGACAACCTGCACCTGTGGATGCTGTCTTCTCTAAGCACGTGTTCAGACGTAGTGCGAGTGGACTGGAGCCAGAGCTGCTGTGTGCACCTTTGTCCTCTTAGTTTCGTAGCACACCTACACGCATAGGCCGGCAGGCTCACTCACGAGGGCACTCGCGCACCCCCACTCGCCACTCATGAGTGAGTGGTGAGTGAGCCTCGCCATCGTTTTGGACTGGCGAGTGTGAGTGCGAGCGCCACTTGCGGGCCTCGCCGCGGTGAGCGCCACTATTGCGCTTGTACTCGCTGTTGGCTATTCGCCGTAAGAGCTGCTCGCAGTGGTGGTTGTTAATGGCGGGATGCTTCTAGCTTCGCAAATATGTCGTCACTGAGCTCCTGCTATGGGGCAGCCTGGGGTTAATTCTCTGATGGCGTGTTGATTTAGGAATATGATTTGGATGGCCTTCTGACCCCGTAATGCACTAATACTGTTTGGTTTCATGACTCATGGCGGGTCTGCTGCACATGTGTGCGAGCGGAGACAACGAGTGGTGTTGGCGACTGGTGAGCATGAGCACGACTAGCTGCGAGTGTGTGAGTGCGTGAGGAAAAATATACTTTTCTGTGTGAGTGTGAGTGGCGCCCAGTTTCGCCGAGGTATGCCTACTTAGGGAGGGGGGAATGGCATTCATGTTTCTTGAAACTTGTGCTTTTGATACAGTCTTCAATTCGTGATTCAGCCATTATCTGCCTGCATGCCAGATGTGTGTTTTGCAACCATGTCAACAAGTGAAGCTAACTTTATCTTGGGAAAACAGTAAATTAAAGGACACCTTCACGTGTGGAGGAGATTTCAGAGTGCTGACAACATTGATTCAGCCACCCATTTCATTTGGAAACTGTGAGCTACGCACCGAGATGCCTCAGTGGCTAAGGTGTTGTGCTGCTGAGCCCAAGGGCGCAGGTTCGGTCCCAGCCACAGCAGCGCCTTGTCAAATGGACGCCAAAAGTGAAAACACCCATGTGTCAAGATTTTGGTGCATGTGAAAGATGGAAGTATAAAATGGAGAGGATTGAGGCCGGGAATCGAACCCGCGTCCTCGTGCTGAGCAGCGCAACGCCTTAGCCACTGTGCCACCACGACAGGTGCTTGCAATCTTCTGTTGAAGGAACCTCAGGGCCACCTTATACTTGATTTTGCAGTTTTTGTGTGAAGAACTGGCTTGAAAATTTTGTGCATGGTGGTTGTGAAACTAACCTTGGTTTCAGTTGTAATCGGTTGCATTTTCTAGCATCCTGTCGATCGGTGACACTACTACTAAGAGCTTTATCTCTTAATCCATGATAAATCTGATCCCATTTCATGCCTGCCATCTTAACTGCGATAGCTTGCACTAAAGCTTTGACTTGTAACCTCACACGAAATGCACACTGTGTGCTTTTCATTTCACTGACTGGGCTGATCGTTGCTCCAGTGTGCTTCCCAATTAAATGCATTTCATCCCACCGTACTTGTGGTTTGCTTGAAAACCAGCAAATTTCTTGAATTTCTTTTGGGAGGAATACAAAACTGTTTTCTTGCTGCACACTTTCAGGACGTAGGCAGGGGTGGGAATTTGGGGGGGGATTTAGGTGCAGACAACTCGTTCGTCAAGCTTATACGCCGTGCCTAATTTGCGTTTGCTTTTGCCAGCCTCAGCCAATTCAGAGCTGGCACATGTGACATAGGTTCTGCTGTGGGAAATGAGCTAGTGGGTCGCATGGCCATTCCCTTTTTTCCTAATTATGTAGCTCATTTGAGCGATGTGTGCGTTAAAAGTGGTGTCAGTATGATTCTAGGGAGGCAATCTTTCGAGTGAACCAAACGTGTGTTTTGTCTGCATGGACCCGCTTCACCACAGGGCACACTCTGTTAGGTTGGCTTTATCGCGTGACGCAAAGCTGTGCAAAAAGCCTAGAGCAAGCGTATGTGAACGGATGCATGTTATCCGGAGTGGAGCACTACTTTTGCCAAATTGACGAGCTTATAAGAAGGAGTTCCGTGCTGCTAAGCAGCATAAGTGCTGAATCAAGAGGTATTACTTGTTTGCTTGCAGTGAAGGAGGCACTGGTCGTACCCGGTTGTGCCTGTCCTCTCAAGGGACTGCAGCCAGTCCAATGTACTTCCTGTGTTCACAGAATGTGAGAAACCCACATTCTTTTCTGGCAGCGTGTCCCATATCTTTGTACACTTCTATGCCATCTTGTCTCGCTCTTTTATTTCCAATTATTTTTCCCGCAATTTTCTCATCAGATCTGTTAAGTACTCGCTTCCTAAGGTACTGTTTTAGGTGGGTAAATGGGACTTGAAAGCTGTATACGCACTAAAGCAAAAATATTTGTATTTGAGAATATTCTATTCGGTGTGAGGTCAGGTTTACGTAATTGTTTTCAAGTTTGTACTCCTTCTATTCCATTCGCAATTGATGCCTGCTTTAGGAGGATGGGATAGCGTGGATCTGCCCTGTGCCGTTTCACTGCTGATGGCACTTTAGCCAGCCACTATGATACGAAGTAGGATGTGGGATAGTGGATTTTGTAACCAACATCTTTAATGTTGCGTTTCTATGACGCATGTACACATGCCTGCGTTAAGTAAACGCAAGGCATCGCATTATGAGTGGGCAAATAATAGGGAGAGAGACAACTGGGGAGCTCAAGTGTTACAGCCACTACATTTATAAGATATCTGAGAGATGCCTGTTAAGGCGCACGCGAAGCCAGTTAAAAATTGCCTCGCGATTTCTGGGTTCCTCTGTACATTGGAGGGCAGATGTGGCTGCAAAGCAAGCCTAATGGGTGCCCAGTTTTAAAAAAAGCGCCATATTGTGCATTGTGCTGCAGAGGTAGGGGCAGGGCTGGGTAAATTTAGAACAGTTGCAAGCGTTGTTCCCGCAGATTGGCATTCCCGACTTCAGGAGAGGAGGTTTCCACAGTTAGCATAGTAATATACGCCTCGAGCTTCGCGATCGCTGCTCCGCCTGCCGCCGCTTCTCCGCGGCGTTGACGGGATTTGCGCTGCGTGGCTGATAGGGCCGCGTGCAGTGTTTAGGTTCTGTTTCGCTTCTTTTCGCCTTTCCGCGCCCTGAAAAAAACTTGTTATGTACGTTTAGGTCACTTAAAAAGCAGCTGTGTCTTCGTAGAGTACGCGATCGCCTGCAAGAGCTACCCGGAGACGCGGTGGAGGCGGTGCTGCGCGCTTCGTCGGCGCTCTTCCGGGCGTCGGCGACGGTAGCAACATATCACCCCTGTCACCTCCAAAACATCGGGCACAAATGAATTCTACTGTCACCTCGTTTAGACCTGATACTGGCGCAATGAAAGGCTGGCTTCATTTTGCAGCGTCGACAACGAATGCGGCTTCGTTTCGAATATATACGTCGCAGAAAAATATGTTTCGGGGATGTGATTACCCAATCCCGGACAATAACTTATGCCTTTTATAAGCATATAAACAATGCGAAAATGTTAAGTATATCCCAAGCCTAGCTGTGCGTCGTTAAATATGTACCCACAAACCAAGGCAAGTTAATGAAACCACGGAAAAATAAATGCTGTGCAAGTGCGGAATTAAGACACATAATTCTCTAACGTAAATAAAAAAAAACAGTGCAGCTTCTGACATGCTAAAGACGTTCGTCGAAACTTAAGCCAGGTAGGGTTCACTAGACCAACTATACGCGAAATGCACTGCTATTTCGAGAGACATCGTTAGTAAGGGGGGGGGGGGGGGGGAGCAGGAGGAGGACGCAGTGTACAAATGCGGAGCGGAATCAAGCAATGAACGTTTTAGTAATCACACACACACACACACGCAAATCTCGCGTTTACTTTCCTTTTGTTTTTCTACTTCAACGAACAGCTGATCATACGGCGGCCGCATTTTTGGAAGTATACAGTGTACGCTGTTCAACAAGCGATGAAAGGTGTCGTTGGAAGAGAGTGGTATGTGATAAGGCCCTCTGATTTCAGTTTCTGCTTTATTCTGCTGGCTACCTGTGCCATATGACGATATTTCGAAGAAGCATTAGTCGTGGACGCGGATTATATTCTAAGCCCGTCTCCGCGCTGCTCGCAGAGGAGCAGATGTATGTTTGCGGGCGCTCACCTCACGACAAGAATACCTTGTCGTGTGCTGATGCCCGAGTATAATTATGCATTGTCCATCGTACTTTTGTTGAATATTCCAGAAATTAACACAGACTGGCTTATAAATTGTGGTGATCAATATCTGAGGTGATCAAAGGTGATATTGGCAAACGTAACTGGCGTGCTGTCAGGTATGAGTGCCCCGCTGATTATGTAAGCGCACAAAACCAATTTAAATCATAGTGTATAGCCGTAGCAAGAACATCTGAGAAACCGGTGGTTACAGAGACACTGCTAGTAAATTCAGGTCAGTGTAACTACAGTCGGCTCCATCACACGCCGGTTCCGCGACGCTGGCCTGTGACACACACCTGGCGCTTATACAGACCGAATATACCACACTAAGATCGCGTCAGAAACATTTACACTCTCGAAAACACCTCATTTGCGAACAGAGTGACTGCTCCACATAAACATGGATTTCAAACGCCCTCAAACGGTAAATCTCAGTCGTATACGTGCCGCAAAAGCAGCGGCGGCACTGGGGAGCGGGACGCCGACTCCCGCGCCTGCTTTCGAAACGGGCCGCTAGGGGGATTTCAGTGGCGCCCCTACAGGCCGCGCTCGAGGCGTATAATTTTTTGGCAACCAGACTTAGTAGTAAGGTCTTCTCTTGACTTGAAAAGGCTTAGAGTTCCACACATGCATCGCTTTCGTTTGTTCATGATCAACTGGTCTGCTAATAAAACTGGCAGAAAACTGCTACAACCAACGAGAATGCATTCCCATCAGGGCTCACAATGTACAACTGCGTGGTTCCCCTTGCCGAGCCTGGAACTTGGAAACAGTTTCGGAACGACGATGTTGTGGGGACAGGAAGGGAGCGTAGTTTCCTCCCCACATCACCCAATTGTGTGTGCGTGTCTGTGCAGGTGGTGAAGCTGAAGGCGGAGTCTGGCAACGACGACAGCGTCAAGCAGCTCTGCCGGGCCATCCAGCAGACTTGCAGCCTCAAGAAGTGAGGCCTGCCTCTTAGGAAGCGGGCCTGTTGACAAGCGGGCACTCAAGTGGCCTGCATCGTGTGACTCTAGGGGCCAGTTTTAAGCTATCTAAATTGCGAGACATTTTTTATTTATAATCGGACGATTGGGAGGGGGGGTACTGCTATGTCTGTGAAATGTACACGCACCTTACCTTCCTACGATTTTATTTGCTGGTTGTGCCTTTTTTTCTGCCAATAAACAACTGCAATGCTTGTGACACTTGCTATTGCCACTTTTGTTCTACCACAGCCTTTGGCAACAAGGTAGGTTTCTGTTACATTGTGGCAGTCACGCATTCCCCCCAGTGAATCAGCTTTTCATGCGAAATTGCTCTCATTATGCCTAATGGGCAGGCGGTCTTCTACTTGTGGCACTTCAAAATGTACTGTCCGAAGGACTGGCATTACACCTGCATGCCCAGAATTCACACCTAGCATCTTCACATACTAGCACACATGTGTCCACAGCAGTGCTGTACTTTTGGTTCAGCTGTCTTTCGTGCCCCAGACACTTTACTTCTGATAGGAGTGTGAGTGAGCGAATAATTAATACAGTTAACCCTGGGTGAAACGGACCTCTATGCAATGAATTCGTGGATTTAACGAAGTTTTTCAATTCCCCATTGCCAGCCCCAATGATACCCACGTGTTTACCACCTCCATGTTACGAAGGCATTGCGACAGTTGACCTTGATGTAACGAATTCGCTATGCTGGTGAATCATTGTTTTTTGCACTTTTTCTGGAAAATCTGCTGGAGACGTGCAACGATTTAGCGAACTTCACCCGCACCGCAAATCACCATGCGTTTTCAGTGTGAGGGCTGTGTGGATTAGCTGCTAGGCCTGCCTGTCCACGTCTATTGTGCATCTCTACTGCGGTCTGTGCTGTCGGTTCATCAGTGATGAGTTCTACTGCCAGAAAACAAAGTTTGTCTTTTCAGGACAGGCTTGCAATTGTAAATGCAGTCTCTGCTGGCGAAAGAACGTCACCGTACAGTATCCCAGCTAGCATCCACTCAACAATTTTGAGTCCAGCAAAACGCATCAAGTTCCTGAAAACGCGCCCTTTCAACACGTGTGCTTCTTGAAATGCATTAAGGCAACGAAAAGTGTCAAAAAGCGAGAGTGTCGCCTAAATTACGTTTGTAAACATGGTAGCAAGTGACCGTGCTTTAGAGTGCCGTGGGAGAGCAGTAGGTGCAGATCAGTTTTTTACTGTGAAATAAACCCTTCAAGCTAGGGCGAGTTCACCACCACTGATGTCTAGCATTTTGGTTTTATTTTGCTTCATTCACGTGAGCCTTAACTCGGAACCTGCATTTAACAAAAAATTAGTCATTTTTGTCAACATCGTTACATCCAGGTTTAATCATAGTAGTAATCCTTTGTAATCAACTTGATGCAACAGCAAGCATCATGATCTTGAGGCGCTCTCCGTGTGGGAGGTGTCCTCAGTCCAGGTCACCTCGGTGCTTGCTGGCGACATGGGCCTTCTCCGCCAGCATATGCTAAATACGGCCGAGACCCATTGCTGTGGTGTAATGTTAGGAAGTGGGGGCGGGGGGGGATGTTGATGTGTGTGTGGGGAAGCAACTGTTAAGTGAACAAGTGTGCCTACGGTATTTATTCGAATATAAGGCTTTTTTTCCCCCAAAAATCCGTAGTCAGTCATACCCCGACTTATATTTGAAGCTCAGTACACACACACACACACACACACACACACATATATATATATATATATATATATATATATATATATATATATATATATATATATATATATATATATATATATATATATATATAATAAGGTTTTTCCTCCCGTAGTTTCCTCCCCACATCACCCAATTGTGTGTGCGTGTCTGTGCAGGTGGTGAAGCTGAAGGCGGAGTCTGGCAACGACGACAGCGTCAAGCAGCTCTGCCGGGCCATCCAGCAGACTTGCAGCCTCAAGAAGTGAGGCCTGCCTCTTAGGAAGCGGGCCTGTTGACAAGCGGGCACTCAAGTGGCCTGCATCGTGTGACTCTAGGGGCCAGTTTTAAGCTATCTAAATTGCGAGACATTTTTTATTTATAATCGGACGATTGGGAGGGGGGGTACTGCTATGTCTGTGAAATGTACACGCACCTTACCTTCCTACGATTTTATTTGCTGGTTGTGCCTTTTTTTCTGCCAATAAACAACTGCAATGCTTGTGACACTTGCTATTGCCACTTTTGTTCTACCACAGCCTTTGGCAACAAGGTAGGTTTCTGTTACATTGTGGCAGTCACGCATTCCCCCCAGTGAATCAGCTTTTCATGCGAAATTGCTCTCATTATGCCTAATGGGCAGGCGGTCTTCTACTTGTGGCACTTCAAAATGTACTGTCCGAAGGACTGGCATTACACCTGCATGCCCAGAATTCACACCTAGCATCTTCACATACTAGCACACATGTGTCCACAGCAGTGCTGTACTTTTGGTTCAGCTGTCTTTCGTGCCCCAGACACTTTACTTCTGATAGGAGTGTGAGTGAGCGAATAATTAATACAGTTAACCCTGGGTGAAACGGACCTCTATGCAATGAATTCGTGGATTTAACGAAGTTTTTCAATTCCCCATTGCCAGCCCCAATGATACCCACGTGTTTACCACCTCCATGTTACGAAGGCATTGCGACAGTTGACCTTGATGTAACGAATTCGCTATGCTGGTGAATCATTGTTTTTTGCACTTTTTCTGGAAAATCTGCTGGAGACGTGCAACGATTTAGCGAACTTCACCCGCACCGCAAATCACCATGCGTTTTCAGTGTGAGGGCTGTGTGGATTAGCTGCTAGGCCTGCCTGTCCACGTCTATTGTGCATCTCTACTGCGGTCTGTGCTGTCGGTTCATCAGTGATGAGTTCTACTGCCAGAAAACAAAGTTTGTCTTTTCAGGACAGGCTTGCAATTGTAAATGCAGTCTCTGCTGGCGAAAGAACGTCACCGTACAGTATCCCAGCTAGCATCCACTCAACAATTTTGAGTCCAGCAAAACGCATCAAGTTCCTGAAAACGCGCCCTTTCAACACGTGTGCTTCTTGAAATGCATTAAGGCAACGAAAAGTGTCAAAAAGCGAGAGTGTCGCCTAAATTACGTTTGTAAACATGGTAGCAAGTGACCGTGCTTTAGAGTGCCGTGGGAGAGCAGTAGGTGCAGATCAGTTTTTTACTGTGAAATAAACCCTTCAAGCTAGGGCGAGTTCACCACCACTGATGTCTAGCATTTTGGTTTTATTTTGCTTCATTCACGTGAGCCTTAACTCGGAACCTGCATTTAACAAAAAATTAGTCATTTTTGTCAACATCGTTACATCCAGGTTTAATCATAGTAGTAATCCTTTGTAATCAACTTGATGCAACAGCAAGCATCATGATCTTGAGGCGCTCTCCGTGTGGGAGGTGTCCTCAGTCCAGGTCACCTCGGTGCTTGCTGGCGACATGGGCCTTCTCCGCCAGCATATGCTAAATACGGCCGAGACCCATTGCTGTGGTGTAATGTTAGGAAGTGGGGGCGGGGGGGGATGTTGATGTGTGTGTGGGGAAGCAACTGTTAAGTGAACAAGTGTGCCTACGGTATTTATTCGAATATAAGGCTTTTTTTCCCCCAAAAATCCGTAGTCAGTCATACCCCGACTTATATTTGAAGCTCAGTACACACACACACACACACACACACATATATATATATATATATATGTATATATATATATATATATATATATATATATATATATAATAAGGTTAGTAGAGACAGAGACAAACGAGAAAGACTTAGAAAATAGAAATAAGTTTATTGACGTTTCAGGGAGTCCTCTCCCTGAAACGTCAGCAAACTTATTTCTATTTTCTAAGTCTTTCTCGTTTGTCTCTGTCTCTACTAACCTATATATATATATATATATATATATATATATATATATATATATATATATATACAAGAAAAGAAAACTTCGAACAAGGTAAAAGCACGATTGTTGCCAACGTTTCAGCAAAGAGACTTGCTTTCGTCAGGCAATCTCTCGCCTGGCTGGCACGCTTTATATAGGGGTAGGTCCCCAGGTGAGAGGGGAGAAGGAAAGAAGGAAGTGAAATTGAGCAAGCGGATTGGTTTGGGTGTATGTCGGGGGAGATATTGAGGGGCAAAGAAGGTTGCATAGTTTGAGCCGCGAAGTAGGTCACAGGGAAGTCAGCCGGTGGTTGATATTCAGGGAATTTTTGGAGAGAAAGGATGAGAGGGTGTTTGTTGACCCGCCGTGGGGCATACGGAAAGGTTCTCAGAACCGCTGGAAGCAGACCAGCGGTGAGAGTGGGGTCCTTATCAGAAACTATCTGCAAGCCTCAGGTGAAAAGGAAAGGTTGAGAAGGGGAAAATAACAGGTCAAGAAAAAAAGAGAAAAAAAAGAAAAGAAAAGGAAAACAGGGAGGGAAACCACACAAACCCACACACAAAAGAAAAAGCAATGACGGGGGAACTGAAATGGCACGTGTCGCCCACGGCAACATTCCTGGAACAGGCCTGTCCTGAAACTCAAAAACGAAAAGATAAATTCAGAGTGACGTACGGGCACAAGACCACGCGGAGTAAAAAAAGGGAGAAATAAAATAAATAAAATGGAATTCCAAAATCAAAGGTTGGAGGGATGCGGGCGAGTATTAAGCTAGAAGCTAAGGAATGAAAAAAAAAAAGAAATTAGGTGACCAGGTAAAGATCAGAAGGAGGGGTAATAGTCTTTGGATAAGGTATATGCAAGACAGTGCCTATTTCTGTATTCCCGGTAATATCGCAAGGATTCCAAGTTGCCCCTAGGGCCTAGACGCACTATTTCCAGTAGGTTTCATGGAGTTTAATTTGGGAATTAAATATAGATTATCGGTATTTCCTGTCCCTAGGAGACCTGAAGTTTGACTGAAGTATATACAACTTAAGGTCATCAAAATTGTGGCCTGGTTGGTTGAAATGCTGAAATGCTGCGCTACAGCTATGCAGGATTTGCTAAGAGTATCTGTCCGGTGACCATTAAGACGTAGGCTCATAGGTTGACTCGTTTCGCCTATATACTGTTTGTGGCACATTGAGCATTCCAACATTTACACAGTGTTGGATGAATTGCACGTAAATCTTGAATTAATCTTGTGGACATAATTACTGGCTGTGCTTTTTACAATGCAGTCGGTCTGCAGGTGCCTGCAAGTCTTGCATCTGGGGCGGGAGCAGCTGGCTATGACTGGTTGCTTTGGAGGCCCTGTTTTAGCATGGACTTAAATATCTTTTAGATTCCTGTTTCGCTGGTAGGTAACCCTTGGGGCTTCCGGGAAAGTCTTTCTAAGTCGGTCGTTACTGGCTAAAATGGGGTAGTACTTGCGCAGTATATTGTTTACCTTTGGGAGGGCGTTTGAAAATTTAGTTATTAGGGCAGGTGGCCTGGCGCTTTCGTTTTGTCACTGTTTGTTGAGCACGTCATCCCTTTTGAGATTAGATGCACGTTGGTACACCTGATCAAGCGAGCTTTTGCGGTGGTTCCTGTTAATAAGGGTGGACTTGAGTTCGCTCTACATAGTCACTGTCATCACTGCATACTCTTCTAAGCCTGGTGGCTTGTCCTACAAAGATCCCTTGCTTGCAGTGTCTCGGGTGATGGCTTTTATAGTCTAGGTACTGCTTCCTGTCAGTTGGTTTTAAGTTTACCGTTGTCTAAAATGACGGTAGTACAGTACAACCTCGTTACAACAGACCATGATAGTTATCATGATTTCAGTCTGCTATAAAAGAAGTATGATCAATCCAAATACTGTTACTACAGACTTTTACGGAATCATGGACAAAGTCTGTTATAACAAGAGTTTGGCCTTTTCAACTGTTAAAAACAAATCACACAATAAAAGTATGCTGGTCATTTCTCAAGATTCAGTTACAACATAAACAGGTTGGTATTTTAGGCCAACAAACCTTCAGGATGATTTGGGTTTTTCAGCAGTTTCATCCTCTTGTGCAGTTTCATCCTCTTGTGATGTGAAGCACATCACAAAATCCCATGAACGACTCTTTTTACATTTGCTGGGCTCCTGTTGTATGGCACCTTCTCAAACTTTTGATTACCTCATACTATTATTACTCTCTTTCACGTCTTCAACCTAAAGTTGCATTTCCATTGTCTTCACATGAATATAAATGAAATGCAAGTAAAGATCTCATTGCTAAGCTTGGAGATTTAGCCAGCTATAATGTATGAGGGCATACATTTTTTTGTTTTAATGATGGTAACCTTCATACAAAGCATCTCATCTGTTGCACTATAAAACTTAAATTCTAAATCCTATCACTTGATTGCCATGACATCACACTTATGCATACTGCAAGTGGATGCAAGAAGTTTCACTTCTATTAATTCACAAATATATTTAATTGTTTCAAACTGTTTTCATTTGATCACAACTGTGAGGTAGAAACACAAACTCTGAAAACGTGCCTAACAACTGAATGGTTGCCTGCACTTGAAAAGTCCACTGTAGAGATGCAAAGGTGTGCTTGTTAACCTTTCAAACTGGTCTGTTACATCCGAATCTATGTTGTAACAGAATCTGCAGTAAAGGAAGTTTAATCAATGGCACAGGTCGGAAGACCAACCAAGCATTGCAAATCAGTCTGTTGTATCCAAATATCTGTTGTAAGCAGATCTGTTGTAACGAGGTTACACTGTATCTAGGAAGTTCACTTCTTTTTCAGAATACTGACATGAGAATTTAATAGTCGGATGCGAATTATTGGGTGAGATATAAACGTTTCTAGAGTCGCGCGACCGTGTTCCCAAATCATAAAGATGTCGTCTATGTAGCGGAGGTAAACCTGAGGTTTATGCGGAAAAGAGCTTAATAGGGTAGCTTCAAGTTGCCCCATGAAAATGTTGGCATAGGTCGGCGCGAATGGAGTACCCATGCGATTCAAGGGTGAATGCCGTTTTGAAGTTGCATCGAAATGGAAATGGTGTTCAATCGGCCATTAATGCGATCGATGTGTACCTATGGCTGGACCGTACAGGTTTGACGAGCTTTTCTGATTGCATGCTGCAGCTATTTAGTGGATTCGCATTGCAATTTATTCGCTTGTTCTTAATCAGGTTACGAACTTATGTATCATTAAATTAGTATTCAGCCAGATTTCTGTCAGCCAGAGGAATTTGCCTGTGTACCCTGATAATAAAATGTGTTGCCATTTTCATTGCTTTGTTCGAACTTGCACTGGTTCTGATAGAACTAGTACACTCTGGTAGACCTATCAGACTAATACAGTCTGATAGACCTACCAGACTAATACACACTGATAGACCTAATAGACTAATACAGACTAATACAGACTGATAGAACTAATAGGCTAATACAAACTGATAGACCTAATAGACTAATACAGACTGATAGGTCTATTAGTGGCAATAAGCATATACGTGTATTAGAATTTGTATCAGAATTTTTGCTAGGGTTATTCGCTCACTCACACTCCTATCAGAAGTAAAGTGTCTGGGGCACGAAAGACAGCTGAACCAAAAGTACAGCACTGCTGTGGACACATGTGTGCTAGTATGTGAAGATGCTAGGTGTGAATTCTGGGCATGCAGGTGTAATGCCAGTCCTTCGGACAGTACATTTTGAAGTGCCACAAGTAGAAGACCGCCTGCCCATTAGGCATAATGAGAGCAATTTCGCATGAAAAGCTGATTCACTGGGGGGAATGCGTGACTGCCACAATGTAACAGAAACCTACCTTGTTGCCAAAGGCTGTGGTAGAACAAAAGTGGCAATAGCAAGTGTCACAAGCATTGCAGTTGTTTATTGGCAGAAAAAAAGGCACAACCAGCAAATAAAATCGTAGGAAGGTAAGGTGCGTGTACATTTCACAGACATAGCAGTACCCCCCCTCCCAATCGTCCGATTATAAATAAAAAATGTCTCGCAATTTAGATAGCTTAAAACTGGCCCCTAGAGTCACACGATGCAGGCCACTTGAGTGCCCGCTTGTCAACAGGCCCGCTTCCTAAGAGGCAGGCCTCACTTCTTGAGGCTGCAAGTCTGCTGGATGGCCCGGCAGAGCTGCTTGACGCTGTCGTCGTTGCCAGACTCCGCCTTCAGCTTCACCACCTGCACAGACACGCACACACAATTGGGTGATGTGGGGAGGAAACTACGGGAGGAAAAACCTTATTATATATATATATATATATATATATATATATATATATATATATATATATATATATATATATATATATATATATATATATATATATATATATATGTGTGTGTGTGTGTGTGTGTGTGTGTACTGAGCTTCAAATATAAGTCGGGGTATGACTGACTACGGATTTTTGGGGGAAAAAAAGCCTTATATTCGAATAAATACCGTAGGCACACTTGTTCACTTAACAGTTGCTTCCCCACACACACATCAACATCCCCCCCCGCCCCCACTTCCTAACATTACACCACAGCAATGGGTCTCGGCCGTATTTAGCATATGCTGGCGGAGAAGGCCCATGTCGCCAGCAAGCACCGAGGTGACCTGGACTGAGGACACCTCCCACACGGAGAGCGCCTCAAGATCATGATGCTTGCTGTTGCATCAAGTTGATTACAAAGGATTACTACTATGATTAAACCTGGATGTAACGATGTTGACAAAAATGACTAATTTTTTGTTAAATGCAGGTTCCGAGTTAAGGCTCACGTGAATGAAGCAAAATAAAACCAAAATGCTAGACATCAGTGGTGGTGAACTCGCCCTAGCTTGAAGGGTTTATTTCACAGTAAAAAACTGATCTGCACCTACTGCTCTCCCACGGCACTCTAAAGCACGGTCACTTGCTACCATGTTTACAAACGTAATTTAGGCGACACTCTCGCTTTTTGACACTTTTCGTTGCCTTAATGCATTTCAAGAAGCACACGTGTTGAAAGGGCGCGTTTTCAGGAACTTGATGCGTTTTGCTGGACTCAAAATTGTTGAGTGGATGCTAGCTGGGATACTGTACGGTGACGTTCTTTCGCCAGCAGAGACTGCATTTACAATTGCAAGCCTGTCCTGAAAAGACAAACTTTGTTTTCTGGCAGTAGAACTCATCACTGATGAACCGACAGCACAGACCGCAGTAGAGATGCACAATAGACGTGGACAGGCAGGCCTAGCAGCTAATCCACACAGCCCTCACACTGAAAACGCATGGTGATTTGCGGTGCGGGTGAAGTTCGCTAAATCGTTGCACGTCTCCAGCAGATTTTCCAGAAAAAGTGCAAAAAACAATGATTCACCAGCATAGCGAATTCGTTACATCAAGGTCAACTGTCGCAATGCCTTCGTAACATGGAGGTGGTAAACACGTGGGTATCATTGGGGCTGGCAATGGGGAATTGAAAAACTTCGTTAAATCCACGAATTCATTGCATAGAGGTCCGTTTCACCCAGGGTTAACTGTATTAATTATTCGCTCACTCACACTCCTATCAGAAGTAAAGTGTCTGGGGCACGAAAGACAGCTGAACCAAAAGTACAGCACTGCTGTGGACACATGTGTGCTAGTATGTGAAGATGCTAGGTGTGAATTCTGGGCATGCAGGTGTAATGCCAGTCCTTCGGACAGTACATTTTGAAGTGCCACAAGTAGAAGACCGCCTGCCCATTAGGCATAATGAGAGCAATTTCGCATGAAAAGCTGATTCACTGGGGGGAATGCGTGACTGCCACAATGTAACAGAAACCTACCTTGTTGCCAAAGGCTGTGGTAGAACAAAAGTGGCAATAGCAAGTGTCACAAGCATTGCAGTTGTTTATTGGCAGAAAAAAAGGCACAACCAGCAAATAAAATCGTAGGAAGGTAAGGTGCGTGTACATTTCACAGACATAGCAGTACCCCCCCTCCCAATCGTCCGATTATAAATAAAAAATGTCTCGCAATTTAGATAGCTTAAAACTGGCCCCTAGAGTCACACGATGCAGGCCACTTGAGTGCCCGCTTGTCAACAGGCCCGCTTCCTAAGAGGCAGGCCTCACTTCTTGAGGCTGCAAGTCTGCTGGATGGCCCGGCAGAGCTGCTTGACGCTGTCGTCGTTGCCAGACTCCGCCTTCAGCTTCACCACCTGCACAGACACGCACACACAATTGGGTGATGTGGGGAGGAAACTACGCTCCCTTCCTGTCCCCACAACATCGTCGTTCCGAAACTGTTTCCAAGTTCCAGGCTCGGCAAGGGGAACCACGCAGTTGTACATTGTGAGCCCTGATGGGAATGCATTCTCGTTGGTTGTAGCAGTTTTCTGCCAGTTTTATTAGCAGACCAGTTGATCATGAACAAACGAAAGCGATGCATGTGTGGAACTCTAAGCCTTTTCAAGTCAAGAGAAGACCTTACTACTAAGTCTGGTTGCCAAAAAATTATACGCCTCGAGCGCGGCCTGTAGGGGCGCCACTGAAATCCCCCTAGCGGCCCGTTTCGAAAGCAGGCGCGGGAGTCGGCGTCCCGCTCCCCAGTGCCGCCGCTGCTTTTGCGGCACGTATACGACTGAGATTTACCGTTTGAGGGCGTTTGAAATCCATGTTTATGTGGAGCAGTCACTCTGTTCGCAAATGAGGTGTTTTCGAGAGTGTAAATGTTTCTGACGCGATCTTAGTGTGGTATATTCGGTCTGTATAAGCGCCAGGTGTGTGTCACAGGCCAGCGTCGCGGAACCGGCGTGTGATGGAGCCGACTGTAGTTACACTGACCTGAATTTACTAGCAGTGTCTCTGTAACCACCGGTTTCTCAGATGTTCTTGCTACGGCTATACACTATGATTTAAATTGGTTTTGTGCGCTTACATAATCAGCGGGGCACTCATACCTGACAGCACGCCAGTTACGTTTGCCAATATCACCTTTGATCACCTCAGATATTGATCACCACAATTTATAAGCCAGTCTGTGTTAATTTCTGGAATATTCAACAAAAGTACGATGGACAATGCATAATTATACTCGGGCATCAGCACACGACAAGGTATTCTTGTCGTGAGGTGAGCGCCCGCAAACATACATCTGCTCCTCTGCGAGCAGCGCGGAGACGGGCTTAGAATATAATCCGCGTCCACGACTAATGCTTCTTCGAAATATCGTCATATGGCACAGGTAGCCAGCAGAATAAAGCAGAAACTGAAATCAGAGGGCCTTATCACATACCACTCTCTTCCAACGACACCTTTCATCGCTTGTTGAACAGCGTACACTGTATACTTCCAAAAATGCGGCCGCCGTATGATCAGCTGTTCGTTGAAGTAGAAAAACAAAAGGAAAGTAAACGCGAGATTTGCGTGTGTGTGTGTGTGTGATTACTAAAACGTTCATTGCTTGATTCCGCTCCGCATTTGTACACTGCGTCCTCCTCCTGCTCCCCCCCCCCCCCCCCCCCTTACTAACGATGTCTCTCGAAATAGCAGTGCATTTCGCGTATAGTTGGTCTAGTGAACCCTACCTGGCTTAAGTTTCGACGAACGTCTTTAGCATGTCAGAAGCTGCACTGTTTTTTTTTATTTACGTTAGAGAATTATGTGTCTTAATTCCGCACTTGCACAGCATTTATTTTTCCGTGGTTTCATTAACTTGCCTTGGTTTGTGGGTACATATTTAACGACGCACAGCTAGGCTTGGGATATACTTAACATTTTCGCATTGTTTATATGCTTATAAAAGGCATAAGTTATTGTCCGGGATTGGGTAATCACATCCCCGAAACATATTTTTCTGCGACGTATATATTCGAAACGAAGCCGCATTCGTTGTCGACGCTGCAAAATGAAGCCAGCCTTTCATTGCGCCAGTATCAGGTCTAAACGAGGTGACAGTAGAATTCATTTGTGCCCGATGTTTTGGAGGTGACAGGGGTGATATGTTGCTACCGTCGCCGACGCCCGGAAGAGCGCCGACGAAGCGCGCAGCACCGCCTCCACCGCGTCTCCGGGTAGCTCTTGCAGGCGATCGCGTACTCTACGAAGACACAGCTGCTTTTTAAGTGACCTAAACGTACATAACAAGTTTTTTTCAGGGCGCGGAAAGGCGAAAAGAAGCGAAACAGAACCTAAACACTGCACGCGGCCCTATCAGCCACGCAGCGCAAATCCCGTCAACGCCGCGGAGAAGCGGCGGCAGGCGGAGCAGCGATCGCGAAGCTCGAGGCGTATATTACTATGCTAACTGTGGAAACCTCCTCTCCTGAAGTCGGGAATGCCAATCTGCGGGAACAACGCTTGCAACTGTTCTAAATTTACCCAGCCCTGCCCCTACCTCTGCAGCACAATGCACAATATGGCGCTTTTTTTAAAACTGGGCACCCATTAGGCTTGCTTTGCAGCCACATCTGCCCTCCAATGTACAGAGGAACCCAGAAATCGCGAGGCAATTTTTAACTGGCTTCGCGTGCGCCTTAACAGGCATCTCTCAGATATCTTATAAATGTAGTGGCTGTAACACTTGAGCTCCCCAGTTGTCTCTCTCCCTATTATTTGCCCACTCATAATGCGATGCCTTGCGTTTACTTAACGCAGGCATGTGTACATGCGTCATAGAAACGCAACATTAAAGATGTTGGTTACAAAATCCACTATCCCACATCCTACTTCGTATCATAGTGGCTGGCTAAAGTGCCATCAGCAGTGAAACGGCACAGGGCAGATCCACGCTATCCCATCCTCCTAAAGCAGGCATCAATTGCGAATGGAATAGAAGGAGTACAAACTTGAAAACAATTACGTAAACCTGACCTCACACCGAATAGAATATTCTCAAATACAAATATTTTTGCTTTAGTGCGTATACAGCTTTCAAGTCCCATTTACCCACCTAAAACAGTACCTTAGGAAGCGAGTACTTAACAGATCTGATGAGAAAATTGCGGGAAAAATAATTGGAAATAAAAGAGCGAGACAAGATGGCATAGAAGTGTACAAAGATATGGGACACGCTGCCAGAAAAGAATGTGGGTTTCTCAACATTCTGTGAACACAGGAAGTACATTGGACTGGCTGCAGTCCCTTGAGAGGACAGGCACAACCGGGTACGACCAGTGCCTCCTTCACTGCAAGCAAACAAGTAATACCTCTTGATTCAGCACTTATGCTGCTTAGCAGCACGGAACTCCTTCTTATAAGCTCGTCAATTTGGCAAAAGTAGTGCTCCACTCCGGATAACATGCATCCGTTCACATACGCTTGCTCTAGGCTTTTTGCACAGCTTTGGCGTCACGCGATAAAGCCAACCTAACAGAGTGTGCCCTGTGGTGAAGCGGGTCCATGCAGACAAAACACACGTTTGGTTCACTCGAAAGATTGCCTCCCTAGAATCATACTGACACCACTTTTAACGCACACATCGCTCAAATGAGCTACATAATTAGGAAAAAAGGGAATGGCCATGCGACCCACTAGCTCATTTCCCACAGCAGAACCTATGTCACATGTGCCAGCTCTGAATTGGCTGAGGCTGGCAAAAGCAAACGCAAATTAGGCACGGCGTATAAGCTTGACGAACGAGTTGTCTGCACCTAAATCCCCCCCCCAAATTCCCACCCCTGCCTACGTCCCTGAAAGTGTGCAGCAAGAAAACAGTTTTGTATTCCTCCCAAAAGAAATTCAAGAAATTTGCTGGTTTTCAAGCAAACCACAAGTACGGTGGGATGAAATGCATTTAATTGGGAAGCACACTGGAGCAACGATCAGCCCAGTCAGTGAAATGAAAAGCACACAGTGTGCATTTCGTGTGAGGTTACAAGTCAAAGCTTTAGTGCAAGCTATCGCAGTTAAGATGGCAGGCATGAAATGGGATCAGATTTATCATGGATTAAGAGATAAAGCTCTTAGTAGTAGTGTCACCGATCGACAGGATGCTAGAAAATGCAACCGATTACAACTGAAACCAAGGGTTAGTTTCACAACCACCATGCACAAAATTTTCAAGCCAGTTCTTCACACAAAAACTGCAAAATCAAGTATAAGGTGGCCCTGAGGTTCCTTCAACAGAAGATTGCAAGCACCTGTCGTGGTGGCACAGTGGCTAAGGCGTTGCGCTGCTCAGCACGAGGACGCGGGTTCGATTCCCGGCCTCAATCCTCTCCATTTTATACTTCCATCTTTCACATGCACCAAAATCTTGACACATGGGTGTTTTCACTTTTGGCGTCCATTTGACAAGGCGCTGCTGTGGCTGGGACCGAACCTGCGCCCTTGGGCTCAGCAGCACAACACCTTAGCCACTGAGGCATCTCGGTGCGTAGCTCACAGTTTCCAAATGAAATGGGTGGCTGAATCAATGTTGTCAGCACTCTGAAATCTCCTCCACACGTGAAGGTGTCCTTTAATTTACTGTTTTCCCAAGATAAAGTTAGCTTCACTTGTTGACATGGTTGCAAAACACACATCTGGCATGCAGGCAGATAATGGCTGAATCACGAATTGAAGACTGTATCAAAAGCACAAGTTTCAAGAAACATGAATGCCATTCCCCCCTCCCTAAGTAGGCATACCTCGGCGAAACTGGGCGCCACTCACACTCACACAGAAAAGTATATTTTTCCTCACGCACTCACACACTCGCAGCTAGTCGTGCTCATGCTCACCAGTCGCCAACACCACTCGTTGTCTCCGCTCGCACACATGTGCAGCAGACCCGCCATGAGTCATGAAACCAAACAGTATTAGTGCATTACGGGGTCAGAAGGCCATCCAAATCATATTCCTAAATCAACACGCCATCAGAGAATTAACCCCAGGCTGCCCCATAGCAGGAGCTCAGTGACGACATATTTGCGAAGCTAGAAGCATCCCGCCATTAACAACCACCACTGCGAGCAGCTCTTACGGCGAATAGCCAACAGCGAGTACAAGCGCAATAGTGGCGCTCACCGCGGCGAGGCCCGCAAGTGGCGCTCGCACTCACACTCGCCAGTCCAAAACGATGGCGAGGCTCACTCACCACTCACTCATGAGTGGCGAGTGGGGGTGCGCGAGTGCCCTCGTGAGTGAGCCTGCCGGCCTATGCGTGTAGGTGTGCTACGAAACTAAGAGGACAAAGGTGCACACAGCAGCTCTGGCTCCAGTCCACTCGCACTACGTCTGAACACGTGCTTAGAGAAGACAGCATCCACAGGTGCAGGTTGTCTCTTGCCCTTCCAAGCCGACCTCCGTCCCTTGCTTTGATGCTTTTCATTTATTGCGGGTGCAGCAGACCTTTTGTCGTGGACAGTGTGACCCACACACCGTGCAGGACAAATACGAAGGGACGTGCAAACATTGGCGAGTGCATGCGGGGTGCCAGAGCTGCCCTTCAAGACCGTCTTCGCTGCACTCGCAAAGAAAAAGCTGGACTATCTCAGTAGGGCACAGGCCGATAACTGTTAGCTGTGGGATTTGGTTTCTGCCTTTTTTTCACCTGGTTTGAAGTGCAGAGCACTTTCGGCGCTCGCTTGGTCATAGCTCACCCCATGGGGTACCGTCGTCAAGGCGTCCCAGACAAGCTTTGGAAAACAAGCAATGTATATATAGTCATAAGCGTTCGAAACTTGAGAAACCTCTGGTGTTTGTCATACATCTCCCCGTTCTTTAGCGCAAGCAAAACAGCAGGTACAGTTGAGGAAAAATATACATAATTACCCACCAGCGGCCACGTTCATTTAGTTAGGAACGCTCGTTGGGTTGGTTTTTACGATAGCGTAAAAAAAGTGGCAGTGCCACGCCGGCACGTGCGGGAGGAAAAGCAAGCACAAAAGGAACAGAAGTCCCGCTGGCTCAGTTTCAGGCAGGCGGAGCGCAAGCACTGCGAAAGTGGCAAACTTCAATTGCATGGGGTGGTAGCAGTGAGCGGATAACGGCGCTACAGCCAATTATGGCGAATCACTGCTCTGCACTTCCGACAGCTTTCACGTTGAGTGGAACGGCTTTAACTTTTTTTCATGTTGTGTTTTCTTCGGTTTCCTATATACTGGGCCTGGCCGGACAAAATAAAATTCTGTTGTGAGTCGGTGCCTTGTTCGTCCTCTTGCTTTTGGCCGTGCCTCTTCCGTCTGCACTGTGGTTCAACGGGCAGAAGTTTCTCCAGAACATGCCTTGCAGACTTGTGAAGTGGCGGGCTGCCACCTTTGTCGACTTCCGCCCGTCTGAGCTTTCAACCTGCCTGCGGGGACCTGGTGTACAGAGCTCAGGGTGGGGTTTCTCATCGGTCGAGGTCACGTGACAAATTGCCACCACAGCTCTGGCCGTGTTTTTAATTTATTAAATCTTGCTGTTGGGCTACTTGGTTCATGATTCAAGAAAGAATTTTGCGCAAACAATTCAACAGAAGACAGAGGTCACGTCTTGGCTCTCTGCCTTGGGTTGAATTGTTTGCGCTCAATTCTTTCTCGTGCCTTTAATGTCAGGGTGGGCCCGTAGTAGTAGTTCAGATTTTTTATTCTATAAGCTGTTTAGTGTTTTTTTTTTTTTTTAATCAGGTCCTGTGTCAGACCATGTCTGCCACCAAGCACTTGTTCCCTTCTGCAAGGAGGTGGAGGTAATGCAGGAATGATCCTTTGCATGACTCATGCTCTGGTACAAAGAATGAAGCCACACGTCGGATCCTTAGAGCTGAAAACATGTGGCTATCACAATCAGGTCGAGTTGTTCTTTGCAAGCGAACGCCCAATGAGCAGCAAATCTACTTCAAGTTCCATTTGGGACGTATAATCGGGGTTCCAAGTGTACCATACATGGGGCTTTTCCCAGTCACTGTAGCCTAGACAATCTTCTGGGGCCTGAAGTACAGCCACGGCAGCAAATGGACAAGAAAATGGGGTGTAGCGCTAACCCCGATTAAAACTCTGCCCCCGTATCCTACTTGCACTCAAGTGAGATGCGTGACCACTTTCAACCAATGCCAATCCATATGTCAGTCACATTTCTGGTAAATCTCAGGTACATTCCTGCATACACATCACCATACCTGCCAACCTGGCGACTTCGAAAATCGGTCGGGAGGTTCAGAGTGAGGGGGGGGGGGGGGGGGGGTATTTTTTTTAATGCAGCACATGCGATGTCTAGTCTAGTCTAGAAGTGGCCCAACGTGATCACTCACACTGAGCGGCAAATTGTGCTCGATAAGAAATCCTGTGAAAAGGCAGTGCGCACGCACAACACTGTCTTCATTGCTGTAGCCAAATAAGTTGCTCTGCTTCTCAGCAGCATGAAGGAAGCTTTGGTGCTTAGTAGTCGCCAAATGCAGGTCTAAGCCTCCTTTACTGCCGTGGGCCACGCTCACGTCGCATGCGCAAGTCGTGCAAAATCCCAACTGTTCGCCTTCCCTGGACGGCACGAAACACGGGAATTCTGAAGTATAACACTTCAAGAAACATTGTAAATACTTCTTCTTGGGTTTCGACAACGCCATGATGTCAGGAGAGCCGTGAAAAGCAGAACGTTACTACGTTCAGTCCTCAACACATTGTCCCGACCACATGTGAACAAAGTTAGGCTTGTACACTCCGTGCACACAAATGGCTTGGATTCCCATCCAACTTCAGCTAGCTAACCAGCTCGCGATGGCAATCGCAAGGTGGCTGTGCTGCATAACGCAGTTCCTTTTTTTTTCTTTTTTGTTTTCGAGATGGGGGGTTGGAGCCATTTATCGGGAGATGTATGGCTGTGCCCGTCCAATCGGGAGAATAGGTAAGAAATCCGGAGTCTCCCGGGTAAATCGGGAGAGTTGGCAGGTATGCATCACATACAACCATAACATCACAAATTACCTTTTCTGGGGCTGCACCCTAATCTTGAGATGTTCCTGAAACATCTTTGGATGCACGACTTTGTGGCAGGCCTTCCTTACCGACAGGAAATTGCTCAATGCAGTTGTGCCTTCCCACGTTGCTTTTGACTGCTTGCACTGACATCAAATGTCCTGCTGCCTTCTCTTTCTGGCAATGTCCACTTTGTACACGATGTCGCAATCTGCCCGTGTCAAAGGCTTAATTTCACTTTCTTTCACCGAGATAGAACTCTGTAGCACCTGCACTGCAACAGTGCGCCAAACACAAACTGTGGCTCAGAATTTGCACCCGAACTGTGTACAGGCCTATGTTTGCCCGCAACATTTTCCCCAGTGTTCAAAATGATTCCTCCAAGCGCATGCTCACTTTTACCAATACATTAACCCCCAGATGATGCCAGGGGAGCCTTTTTTCTTCTTTTTTCAAGAGGAAAGGTGGAAGGGAGCAGAGAGGGGTCCGTTTATCAACACAAACCACTCACACAGCCAGAAGATTGCTACCTGCGAGAGCCACCTTCTAACTGCTGTGGTCTGCAGGCATCTGTCAAACACTTTCAACAGCGGGAGGTCGCGATATTACCTTCAAACTGAAGAGGGTGGGGGAGCGGGCAGGGGAGGATTGGGAGGAGGAGGGCAGACAGTCACACCTATTGTGGGTAAGAAAGTGCATTCACTTTGCCAACACAACTCTATCCCACAAGCAGAGCAATGCAAACAGCATCACACTGCCAATTTCTGCACCAGAGAGTGGCTCTTGCGGCTGCCAAAGCTGCAAGTTGTACCGCGGTTTTCTTAGAAGTGAACTACCAACCGACGACAGATGAGGAAATCCGGCATGAAAACCATAAAGGAAGTATGAAGGTACCATTGGTGGTGTGAGAAGGTTAGTAGCAAAGCATGCTGGGATCACATGGCTCACACAGTTAGCCGAGGTGCCAACTTTTTCCCAGTGTAGCATTGATCCACTCCAACTTCACACTGAAGCAGTCAGCTCACCCCAAACTTGCGACACAACAAAATTAGCTTCTTGCACACACCAAGCTCTCACCACTTCGTAACCACCGTTCTTAAAAGAGGCTCCCTTCTTCTCCAATTCTGGTGCAAATATTTTGCCTCCCGATGTGATCAGGTATTTGTTATGGCTCATTCTATGGTTTTAGAGAAAAACATGTGACACATAAAATAGAAAGGGGAAAGACCTGTTTCAAAGAATACAACCTTGTTGCTCATTTTTCAAGTTGAAAGCCGCACCCCAGTTGAAAAAAAACTTCTTGCTGGGCTAGTTGGTGAATAGATGCCATGATTTGAAGCGCAACAAAAGCACACGGGCGAAGAACAAAGTAGCGCCTGTCTGAACAGGGTAGCGCCTGTCTCGTCTACTCTGTTCTTCGTCCGTGTGCTTTTGTTGCGCTTCAAATCATGGCACCCCAGTTGAAGCGGCTATGTAGCCATGACACAACTTCATTTAATTTGAGGGAACCAGCCTTCAGCATCTCACTCAGATCCACGCCAGCCATAAAATACATTTTTAACTGAAAAAAGTGAAAGAAATACTGAAGAAGTCTCTAATATTGCGCTGCAGTAGCATAATATGGCCCAGCGCTGAAACCATAGTTACCAATGTGCCCACCGTGCATTGGCATCCAGGCGATACGATCAAACGAAACAGAAAGCCCCGCTACAATCGGCCAGTCATGTTTCTTGGCAGTGGCTTAATTCTGGAGGCCACCAATTGCACAAACAAGATTCTGCGATGGCATAGAGGCTCCCAGCATTGGCAGGCAACTGGGGAGTCGCCAGCGCTGTATTCGTTTTCCCCCGGATAAGTTTCTGATAAAACAGTTTTCTGGGACAGAGCAGCCTTTCTAAAGAACCAAATTTATATCTCGTCTCCACGGCCCCTTTAAGATAGCCCATCCCAGGGGGCTAACGTGGAAAACGGGGAATGTTTGTACATAATCTAGGCAAAAAAGAGCGCAAAAAAAGACGACGACAGAGAGAGAGATACATGGCAAGGACGTCAGCGCAGTCCTTGTCGTCTGTCTCTCTCTGTCTTTGCCTAGATTACATCCCAGGGGCTTTTCACAGCCCAAAGCTCGCCCAGAAGAGGCCGCCTGTGCAGAGCTGTACCCCCCTCACCTGCCCCCCGTTGACGTGGACGTGCACGGGCAGGAGGACCGGGGCCGGCTTGCTGGCAATGGGGCTCCCCGCGAGCGACAGCAGCACCTCCCCCTGGCGGGCCGCACGCGCCGACGCCGGCGGCTGCTTCCTGCAAGGGCCAAGGGGTGTCGTGTCTTCCTTCCACCCTTCTTGCTCCACTCCGCTTCACACCCACACTGGCCTCTCCTCTAACCCCTGGCACACCCCCAACTCCATTCGGATACAAGCACCGTGGGTCGTCAGGAAGCTCGAGACGTGCTCCAAGGCACAGTGAGATCCTCACAAGTGCTGTGGGTTAGATGTCGTCTCGCTTGCAAAGCCGGACTTTCCCTCACCACGAAACAGGACCAGCAGGTCGCAACCTTACCTACCGTAAAGTTCCGAGGGAACGCCCACCCCCCTGTAGGGGTGAAGTATTCCATTTACTAAAAGACCCGAAAGATTGGAGATCCCCCCGATCAGTGAACAATATAAACGCAAATCATCTATACATGTGCTGATGCAGTCACTTATTTGCCCTTTCTACACTTGAGCCGAAAGTTCGCCCATCGTATATTTTTTCCTGATATCTCCGCAGTTTCGGTTGGCGGCTTTGCCACTTTTGTCTAGTTTTTCACACCTGACCCGAAAGATTGCCCATCCCGTATTTTTCACTTGATATCTCTGTACTTTGCGTGCGCGTCCGTTTGGAACTTTACGTTATCACTAACACCGTTGCCGATATAATCGTCCATAACAGCAAATCAGGGTGACAAGCCTGCGTCAGGCGATGATCCTAACAAAGAAGTGGGTTTGCAGCGGGTCTCTTCCTGGTTATTTATACCCCTGTCACACGCGCACTTTCAATCGCGATTGAGTCGATGCAGATCGAGCTCAATCCGGATCGGGCGCTGCTACACGGCAGTTTCAATCGCGATCGAGCTCGATCCCGTTCGAACTCAGTCGTGGTTTCTCAAGCGCGATCGAGGCTGCCAAGTGCGATCGAACGAGAGCGGCGATACTCTCGTCCCCGCTCAGCAATGGTGACAACTTCAGCTAACGCCACAAATGGTGTCAAATAACTGACTAATAAGTGTGTGGTACATTTACATAGTTACGACCACACGAAGTGACCAGACGCCGACCGCAAGCACATTGTTAGTGCCATCTGGCGTACACGAGTGCAACCGGTGCAACTTTTCTATCGCGACTGAAACGTGCCGTGTAGCAGTGGCAGTGCGTCGAGTGCGCTTGATAACTCGATCTTGATTCACTTCAATCGCAATTGAAAGTGCCCGTGTGACAGGGGTATAAGGTGCAACATGTCCCCTACTCAAAGTGTGCTTTTGCTTTCTCCACATCCCTGGCTTCCTCCTCGCTTTCATTTGTTCCACACAGCACAGGAAAATGTCTCACGTTTGCATGCCCCCCCTGTTTTTTCAGGTAGAGAAAGAAAGCTCTGCACGCACACCTTTTGCACCTGCCACTGCCTGTTGCCACCTTCAATATAATCCATGCCCACAACACGCATTCTTGACATTTGAAGAACCACGCTATTGTGATTCCATAGGACATACTCCGCAGAACACACAAGTATTGGATCAAAGGCTGCGAGAAAAATTGAGCATTGATTCTCCTTTGAAGAAATTGGTAAAAACAGAATATGTCGCAACACCTTTTTACACTCATCGTCCACACTGTCAGGCCAGTGAAGGACAGGTCAAGACATACCTACAAACATTTTCCCCTTACAGCCAGGAATGTGTGCGCTTTATAAGGCTCCCTCCAGTTGCATCTACAGACATGCAAAGACAATAATGAATTTGGAGTAGACCCATTTCACAAATCTCCTTTTCGCTGTGAAGTTTGTGGACTCTAGCTCAAAACTAACGAGACTGGCTACGGGGAAAAGACAATGTTGAATTCGTGTTTAGTTTTTTGTTTTCCCGCACAGAGTCAGCCACCGAGACAAAGATCAACCACTGAGATACGAGAAGCAGTAAAGGCGCTTCCCACATCAAGATTATTATAGTGACGATGCTGCAGTGTCCAATAGCGTGGTCTCGTCTTACATAACACCTTCATAATTCCGCTATCATCAGTTCTTTTGCCCTTAGCCTTTTCCTTAGTGTAGTCTTTGATAACCCTCTCAGCTTCATTCTAGCCCAAAAAGATGTTTCTTAAATCCCCCCCCCCCCCCCCCCAAAAAAAAAAAAAACGAACATTAAAAATTTTTGAATTCCAATCTTACATGACTTCGTTAGTGCCATAATGAGCAAATACTGAAAACAATTATCACTGTGGTTCCTTCAGGTCAGCACTGTGGTTTAAGTCGTATGACCAAACAGATCCTGAGGCCCCATGACAACGGCAGTCACGCTCGTCGGTGGTTGTGATGGTCAGCAGCCACCAAATGCGCAAACAAGCCAATATGTTACCTATGTCCCAAGAGCCTGGTGAGAAAGTGAATGGCAAGTCCCCACTCTTAATCTGTTTTCTTTAATAGTATCTGTCTCAGTTGTTGGAAGTTTGGAGTCATTGTTACATATTGGGTCAGTGTCTGTTCAATGAGTAAATCTTGTGCTGCTTTGTCTCCACAGCGCCTCTGAGCCACTTATACAGAGCAGCAACCCTGGCAGCAGCTGCATCGCTGCACAACACCACCACCACGGTTGGACCAAAGCAGTCAGATGCTTCACAGTCTGCAAGGGCAGGAGTGATGTGATGATCACGCCTGCCCTTTGAACTCTAGCTCAACCAGTAATGCGCTGACATGTGAAAAAGTTTCCATGAATGTGGTAACCAATAGAGACAGCTTACGACCGCTTCACTCCCTAAAGTGAAATTTGTGCGTAGCGCAAACTGCAGTCTTCTCGGTCACGGTGCATAGCTGCTGCGTCTCAGGAAGTGATCGTGTGATCAGCAAACAAACAGCGCTGCACGCTACCCTGCCGTTATCTCGAGGTGCGTTGCTGCCATCGAGCATGTTGTAAATTGTTTGAATTCCCAGCGCAAGCGTCACAAGGTTCGGATGAGCCATGCAATGAGGAGGATGCGAAGCACATCCACCGCCTGCCTCATTCACCATTCAGCGCTCAGTCCCGAGTGCTGCAGTGCACTGAGGCAGCACTCAGTCGTCGGTTCTCTCGACTGCAGCGATGATAAGCCTCTGCGTCAGCGGCGAGAACTGCGTCCAAGGAAGTGAACACATCATCGTCGAGCACACCCCACACTGCTATGGCATCATCTCACCGCACCTCACCACCACCCAGCATGTCTCCCTGCCTCCCCTTCACACTTGTGCCAAGCCCTCAACATACTACCCTCCCCTCAGACTTCCACCACACTTTCCACTGCCGTTTTCTTTCAGCCTTCGGTGTTACGCCGACACCGATGTCAAACTACAGTAGCGGCTGCCAAAGTGCTGCGCACTAAACAGAGAGGGGTGCTCAGGAGTTCAATTGACCACAAAGCTACTACTGGGCAGTGAAGTGAAGTGTAGCGTTGAAAGGGGCCCACGGGTTTATTAAAGGGACACTGAAGTGAATTTGTCAAGCTCCCGTTTTTGCTTGCACTGTGTAGACTGGCTCAAATTAACACACTATTCATCGTTTATCCGGTTGACAAATCGGTAATTATTTTACAAAGCGCGAAAGAAGAAAAACTAGTACTATGCGCGGTTTGCGGCGGCCGCACCAACTAAAGGCTGTGACGTCAGGAGGGGCGGGCACCGTGATTGGACGATGCCCAAGGTTAGCAATCAAAAGTTTCGGTTTCGGTTCTGTAAAACAACATACTTGACATCTGATGGCGTTGTTGGATCATGGGCATTCTCGATTTCTCAATTATCGCCGTACCGCGCTTCTGCCATGTTGTCGGCTGTCAAATGTCTAAGATAAACCTCCCAGGGCGGCTTGGAATCGTAGAAATCACTAGACGAGGCCTAAGCAGTGGATGAACGCCCTCCGCGTCACCGCAGACTCTCAAATGCCTTGCGCTTTTCCCGCATATTCGGAGCTTGCCTCACTCATGTCTGTTCGTAAAAAGCTAGTTCGCACCAGGCCAAGGGTGTGCTGATTCAGGCCTGGGCCCACTGCCCGCAAGCAGTCGGTGCTTGTGGCAACAGCACGCCAACGAGAACTCGCTAGCGCGTCATTGTCAGTATGCGCGCGTTCTGCGATCTCGCTCGTGGAGCAGTGAACGTTACGGCCCAAAAATGGTGAACTCAGTGCAGAAAACATCGGCCGCATACGAAAAAATCAACTTACAAAAAAAAATACATGTACCCTCGGGGATTCGAACTTGCGACTTTCATAACAAATTCCAGCGCCTCAGACCGCTAGGCCACGAGCCGGCGCTGGCCGGTTTGGATATATAAGGTTTATAATGTATGACCAGTTTACACTTTTATTTATTTTAGGCATTTTAAGTACTTTATGTGACTATTTGTTGTATATCACTCCTGCAGAAAGTGTCCCCCAAACTTCCACAATATCTCACGTCCAGCAATTGCATTTCTTTGACGGAAAAGCGTTCGCAGATGTGCGGTCATGCTGCTGACCGCTGTGCTTGTTTACCCAGCGCAAAAAGTGCTTCCTGCTCCCTAGTTTTGCGCTGTACGGTAAAAGTTTCAGGTGATTTTATTTTCTTAGTACCTATATTGACTTCGCTGACTCTTCTCCCGCCTTCAATTGGCCTTAGATTTTCCTACTAGCGTAAAGTCAGCGAAGCGTCGCATGTGCACTTGTGCAGCGCTTCTGTGGAGCGACCCGGACTATTAAGTTTGACACAGTGTACAAACTAACAAAGTAAGGAAAGGCACATTCTTTCATTCATAAAGGTGCTGTGGCTTAGTTTCAATTGAGCGAGCGAATAGCGACGACCCGTCGGCGGCCGGCGGATGAAACGCTGGGCCGACTGACTCGATCGGTAGGTCGGCTGGTCGGCGAACCGTGCAGTAGCGCAGCAATTTTCCAGCTCATCTCCTGCTGACGTCACACGAAAACGCCACAGAAAATGGGCGAGCGTAAAGAGAGGAGGACAGCATTTTCGAATTGATTTTTCTACTAAATAAATTCGCATAAACGCGGCCAGAGTGGTCGAAACAATGCCTACGGACTCCGAACTACAATTTGCGCTAGTAATCCCGCAATGTTTACAAATCACTTCAGTGTCCCTTTAAGAACCCTCGTGGATCTCCAAAAAATCCTAACGCACAGGAATTTTGTGTTTGGGCTTCTACTTAAAGGGGCCGGGCAGACAAAACACAAGTTTGGTTCATTCAAACGATTGCCTTGTTAGAATCATACCGACACCACTTTTTATCGTAAACTTCGCTCAAATAGGCTACCTAATTAGGAAAAAAGGGAACTGAAGAACGGCACCGGAAGTTGCCGCTGTGCCTTATCACCGTAGCCGGATGTTTCTCCGCGCAGCGCGAGTAGGGTATTATTGGGAATATTTTGAACATGGCGTGAGCCGTTCCTGTGATTTTTCGGACTTAATAACGGTTATAAACGACTCCAGTGACGACAAACAAACTGCGTGAGACAAGGCAGACGATATCACGCATTCATAGCAAACCCCTTTCAAAACGCGCGCGCACTGACGTCACGGGTCCGGCGCTTTGGCGGAGTGATACACTACATGAGGTGGTGCCGTTCTTGAGTTGTAACCGAGCATAACTCATTCCCCGCGACAGAACCTACGATGCCATACCAGCCAGTTCTGTGATTGGTGGAGGCCGGAAAAAGCAAACGCAAATTAGGCAGGGCGAACGAGCTTGCCAAACGAGCTCTTTGCACTATAATTTAGGCACAGTCTTTTTATAGCAGTAAGAGTTGTGGGGTGAACAATTAACATTATGAATGAACACGTAAACACCGAAGCAGCTAGTGCAGTACTTCACCGGCTGACACTGCCTAACACAGCTGTCGGACGCCTCGGACTTGCCTGACATAACGCTTAGCAACTGACATAAGCGGCACAGTCACTTACATGACAATTTTTGTCGAGTGATAACTTTTGTTTTGGAAAACGATTAGTATGAACCCCAATAAAAATACGGCAGGTATAGAAGTTGAATGCCAACACAGGCACTCCAGTGGTATTTCAGTGCCATCTATGGAAGTGGCGATAAACAAGACAACCAAAACTGCCACCTGTGAGATTGTAGCAGCCCTGGTGGGCAGGCCATCTTTAATCTTTAGTATTAAGGCCCTGCACTGAATACGTCGTTGCCGACATCATGAAAACACACGATTTAGCAAGAGAATTGAAATTTTGGCTTAAAATGATGAATTTCTCAGTGAATAAAGCACTGTTTGCTTATGGGACATCTTGAAGGTAGCGCACTTAAACACGGACACTAGCGAAAGAAACGACAAAGCACAGCGCTGGTACGTGCGCTGTTTAAGGGGGCAGACTGGTCTTAGAGCTATTTTTTTTTATTTACCAACCAATTTTAATGAAACTGCACTGCATTATAGAGTTTTTTGTGCTGATTTCAAATCTGCCATTAGATTTTTCGTAAGTTGATTATATTTTGAGTTAATTAATGATTAATTGCCATTATTTTGGGTCACAGTTACAAAATAACCACTCCATACAGAATGGCAATTACCACGTGGCAAGGCAGACAAATGACTAAAGAATACAACATAGGAAGAACTTTTTTGATTCAGCTATTTTTGGTCGTTTTACAACACAGGGAACTTCGCTTCTCTCGCGCTCTGCCAGAAATGGCTCGCAGGTGGTGTCAATTGAACACAGTAATAATTTTCCAAAGCCTCCATTTGAAAAATCTGTTTCCAACATTGTATTCTCCACACATTTCGGTATCAGAAGCAACAAGAATTAAAGTTGTACCTGCTCTGGGTACCAAGATATCTGAGGATGAAATGCTAGCTTTGCATTGCAAGAAAAGTGCAGTTTCACCATCGAATTCTGCGCTTACTGAGCTGTAGAGTGCACTTTAAAATGCTATTATAATATAATAACAACAAAATATGATGCCTTTTGATGAGGAAATTTACAGACTGATAGAAAAATGGCCGTGGAGGCCAAAAATAGCATTTTTGAGAAAACACTTTTTTTGACCGTTTTTCGGCCCCAAAGACCCAACTGCCCCCTTAAGTGCGCTACCTTTAGGATGTCCCATGTATTACCAACTAACCCAGTTGTCACTTCTTCTGCACTGTTTGCTGCCCGGCAAGAGTTGAGGGCACCATCAAACGCTAAATCTTTTGAATAAAACAAACTTGTATTTCGTCTGCATGGCCCCTTTAAAGAAAAATTGCTGCTGCAGCTAGGAATCAACTTGCAGCTTCGTGCTCAGGAGCGCAATGAGTGCTCTTTCTTGCTCTTCGCTACAGCTGCTGAGATAGAAGTCAACCATGCGTCCTCATGGTTCTCAAAGCGAACCTGCGTGGTGCCAACTTCACGACGGAGCTTTTCCCCCTTCTCCCATGCTCAAAATGTTTGACTGGGTACGAACAGCTTTCGTCCCTCTTCTCTTCTCCAGCAAGGAGTTGTCACTCCTGCCCGGCCCTCAAGGGCAAGATGGCTCAACAGAAAGAACCTCTGGTGACCAGTCATTGCAGAATCATCACCATGACGCAGTTCTTTTTTGTCAGCCTCTGTAGAGGACGCCACCTGTTGATTCGAGTAACTGGGAGGTGGCGCCCCCACTCTGTATAAAGGCATTGGTGGGGATTAAACGGGGCTTTTTGCTGTTCGTGAACTGCGCGTTGTTGGGTCATTCTTCGCTGGCTTCACGCCCACATTCGGTCCGGCTAGCGGCGTCCGCGCCACCCGGGCGTGTCTCTACATGGTGTCAGAAGTGGGATCTTGCGACAACCGTGCAACATGCAGGATAACCCAGCCGCCGCCTCCGCCGTGACCGCAAGCTTCACGTTGCGAACTCCGCCGCAGTTCACTTTCGACAACCCAGCCCAATGGACCGCGTGTGGCTTCAACAATTCGAGGATTACTCCTTCGCCTCAGGGCTGTCCTCCGCCCCCGAAGAAACCAAGGTACGCACGCTCCTCTACTGTATGGGTCCCCAAGGTCGTGAGGTGCTTTCGTCTCTCATGTCAGACGCCGAGGCCTATCGCTCGTACTCCAGCGTGACAACGAGTCTTTCGGGATATTTTGTTCACCCCGTCAACGAGGTATACGAATCGAGCAGGTTCCACAAGCGCACGCACGAGGTAGGCGAGTCAGTCGACGCGTTTTTCGCGGCGCTCCGAAATCTCGTGAAGAAAGGCAACTACGCCTTTCGGGAAATTGACGACCGGCTGGTTCGGGACAGATTTATCGTGGGGTTGCTTGACTCTCGCTTGACCGACCAGCTCTGCCGCAATCCAAAGCTTACACTGGACGAGGCGCTCATCCAAGCGTGTCAGTACGAAGACGCTGAAAATGAGAAGAGGCGGCGTCAGGGGACAGGCTTCGCACCAGACACACTGAACGTTGACGCCGTTGCGAATAAGCAGTACCGAATGGCCGCCGCCCCAGCGCGCGAAACTGCACGAAGTAACGTCTGTCGGCCTCCCGAGTACCGCGCCGGCCCGAAGTCGGCATGCGATTTTTGCGGCCACACCCATCCGCAATCTGAGTGCCCAGCACAGTGGGCCACATGCAACCACTGTCGCAAGAACGGACACTTCTCGGCGGTTTGCCACTCGAATAGTACTAGGCGCTTAAGCCAAATCCAGCTCTGCGCCGTGGATGCAGCGCAAACAGAACGCCGGCACGTTGTTGTTCATGTCAACGGACGCCCCCTTCAATTCAAGGTGGATACTGGGGCGGACGTTTCGGTCGTACCTCCGAGCTTCGCGGGGTGCCCCGTAGACCTAGACAAACCCAATAATGAACAGTTGATGGGGCCGGGCCATTGCCGCCTAAAGTTGCTCGGGACGTTTCCTGCTACCCTGTCGTGGCGAGGCCGGACGGTATGCAAAAAATTGTACGTCGTAGCAGACATTGACTCTCCTCTGCTGGGGTACTCGGCGGTAGTGTACCTGGGAGTCGTCCAGTTTGTTGACACCGTGGAAGACGCGGAAGCTCCGAACAGGCCCCCAACATCCGACAAGGCCGCAGCTTCGCTGTTCTCAGGCCTTGGCGAGATGCCTGAAGAATACCACATTCGCATCAAGCCTGGAGCGGTCCCATTTTCTCTAAGCGTTCCTAGGCGCATCCCTATTCCCCTCGAAGACGTAGTCAAGAAGGACTTGGATGCGATAGAAAGGGACAGGGTCATCCGGCGAGTCACAGTGCCAACCCCGTGGTGTGCTGGTATTGTGCTGGTACCCAAAGCGGATGGAGAATACAGAATTTGTGTCGACCTCAGGAAGTTGAACCAAGTAGTTCTTCGGGAGAGACACCTTATGCCCACGGTGGACCAGGTACTTGGGCGTCTTGGCAATGCCGTAGTCTTCTCGAAACTTGATGCAAAATCGGGGTTTCATCAAGTAAGGCTATCTGAAAGCTGTCAGGAACTGACTACCTTCATAACCCCGTTTGGTCGCTACTGCTACCGCCGCCTGCCCTTCGGCATCACCTCCGCTCCCGAAGTGTTTCAGCGCCAAACGTCTCGGGTCTGGAAGGATGTGTGAACATGGTAGATGACATTCTAGTATTCGGCAGGGACCGTTCCGAGCACGACAGCAGACTCCAAGCAGTCCTTCGCAAGTTAGAACAAGCGGGCATTACGTTGAATGCCTCGAAATGCTCCTTCGGGGTATCTTCCGTCAAGTTCCTTGGTGTAGTGATAAGCACCACTGGCATCTCGGCTGACCCCGACAAGGTATCTGCTATTGTGAACATGAAACCGCCGACAGATACGCAAGGCGTCCGTCGTTTCCTGGGCATGCTGAACCACATTGGAAGGTTTTTGCCGAACCTGTGTGCCGTCACTACACCGATTCAGCTCCTTTTGAACAAGAATGCGGTCTGGACCTGGGACCAAGCGCAAGCGACCTCTTGCGAGACATGGAAGAGAATGGTGGCATCTAATGCTTGTATGGCCAGCTACAATCCAGAGCTACCCACCCTTGTGTCGGCAGATGCCAGTTCGTTCGGGCTAGGCGTGGTTCTCTTGCAGGAGCAACAAACGGGAGAGCGACGGGCTGTCGCGTTCGCGTCAAGAGCGCTGACTACCGCTGAGCAGCGGTACAGTCAGATTGAGAAGGAAGCGCTTGGTGTCTCTTGGGCCATCGAGAGGTTTGAGGAATTCCTGCGCGGACTCAGCTTTGTCGTTGAAACAGACCATCAGCCGCTCGTCAGGTTGCTTGGCTCCGCCGATCTTGACCTCATGCCCCCTCGCATCCAGAGATTTCGCATAAGGCTCATGCGATATCAGTTCACCGTCAAGTATATTCCAAGGAAGTACCTGGCCACTGCAGGCACCCTCTCTAGGGATCCTGAATGCTCTTCTATGTCCAAAGTGGACAGCACAGAAATTTTTGTGTCTATGGTCGTGGCAGCCCTTCCTTCAACCCTGGCAGTACGTCTTGAAGACTTCAGGTCTCACCAAACTTCAGACGGCGAGTGCTCAATGCTGAAAGCATACAGCATGAAGGGGTGACCTCGACGAGACTGGCTGCCGCTCAACATGACACGTTACTGGGAGCTCCGTGGGGACTTCACCATATGCGAGGACCTGCTGCTCATGGGCGGACGTCTAGTTGTGCCCGAAGCACTACGCAGGGACATCGTGAACCTGCTGCATGATGGTCATCAAGACGTCAATCGATGCTTGGCGGTGGCTCGAGACTGTGTGGTGGCCCGGTCTCAACAGCCAGGTTAAAGCAGCCGTAGAGAACTGCCCAGCATGTGCTTCTACACGTGTCCAACGCTGTGAGCCCATGATTCCGACCGAGACACCATCAGCTCCGTGGGAGAGGGTGGCCATAGACTTGTTTCATTTTGCTAATCAAGATTTCCTTGTGGTTGTAGACTATCGTTCTCGCTACCGAGAGGTCATCACACTCCGGTCCACTTCTGCGGACGCCGTTATTTCTGCAATCAAGAGCACGTTTGCCCTCACGGCATCCCAGTGACTGTCGTCAGCGACAATGGGCCACAGTTTTCCTGTAAAGCTTTTGAGGACTTTGGGAAGACCTACGGTTTCACGCATGTCACGAGCAGTCCACGCTACCCGGAGTCCAACGGCAAAGCAGAGTGCATGGTTCGCACAATCAAGGAGTTGTTTCTGAAGGCCACAGACCCATTTCTGGCTCTGCTAGCATACCGTAACACTCCCGGTGTGTCTGGCTACAGCCCGGCTCAACTGCTCATGGGACGCTCTCTGCGAACTCGTGTGCCAGCCACGGCTCAAAGCCTTGTTCCAGATTGGCCCCAGGTGAAAGAATTCAATGACAGGGATGCCGCCCAGAGACAAAGACAACAGAGAGACTACAATAACCGACACGCAGCGCACGACCTTCGTGCTCTCGACGATGGGGAGGAAGTATGGGTACGCGACACGCAGTCAAGGGCGACGGTCCTAAGCCCGGCTCAGAGACCCCGCTCGTACATCGTCCAGACGCCCAGTGGCATACTAGTGACAAACCGCAGACACCTCGTCCCCTGCAGAAATCCTCAGTCAGCCCCCTCAGATGACACGGGAAGCCCCAACCCTGCGGCCCCGACATCTGCGCCGTCTCCAGGACCACAGCGGGCAGCAACCGGTGATGCATCGGACACTCCAGCTCCTGCACCTGCTGCAGGATCGCCAGGCCATTGTTACACACGATAGGGCCGGCGCGTGGTGATACCTCGGAGACTGGATTTGTGAGACTGCTGCAAGGACTGTTTCTTGGTGGTGCTCTTTTGTAGCACTTGTGTTTGAGAGCTCCGGAAGGAGGGATGTAGAGGAAGCCACCTATTGATTCCAGTAACTGGGAGGTGGCGCCCCCACTCTGTATAAAGGCATTGATGATGATGATGATGATTCCTATTGGTTTCCCCTTTGAAGCGGGGTGATGACATGCCATCTTACCAAAAAGGACTAATATAACCATGTTTTACACTCTTGGTTTAATACTAGCGCTGCTTATGGCAGGCCCTAAAGCTTATTAAGCCCGAAATACTTTCTTTTCCCTGTTACAGGTGGTAACTGTCCTAGGCAATATTCCCCTCTCTGCTTTTCGTCCACCAGCATTCTAATCTTCTTTTCGTCCCCTCGACAGCCTTGAAGTTAACTTCCTCTCTGATACCCTTAAATCCTATAGGGCTTCTGAAAGCCCAATATTCTCTTCATGTAGATTTGGATGGATACCCTCACATTCTAACACTATGTGCCGCATAGTTTCTGTTTCTTTTCCGCAGACCACACATACCCCATCATTTTGTGAATACTTCCCCACAAAACTCTTAGTTCGCAGGCAACCTGCTCTAGCCTCAAAAAGCAAAGCACTGCCCTGGGAATTATCGTAGAAATTTTCCTTTCTGATGTTCATCTTCTCAGCCCTGTACATCTCTAACGACGTTTTAGCTTCCATTTTTTCCCTCCATTTATTCGTTTCAATCTGCCTTGCCTCTTTTTTGGTTACCTTGGCTGTTTTGGATTCCCCACTGTTCTTTCCGTATTTCGTCGTTAGCCGTCTAGTCTTCCTTAACCACTGCGTGTCCACGCTTTTCAAGTATAGGTACCTAAAAACCTTAGCTGCCCACCTTCGTTGATCCATTGCCCTCAACCTCATCTCAAAGCATATTTTACTTTGAGCTTCTCTAACTTCAAACGACGCCCAGCCCATATCTCCCTGAACTGCTTCGTTAGTTGTTTTTCCATGCGCGCCTAAAGCCAAACGTCCTACCGTTCTCTGGTTTACTTCAAGGCCTGATAGAACGTCTGATTTTAAGCAGAGTACAGCATTCGCAAACGTGAGGCCCGGAACCATTACTCCTTTCCACATTCCTCTTACTACTTCATATTTGTTATACCCCCACAGAGCTCTATGCTTCATTATAGCTGCGTTTCGCTTTCCCTTAACCTTAAGTTGCTCCTCGTGAGTACTTAAGTAGTTATCCCCTTCGTTTATCCACACTCCCAAATATTTATATTCCTTCACTCTAGGTAATTCGCCTTGCTGGATAGACACTACGTCGGTGGTAGCGTCATTGAAAACCATTATTCCTGATTTTTCTGCACTGAAATTTAACCCGAGGTCAGTGGCTTCCTGGCCGCAAATATTTATTAGCCGCTGCATATCGGTTTGGTTATCAGCTAAAAGAACAATGTCGTCTGCGTATAACATTCCCGGAATACGCTGTTGTACCACTTCGCCTTGCAGCATATGGGTTAGGCTAAACCCTACTTGACTTTCTTCCAGTTTCTTTTCTATCCCTGCCATGTAAAGCATGAACAGTATTGGGCTCAAAGGGCATCCCTGTTTCAGTCCCCGATGGATGTTGACCTGCTGGGCGCATTTCTGTCCTTCCCAAGTAAGGTGCACTCTATTGTCTTTATAGATTGCTATAAGGAACTGTACTAACTCGTCATCTAATCCCTGGAGTTTCAGCATTCTCCACAGCCGTTCTCTGTTTACGTTGTCATATGCCCCTTTAATGTCCAAGAACGTAATCCATAGTGGTCTATTTTGTGCTTTCGCAATTTCAATGCATTGCGTTATCACGAACAGATTGTCATCCAGTCGCCTGTCTTGTCTAAATCCATTCTGCAGTTCCCCAAGTATTTCATTTTCTTCCATCCATGCTTGAATTTCTGATTTTATCGCCTGCATTACGAATCTATACACCACTGACGTTACTGTGAGTGGTGTGTATGAATCAATACTGGCTTTGTCTCCTCTGCCTTTATATATTAAATTCATCCTACTTTCTAACCAGTCCTCTGGTATTTGTTTGGTTTCTATCACCTTATCTATTGCCCTCATAAACGATTCCTTACTTTTAGGTCCAAGTAGGTTTATAAGATGCATTGGTATTCCGTCCGGGCCCACTGCTGTCTGGGGGGAAGCCTTTTGCTCTGCTTTTTTCCAATCAAGGTTGCTCAAACTTATTTCCCTTTCCGCAGTCTTTTGTGGCGCTGATGTTATCGGTGCAGGTTTCCCTAACACTATTGTCCTAAAGTTCTCACTAATCACTCGATGAATATGCGCCAACGCGTGCTCTCCTTCTAAATGTTCCCCCTCCTCATCGATCACGAATTTTTGATGGTTATCGTTTTTTGAGCTTAGTGATTTTACATGGTTCCAAAACTCCTTGGATGCGCTTTTGTCCTTCTTCCGTATTTCTGCCATCCATTGTTCGCTTTTCTGCTTGATCTTTGCTTGCACCATTTTCTGCACTTCTAGTTTTTTCCCACGGTAGACATATCCCTCTTTTCCTTCACTACCTCCGGTTCCATACCAGTTCTTTTTGCTTCTCTATGTTCTCTCGACGCTTTCCTTCGCTGGTCAATAGCCTCTTTTATTTCCTTATTCCACCAGCTTCTCGGCTTTCTCTTCCCTTTCCATCGGTTTCGTTCCTTTGCTTCATTCATCTTGCCCTTTATGAATGCAATCATTTCGTCGTAATCCCAATTTTTGCCTGGGTATTTATTGATTTCATCTTCCAATCTATCAGCGATGATCTTTAACTGCTCATTATTCAAATTATTTCCCCTATTGTACCTATTTCTGCATTTGTCCGGGTTGCTCCTCCAAAGTGCAAGCTAAACCGCTTGTGGTCGCTTCCTAAGCTGTCTGTTCCATTTTCATCTATCCTCATTTCCCGCAGCCTTCCGTATACTGTCTCGGATACTAAACTGTAGTCTATGCTGGACTGTCTGTTACCGCTTTCTCACGTTATTTGTCCGTCACACTTGCTTTCCGTGTTTACTATTACAAGCCGGTTTTCCTGGCATAGATCTATCACTAGAGAACCGTTGTGGTCTGTGTATCCATCCAAACCTTCTATATGGGCATTCTTATCTCCAACTATGATTATTTCGCCCGAATCTTTGAAATCGTTTATATCTCTTCTCAAACAGTTTACCATTTCCTCATTTTCCTCCCCAGCACTACTTCCGGTCCACAGATACACCACTCCTAACCATGTATTTTTCCCCTCTATGGTGCCTCTAACCCATAGATGCTCTTTACAACTTTCATGCACTCTCTGCCAGTCGGTCCCTTGTTTAATGAGCATGCCAACACCTCCCCCTTTCTTCATTCCTGTGGTCCTGTTGCAACCTTCCCAGACATAATTGTCTATGATAGGTGGGGCTTCTAGGTCCCGGAGGTGAGTCTCGGCTAAAGCGTACACGTCTATTCCTTCCCGTTCAAGATGCTTTTGAATTTCCACCCACTTATCTGGCTTTCTGCCTCCCTGCATATTTATGTAGCTGATTAAATATTTATTGCATTTGTTTTTCCCTTTCCGCTTACGGGGTCTGTTTTTGTCTTTTTCAGAATTGTTTGCTCCATTGTTTCCACTGCAATGGCTTCTGTCAACGCTTTCAGTTACGTCTGTAGGTTCTCCGTTTAGCTCTAGGCCTGGCTGCCTCCCAGCGTTGAGTGTGCAAGTGTCTCTTGCTTCCCCTTCGTCTCCTAGTTTGTCTTCCTTAGCTGCGCGGGGCCCCCTAAAAAAGCTACCGCTCTCCCACCTAAGAGCCACCCCACCTTGTTTCCTAGCCTGGGGCTGAAGCGAATCCCGTCCCACTGAAAAGCTTGCCTATGTCCGATGCTGCCCACTACCCTGTTCACGTCTATCACTTCAAGCCCAAGTTCCCTGCCGCACCTCACGATCTCGCTGTTAGCAGCGAGTACTACCCGTTCGGTGTGCACGCCCTGCTTCATCACCTCCGGCACGGTGCAGACTGCAATGCGCACATTTGGGGCCGTCGCCCGCAGGTCCTTTACCCCCTTCGCTATCTCCTGGAATTGCATGGGGATTAAACGGGGCTTTTTGCTGTTCGTGAACTGCGCGTTATTGGGTCATTCTTCGCCGGCTTCACGCCCACATTCAGCCCGGCTAGCGGCGTCCGCGCCACCCGGGCACGTCTCTACAGCCTCAATGGGGGACGTTGCATGCACAGGACGTATGCAGCACTGGGTGCAGGCGGCTGCGACTGCTCCATGCCTTCCGGGCTGCCCGCGACACAGTTTGTGTTTGTCTCGTACAAGGAGTGTTCGAGTGGTTCCATAATGTAGGGTGTGCTGCGTTAACGCTGGCTGCGTGAAGAGAGAGGCTGTTCCGTTCATCGGTGTCCACATACACCTACGAGCGAGTAAGAGTTGGTTGTGGCTCAAAAAATGAAAAGGGAGCGCTGCAGTAGCAGTATTGTGTCCAACTGAGCTTAAAAGCATTACCTTGACATCACGCTGTGTTTCGTGCAACGTCTCACAGCCTACCTCTTGCAAGACACAAGTGATTTCGGCAGAGACCAGCTGATTCCCAGCTGCTGTGTTTTGGTAGCGGCAACAGATTGCTCAGGTATGGGAGAGTGCCTTCCCCTTCAGCCACTTGCTGATAGATGTCTCCCAACTAACAATGCACTCACTGCTACGCCGTCGTTGTACATCAATCGTCATGTGCGCGAATACACAATTTCTTTGGAAGCACTTTTTGGCTTTTGTACTGAACAATCCTGCCACGGGCAAGGTGCGGGCACACCTGTGACGATGCCCATCTTTGTAGCCTCTTGGGCTGCAGCATACGCAGTTCGTGCGTCGTGTCGCTTTCTTCGCAACCGCAGCTCCATCGTCCGGTGGTGATGTGGAGTTCTCAAGCGCAAATAAAGTGTCACCACACAATGTCACTGCAATTATTCATATTTGTTGACGCCACGGCCGAGAATCAGGCGGTAATGGCGCAGACAACAGACAGCGGGATCATTTTTTCTTCTGCGAGATGTGGACGCTGTGGGAATGCTCAATTATTCCTGCATTCCTCCAAAGCGGTCCCGCTCTTGCGATGGGTGTCGCAGCACGCATGAGCGGCAGGAGGCGAGACACGGCTGTTTTGTTTTCCCGTGCGCCGTGTAGCTCGCGGGGGCACGCTGCTGTCCATCGGGGGAGCGGAGGAAGTGGGGGGTGGTGTTGCCTTCTGTTTTCTGCCAAAAAACCCGAGGGGATGCTCTCTCAGGTTCGGACCACCGAAGGAGGCAGAAGTAGGCCACCCCCGCTCCGTCGACCAGGGTCCCTTTGTTCTTTGTTGAAGCACCTCCAGCCTGGGTAAGCCTGACCGACCTTTCTATTTTTTATGTACGCGTAATCAGAGTTACCCAGTGTGTTTTGTATGTTTTAGTTAGTCAATAAATGTGTTTGGTAGAGCCCGGATCTACGTTTTCGCCCAAACCTGCCGTGGCCGCTGTCCAGCGCGCCGCGGGTTGGGGTCGCTATCTTTCTCGCGTGGGAGCCGCTAGGCGAAGCCCACTTGCCAGGCTGAGCGAGTAAAGCGACCCCATAACGCGCACGCAGGCACGGCAAGCACTGTTATGTTGGTTTTCAGTGTTGTGAACAGAAGAAATCGCCCACTAAACTTTCATGCGAATACCATCTATAACACAGCCTTCGTACATCCAGCCTTACCCTGCCTCACCCTGGTATATTTGCATTCCCAACACCCCAATCTATCGATACAATGTTGTCTACTGAACCGATCCCTTTACATAGGCATGCTCCATTAGATGACGCAAGACATCTTTCAATCAAGCAACCCCAGGAACCAGTCCAGCAAGATTTCCACAGTACATTAGGTGCATTTAGGCCACCAACTATTAAATATGTTTGGATTGCAATCGTTTCCAGGCTAGAAAGGAGGCTCAGGTTCTGACATTACATTCTTCTGAGTAACAGCCACTAGACAGCTGGAAAAGTAGGTGCAGCCATCTATCCTCGTTAAACATGATGCATTCATTTGGAAAATTTCTTCGTTTAGAGTTTGGGTGTGTCTCTTTGAGACACACACCAGGAGAATTTCAATTACGTCACGTCGGTCTCTCATTAAGCCTCCCAAGTTTCAGTGTACAACAATTCGTACCATTGTGAATGCTCGAAGGAGGATTGTGTTGTGAGAGGATGTTTCAATCTGCACCATTAAATCTGTATTACGGCCAGTGACTCAGTGGACTGGCTGTACTTTTTTTTCCATGGCCAGCCGCACTACTCTTCCTGCTCCTTTAACATCCGAGATGCAGCCAGATGCGCCAAGTATGCTGCCATCCCAGCACAGTAATGCTGATAACATCATAACGTTTCATAAAAATAGATACCGGGGGGAATTCCGGCGCTACTGCCAGCGTTGTGTCACATCTACCTAGTAGGAACATTTCACGTGCTCGAGGCACAGCTCGCCAACAAGTTTAAAAGTTGCCAGTGACTGCAGAGAAACAACAACAGACAGAGACAAGGTCATTAAAAGTTGTTTCATCAATAAAAAAGTGGAGCTCCGAAATATTAATTTGTAAGGTATTACTAAAAAGTTTCATGAAGGCCAACTAAGAAAAGTCACCCTTCTAGGGCGAAAAAATGCCATGTGGTGGCTAGCCGTGCCAAGTAGGAGAGGAACGCTTCCAGCAGCCATGGTGGGCGTGCAATCACGGCAACAACCGATGTCCCTCCAGTATACATTAGAGTGAAGCTCCATGGACGACAGAGAGGCCTCGCAACAACGCAGCATGCTTGAACTGCGACGGGACTGAAGTGGCGGGGGCAAGCAGACGCAGCCGCGCGGTGACCTTGGACGCTCACCGGATGTCGAACTTGGGCTTGACCACGGGCAGGCTGCGCCGGGCGGCTCGTGTCCTGGCCAGCGGGGTGTGGAAGCCGTAGCTGGCCGTGCTGGCCCTGCGTGCCACCTTGGCCGGCTTGGCGCTGCTGCTGCTGCTGCTCGACCCCAGCGGCAACGTTTTGTTCTTCGCCGCCACCTGTAAAGTTCAGAAAGAACGCGCACCCGAAGTATAGTGATATCAAGTGAAAAACACAAGATGGGCGATCTTTCAGGTCAGGTGCGAAAAACTGCAAAAAAGTGGCCGCACTGCCGACTAAAATTCTGGATATCAAGAAAAAATCCGAGATGAACAAACTTTCACGTCAAGCGTGAAAAGGACAAACTAGTGACCGCATCAACACATGAATAGATGATTCGCGTTTGTTGTGTTCACTCATCGGCACTGAAGCCATGGATTTCAGGGGGTGGACGATCTTTGGGGTCTTTTAGTAAACTGAATACTTCACCAGTAAAGGGAGTGGGCACTGTTTCAGGGGAGGGCATTCTCTCAGACCTTTACGGTAGGCCAGCAGGGTGAGAGTTCTTCCATATATGTACACCAATAGCAAAACTCCGCTTCACAACACAGACGGCACGGGCTTTCCTGTTCCGTTAACTGTTCCAGCACAGTACCTCCCCAGTTAGGGACAAAAGCTGGACTTGGCCAAACATTTACCTAACAACACAGCTTAACAAAACAAAGCTTGGTTTTCAAATTAGGAAACTTCTATTAAGTATTGCTGACTTGTGTTTCCACAGTTTTCCTTTTGACTCACGGCAGCAGCCACAAGCATTTGAGTGCTACAACTTTCTGCCGACAGATAACAGGCCAGTCAACTTGCCCCTGTTTGCCCCCAGTGTAAGGGCTGACCACAGACCAGTCTTCAATACACGGGGCCCACGGGGAGATTCGCAACTGGTGTAGTACACTGAGTAACTCTGAGATTGGCACGGTAGGCACAAAGCACCGGCACCCCAGCAATTTCTGAGGCCCCAAATGTGGTTAGGGAGCCAGCAGAACGCATTCAACGCTAACGCCTAAAAGGATAAGATAATTTCCCCTCTCAAGCCTACACTTCAGACACTCCTAACTTTGCTCTCACATAGGTAGGACTATGATGTGAGCTGTACCGTACTCATTCACTTGTGTACAATTGAGCAACACCGTGTGTTAGCTGCATCTATTCAACAACTTTCACACAAAAGCTATCCAAATGATTACAGCACACTAATTTCCATTAATGTATTGGAACACATGTTGTACACCAAACCAAACATCACAAGTGAAATAATTAGCATCAGAATCATACGTCGTACACCACACTATTTATGGCCAGGTCACTGAAATTAGAGCTAGTGCTGGTAACTAAAGCTCCACAGCACAGGGGAGCTTTTATAATAACGCAGTGTCTAGAGTTACGTCCGACAGAACCCAAAATCGAAAACTAGAGTTACGTCCGACGGAACTTTAAGCCAGTTTCTAAAGTTACGTCCGACGGAACTCAGAATTGAAAACTAGGGTTACGTCCGACGTAAGTTTAAGCCAGTTTCTAGAGTTACGCCTGACGTAACCCCAAATTGAAAACTAGGGTTACGTCCGACGGAACTTTAGGCCCGTTTCTAGAGTTACGTCTGACGGAACCCAAAAATGAAAACTAGAGTTACGTCCGACGGAACTTTAAGCTGGTTTCTAGAGTTACGTCTGACGGAACCCCAAATTGAAAACTAAAGTTACGTCCGACGGAACTTTAGGCCAATGTTTTGAGTTACGTCCGGCATAACGTAAAGCACAAAAAATTTACAGCTCTTGAAGACTCTTGAACCAATTTACATGGTTCAAGAGTAATTATAGGGTTGGGTGTCAGTTAATATTTCAACCCGATTAATTGGCATCGATTAATTCGATTATGCATGGATTATTCAACATTATTCGGTTGTGTGGTTTTTTTTAGAAAAAAATGACCAAAAATAATTATGTAGTAGTACATATCAGATCAATATGCTCATACACTTGTTCAGACACATTCTGGATGAGGTAAGTACGTCATCATCACGGCGCATGATGCGGACGCGACGCTTATCAGCTCGTTCGTCACTCACATTTTTTCTAGAAACAGGAACATCAGCTGTGTTAATTCGGGCTTGTTGGTACATACTTAGTTTGATAACAGCGCTAACACAGGACACAGAGAAGGCGACACGAGACTGGGCGCTGTCTCGTGTCGCCCAGTCTCGTGTCGCCTTCTCTGTGTCCTGTCTTAGCGCTGTTATCAAACTAAGGAACATCAGCGCCCGCCATGAGTGCCGATGGCGCCAATTAATCGCGCTTTTCTTACTACAGAAATAGTTTATACAACGGCAAAACGGCATGTATAATTGCCCACTGGTCGTTTTTTGTACCGTGTATATTTGTAGTTTTTATTGGAAATTTTGCCCTGTGGCATGAAGATACACGAGTTGAGATAAGAGTTGTCGATGAAATATTATTGAGTAGCTATTTTCCCGCTATATTGGGTATATATTGAGTAGCTATATTGAGTAGCTATTAGTTAACTGATCTGGCTGATTAATGAAAAACGTATTTTATCAAAGTCGCAGAGTGGGTGGTTTTTACGCCCATTTGTGATATGGAGCAAACAGTCACTTTATATTCAGATGCCAGCAAAATGATATTGAAGTGAAAAGCTGAAATTTTCTCTTGAAGGAAATGGTTCGCACATATTCGTCCAGGCATTAAAAACACCCAAGCTTAATTTTTGCATGTACATTTTACGGAGATTACATAGGTGGGCATGCAGTAGATGGGAAACCACTCAGTAAACTTTATAAATGTGCGGAGATAATTGTTCTGATCTTTCGGTTTGTTATTTACTTGTCGGCGAATTTGAAGCACATTTTTCAAGGAAGCTGCTACAAGGCTGTCTGCCGCGGCTGGTGCTAGCACGCGGGGGGCTGAAGAAGTCTGAAGCGCAGACACCCTTCTCTGATTTGCGGGCGCCGACTGCCGGGTGCGGCGTCCTCTGCTCTTTTGTGATGGTTCCGTGTCGCTTACGGTCCTTCGGCCGATATGCTCAGGCGCCGTTAAGACACGGCCACGGAAAGACTTGCTTAGTATTGCACATGGTGAGCAGCTGCAGGCAAGTTTCTTGGTGCAGTGGCATGGCGGGAGCCCTGCTGGAGAACACCCACGCCCCCAATCAAAATTTCCTGAGGAGGGAAAGGGGGGATGAGGGGGGCCCTGGCCCTTCTGACTACTGGCCTGGGTGGCAGTCTGCATTAAAGAAAAAAAAGTGTCGCCCCTAGTAAAGATTGTGATGTTCGTTTCCTCGAAGTCCGGTGCCGATCAGGAACCCAATCGCCCGGGCTCCAGTTGATTTGGCAGGAGGCTCGCGGGGCAATGGGGTTGAAGTTCTCGGATAGATGGCGGTCGAATTGACGAACTCGAGGCGTTTGGATTTGATGAAGGGAAACGAAGACGTTCTATACAACTATTTACATTAGAATGAATAAGGAAAAACTTCGAAGTTCAAGTTAGACAGTAGCTCCAAGTGCGTACAAGTCACTCAAGCTTTCCATCTCCGTCTAACTATCCTGTGCTCGGAGCGTACACAGACCGCTCAAACGACGACGACGGCCGGGGCTCTGTTCCCGCCGCAGGACACGCGCGGACGTAACTTTAGTTTTCAATTTGGGGTTCCGTCAGACGTAACCCTAGAAACCAGCTTAAAGTTCCGTCGGACGTAACTCTAGTTTTCAATTTTGGGTTCCGTCGGACGTAACTCTAGAAACGGGCCTAGAGTTCCGTCGGACGTAACCGTAGTTTTTAATTTTGGGTTACGTCGGACGTAACTCTAGAAACTGGCTTAAAGTTACGTCGGACGTAACCCTAGTTTTCAATTCTGAGTTCCGTTGGACGTAACTTTAGAAACTGGCTTAAAGTTCCGTCGGACGTAACTCTAGTTTTCGATTTTGGGTTCCGTTGGACGTAACTCTACTGCTTTATAATAAAGGAGAAATATTCGGCAGGAAAATAAGTTAATAATGCGGAAGAAAGAGGTGCGCGATGCTTGTGTGATTCGTGTATGCATCTCTCGAGCTGCTTAACTCGTCGCATGATTTTTGTAGTCACCACAGCTACATTCTACCTTGTTGTGAATAGGGTTGTTCATTTTCGGGTTTTATATTTTTTAGAAAAGGGGGGGGGGGGGTAAAAATTGGGTGCTATATTTCAAACTGATATTCGGGGAGAAATAACGTGTTTTTGTGAAACCACTCAGAAATTTGGGTTTTTTCAGGTTAAATCGATAGATGTACTAAGTTTATTTTAATACAGTCAGTTTATTTTAGAGGGAATCACGAGCTTTTTAACTCTAACGCATTAAAATTGGTGTTTATTTCACGCTGGTAATCGAGGGGACTTCAGTGTTCTCTGGTAAACGCTCTGCAAAATTTGGCATTTCTTTGTAAATGACCAAATAATGACAGCAAATAGCATTGGTAACTTGTAACAAATGAGACATTTCATTCACGAAGAGCTGGTCATCGATTGTTCCCTCATCTTTGTTTACATACATTATTATGATCTGCTTGCGCAACTTACAGGTGTTCATTCGAGGCCTGCCTGATCGCTGAACGTATCTAAACTGGGAGACGGTTTTCTTGACTACGCAGCTTCCAGTAGCTAAGCACAACGATGTCAGTGCACCATTTGCCAGCCCGAGGTTGCGGGTGGTAGAGTCACTCCAATGCTCAATGAGTTCGAAGGTGTGTTTGTGCATTCGCTTCCAGCAAGTACTGGTTGAGCATAATGGAACGTCAGACCACAATTGGGCAGATCGCTGCTTTGAAAACGTCCATTCGGGGAGAAATCAGGTTTGACCCGAAAACGAACGACCCTAGTTGTTAAGCAGGTGCAGCATGTTTCCTGTTTCTGCAGTTTTACGCACTCTTGGAGGCTTCTCGTCGTCCACATGATCAGCTGCATCATCCTCAGCTATCTTGGCGTCCGACAGCATTCTCGTAATGGGAACATCAACATCGTACAGCGCGTACTCCATGCAAATTTACCATTCAGAGCGCGCTCGGCGCATAGTGGGAGCCAACAAGCAACAAGAGAGTGTCCGAGAGGCTACAACGGAAGAAAGATGCAAGATGCCTAACAGACGCCGGATTCCATTGGATTGTATCACGACAGGGATTGAATTGCAAACTCCCTGGCTCCCAATGTTGCCTTGTGTTTAACGAAAACCACAAAATGTGTTTCAACTTTGCGCAATACACTACTTGATTCCTACCATCTTTTTTACATTATTTAAAACTTAAGATAAGTCAAGCGTTTTCAAGGACCGCTCAAAAAATCCAGGACATTCAAGGCCTTAAAAATGACATGTTTCAATTCAAGGGTTTTCAAGGTTTTCAAGGACCTGTGCGAACCCTGTGTAACAATCTCAGAGCAAAAACAGCAGGCTGAGAGCCAGATACTGCGTTTGGGATTGATGCAGTTCAGAAAGCAGGCACTTCTGTCCAGTCAACCGACTCGGGCCACCCTCCCCAGCAATTATGGGGGCCCCATTTTCCCCAATTGAGGAGGAAGGTGGAGGGGAGGGGTAGTGACAGCACGTGCGAAGACAAACAGAGGAAAAGAGACGGCTTCCAAGCTGAGCCAAACATCCTGCACAAGCAACTGTCGAGAGAAGGGACGCCTGGTTGGAAGTGCACACCAAGGGTTCTGGCTGCTTGCTTCCCACCCAACCAAGTTCCGAGCCAACATTAAATGGTTCGGGGAAGCGTGACCCCTTTGGAAGCCTCCTTAGAGAAGAAATGGCTGACTCGAGTGCTCGCCGTACTTCGACACCCCATACCGTTTGTACGAGTAGAAAGGGTACCATCAAGACGCCAGAAGGGGAGAGGGGGAGGAAATTCACCCGTCTACTAGACACTTCGTGCCTCAGTTAACCAAGACCATAATGTTGTCCAGAGCTGCTTGCCTATACATGCATGGCCCATTGTTGGCTTTAGTGTTTCTCCCTTGATGTTTATAGCTGTGTGCACCCTTCTATAGCAATCTGTGCTCACTGTGGACCCCCGATTCTTTTCCCCATGTCTGTGCAAGCCCATTTGGAACACATGGACACTAATTCTCCCAGAGGTGCAAACTTCCAGCTGCGCACTGCACTTTCACAAATTACCCTGGGTAAGTCTGAATTCACTTCTGCAGCCACACTCACCCTCTTGCTTTTGGCGCTGGCAGCCACCCCAACACGTCGCCTGCAACAGGAGGTGGGGAAGAAAAAAGAAAAACACCCCATTCAGCGTGGCAACAAAGACAACACTTGGTCAGTCAACACTGCCCAAACAAGATCCCAGACCATCACTTGATTCTGTCATGTAACAGTGAGCTGGCTATGCCATGCGAAATTGGAAACCATTTCTTTACAAATGACTGAAATGTTTCTGCTGAGCTCATAAAGGAAACATTTGCCACGCAACATTAACATAGAAAAAAGAACACCGGGTTTACACAAGTCCAAGAGCCCGGTCTTCCAGCCATTTGCATAGTTTAAGAACTTACACTCTCGAAGTTTTCCCACAGGGCATCTCTTGGCATGCTGAGAACAAACACGGATTGCCTTTTTGTCTGTGCAGCACGATTTTGAAGTTCAGGACACACCACTTCACCCACACCTTTTATTAGCTATGCACTAAACACCGGCTCCAGACATCTTGGGAGGGCCGAACCCCTCCAACTCAGACCGAGGAAGTACTGGCGATGCTATCCTCCTTAGTGAGGTGAGGGTGACCTCCATGCGTCTCCCTTCTCCCCCCACAGGGGTTCGGGGATGTATGCGGGACACCACCGGAGACACTGCCTTCGAGACGGGCATCGCACGGTACGTAAATGCCTTTTGGCCACTCTTGGCCATTGCTCCCCACAAGCATGGGCGACGGCATTTACCGTGTTTATTTGCGCATGCCTCGATTGCGCCAGTGCGTTATCTAGGATGTCCGGTGAGTCTTTGGGCATACTCCACGCTTTTTGGTGGGTTGCCCACATCTGCACTGTGACGGCTCGCGCCGTCTAAGGTTAGCGGACGAGCCAAAGGCTTGAAATGTAGAGCAGCCACACTGAGCCCCTTCTCTTATCTCAGCGAGCGTCACGGCGGTGCATACGCACGCGGACACCAACTCGGCAGACGCTGACGGATGTTTGCCCCAGAGCCTAGGTGCCTAGTGCAGTGCAGGGCTTTGTGTTGTGGTCGTCCACGTAATAAACGCCTGTACTATAAAAGTTATCGCTTCCCTTCGGAGTGACTGACAGACATATACGAGCGGCGAGAGCCGTCGCTCGCTCTCGAACCCATTGTGGGCAGAGTCTCTAGGCACTTCGGTGCTGCACGAGAGAAGCGAGAATAACGACAGCGCGTTATTCTATTCCTTAATGCCAAGATAACGCCCACAATCCTCACGTTCTGTAACGAGTGGACATTAAAACTATGCAAGAGCTGTGTTTTATAACACAAATGTTGGCGTCATAACGTGCACATAACGTTGGCGTCATAACGTGTGGAATATTTTGGTCAAATAAGCACCTGGAATTTTACACTTGAAAGGTCGCATTTCCCACAGCTCTATTGCACAACCTGGTTGATAAGCTTTTGAATGTGTCTAGAAATGTGCAAAATGTTGCTGTCAGACCTGTACACATTTATTTGCCTTTTTTATCACACTTAACCCTTTTCACTGTACAAGCAAGTGCATTGAGCATACTTTCCCATTTCAATCTTGCACAATTACTCATGAAAGTTTCCACTGTGGCGTCTACTCTGGGACCTTGTATGCTATCACGAGGCATTGTATTGCGTAGAAATAAGGATTATTATTGTTACTGTTACATGTGGCCAGCTCATCAAAAGATACTGGTCGCAACAGTTGGTAAATGTTTGCAATGGGACAGGCACATTTTGTATTTTCTTTGTAACTAGGAAACTATAAAAAGAACATCCCACAAAAATGACCTTTTGGAAATTTGTTCACTCCATATCAAGCTCAGCAAACACCTGTAGCTTGCTCGTGTTGTACCCTAGCTGCCTCAGACCCAGAGGCTGTGCTCGCAAAAAGAGGAGTTAAAAAAAAATGCTGAGTCAGATACGTTACGATCTAATTGCGCTCCTGCACTGTTCAGCTGAGCACTCCTCCTTGGTTTTGCTCAGAAACTGCAAATGGTTCAGAATACACGGTCTGGATACGCCAATGCTGCCACCTTCAACATGCATCCGTTGAGAACATTAAGAATAATAGCCCCCACCCCAGACGTCCACGTTTCTTGCACAGCCTACACAGCCCGATTCAAAACGCCGCATTCTCAACCTTTAGCCCGATGCCTTTTGTTTAAAAAAGATGCTGTCATCACGCAGCTTCTTCCTCTATTATCGCCATCAGTTGCATGTGCTCGTATTATCCTACTACTATGTATATTTTATTGGCGCAAGGGCGTCTGAGGCCAAAGAGCGCCAAGACAATGTTTGTTTTGTCACATTTGTTAAAATGCCATGGCGATGATTGTGATGTACTTGATAAAAATAGTGTATATATGGGTGTAAAGGGCCCTTACTCTAAGAAGCGAAGATGAGTAAGATGAGAGGTAACAGTGACCATGTTTATGTGTGTGCTGGGAGCGCCATAACATAACAGGGATGGCGGTGACGTCCCTGGCACGTTATGAAAATGCTCAGAACCGCCCTCACTATTTGCATTGGGTGGCCCTGATGTCACACATGGTATGAGATGAGTGCTAAAAATCCAATGTCAGCGAGATAGGCTAAAAGGCGTTCACTTCTAATCGGGCGTTGATCAGATAAAAACAAGGATGGGTGTAAGGGTATCGTGTAGGTGTATAGTTCTGGGAAGTGTCGTTTCCTTGCGTCATGGTATGCCAAGCATTCAATCAATACATGGAGGACTGTAAGTCTTCGTCCGCATTTCTCACAAGATGGTGGTGGGGTTCCGTTTAAAAGATATGAGTGTGTAGCGTGTGTGTGACCTATTCTTAATCTGCATATTGATATTTCTGTGAACCTGTTCCGTTTCTCTGTGTTGTATTTCCCTATGTGTGGTTTTATAATGTGCAGTTTGTTTTCGATTTGTGTGCTCCACTGTACCTGCCAGCGCCTCCGAAGCATACTCCGAACTAGTGGTTTCTGGTCTAGGTAGGGCACATGTGGGATATCTACAACACTGCGGAGAGCCGCCACAGCAGCATTCTGGTCAGCAATTTCATTGCCCGAAATTCCGCTGTGCCCAGGTACCCAGCACACTACTACAGTCAATTTTAGAGTGTAAGCAGACATTATGGATTTGATAAGACGGTTTAAAATAATGTTTCTCGTTGGTTTTCCTGAATGGAGAGCTAATACTACACTCAGGGAGTCTGTAAAAATAATGGAACTGTGTATTCTGGTTTCTGTAATGTGTTCCACAGTGGTTAAAATGCCGTGTGCCTCAGCTGTAAAAATACTGGTATTTTTGTTCATTGTCTTTGTGATAGCAAAGTTTGGGCCTTGTGCAGCGCATGACACAGAATGGGCGGACTTGGAGGCATCTGTGTAAAACGTTGTGTAGGGATATTTGTGTCGTAGATGTAGGAAGTGCTGCAAGATGAGTTCTCTTGGTGCAGTTCTTTTGTTAATGGCTCTAAAAGATAAATCACAAGAAATCGGGGACATTTCCCAGGGAGCAACGAGGTCTGTGATCGAAGTTTTGTAAGTCTCGCTAAAAGAAACCCCAAGCTCTTCAGCGTGCACTTTCACTCTCAACGAAAAAGGCATAGATATAGAGGGCCGACTGAGAAACGAGTGCATGGCAGAGGTGTCATTGATAATAAACGAAGAAGGGCGATTTTTTATGGATGTTGCCTTCATGGCATACAATAGATCTGTGTATAAGTGCTGGTCTTCCAGGCACCACTGGTCACATTCCACATATATGCTTTGTGCAGGACTCGTTCGGAAGGCTCCTGGCGAAAGGCGAAGCCCCAGGTGCAGAACAGGGTCAAGCATTTTTAAAGCGGTTTTCGAAGCTGACCCGTATACTACGCTCCCATAATCCAACCGCGACTTCACTAAACTGTTGTAGAGACGCAGCAGGCACATCTTATCTGCGCCGTAGGAGTGGTGGGATAGGACTCTTAGGATATTCATTGCATTTATACATTTTATTTTGAGTAGCTTATTTATATGTGGAATAAATGACAGCTTTCATCTAGCACAATCCCTAAAAACTTGTGTTCCTTCTTCACAGGCACAGCCACTCCACTGAGCTGGACGGTGGGCTCAGGGTGAATACCACGCCTCTTGGAAAATAAGACACACGTGCTCTTTTGAGGATTTATCTTAAAGCCATTTTCGTCGGCCCATTTTACAAGCCTGTTTGTGGCAAGTTGTAACTGCCGTTCACAGATAGACAGGTTACAGGACCGGAAACTGATATGAACATCATCCACGTAAATGGAGTAAAAAATGGTACGGGGCAGAGCTTTTCCAAGTGTGTTCATCTTAGCTATAAAAAGTGTGCAACTATGGTAAGTACTCCACCCTGAGGAACGCCATTTTCTTGCATATACAGCGCGGATACTGCAGCCCTGACCCTCACTATGAATGTTCGTTCAGACAAATAACTTTCAAGAGAATTAAGCATGTTCCCACAAATTCCTAAAGATTTCATGTCTCGCAGGATGCCGTAGCGCCAGGCAGTGTCATATGCTTTTTCTAGATCAAAAAATATGGACATACAAAACTGTTTGTTAATAAAGGCATTTTTCACATAGGATTCAAAAGCGACAAGTTGGTCTGTTGTTGATCTGCCCGACCGAAAACCTGCCTGGCAGCTGTCCAGAATACCATTGTATTCCAGGAAGTATAGTAACCTTCTGTTGATCATTTTTTCGAACAGCTTGCACAAGCAGCTGGTCAGGGCAATTGGATGATAACTTGAAACACAGGATGCATCCTTTCCCTCTTTCAGCAGTGGCACAACACTAGCCTGTTTCCATGCCTTAGGAAAGTGCCCAGCACGCCATATTTTGTTAAATAAAAACAGGAGAGTATTGATTGTGTCTGTATGAAGGTGTTTGATCATGCCGTACGTAATGTTATCTGCACCTGACGCCGAAGGCTTACAACCAGCCAACGCAGTCATGAGCTCGTGAAGGGAGAATGGAGAGTTATAGGAGTCGTTTGATTGCTTGTGGTCACGTATGGACTTCCGCTCAGCTGACTTTTTGTAGTGTATAAATGTGCTTGTGTAATGTGAAGAGCTTGAGACGTGTTCGAAGTGTTGTGCCAACGCGTTTGCCTGGTCCTCTAGGGTGCCACCAGTGGTGTCAACAAGGGGTAAGCCATGTGTGCTTTGTCCATTTAGTTTTCCTATCCTGTTCCAAACCTTTCTTGTATCGGTGAAAGGATTTATTGAAGTTAAGAAGGACCTCCAGCTATTGTTTTTGGCCTGACGGCGAATGCGGCTTCCCATGGCTTTGGTGCGCTTGAACGCTACAAGGTTGCCCGCAGTGGGGTACCTGCGAAGAATGCCCCACGCCTTGTTCTGTGCCTGGCGTGCTTGTCGACACTCTTCATTCCACCAGGGCCGCCTTAGGTTACTTGTGTTACCAGAAGTCTGGGGAATGAAGTTCTCTGCAGCGTCAAGGATATGTGCCGTGACAAGGCTACAAGCTTCATCAATACCCAAGTGTTCTATGGAACTGTATGCGAGTTGAGATTTCTGCTTAAATTTCTCCCAGTCTGCAGCGGTTTCTTTAAACCTTTTAGTTGAGGTGGGAGTGTAAGGGTCTCTGTCTAGGCATCTCAGGAATACTGGGAAATGGTCACTTCCAAGCGGGTTTTTCTCCACCTGCCACTCGACGAGTGGAAAAAGAACAGCAGAACCGATTGCCAAGTCTATGTGTGAGTACGTGTTGTGTGTAATGCTATAATATGTGGGCTGTTTTTTGTTGAACAAACATGCACCAGATGATACTAGGAAATGTTCAATCAAGCGGCCGCGAGCGTCAGTTCGCCCAGAACCCCAGAGTTTGTTGTGTGCATTTAGGTCTCCAACTAAGATAAATGGTTCAGGAAGCTCATTTATTAACGACTCAAATTCTGAGGTAGACAATTGATGATCCGGGGGAATGTATAAGGAACATATTGTAATCAGTCGACCAAAAATGATCACGCGGACAGCAACTGCCTCAAGGCTGGTGAGTAGTCTAATGGACTGGGATGGAATGGATTTTCGCGTCACAATGGCAACCCCACCAGATGAATGAGCAAAGGCCTCTCTATCTTTCCTGAAGACAGTGTATTGTTTAAGAAAGTTACTTTGCTTGGGATTCAGGTGTGTCTCTTGGAGGCAAACAATACTGGATTGATGTTTATAAAGGAGTTCACATACATCATCCAAGTTTTTTATGAGACCCCTACAGTTCCATTGAACTATGTTTTCAACAGCTATTATGGATTAAAGATAATAAAGATGTAGTTGAGAAGTTGCCTATTTTGGTTAATGTCAGTGAGTCTTGTTTAGGGCCTGTTGTACGATGAGGCGGTTTTTTCCCACGGCCAAAAGTGCTGCGGCGCTCATTTTGTGCCTGCTGGGCAGGTTGAGATGCCGAGGTGTCCATGTCCTCGTCTGACAAATCAGGCGGCACCGACATGGTGTCCATCCGACATCCACCTCACGGATTGGTTCCTGAGGGGGCCGCAGGCTTCTTGGTTGGAACCTGCGGTGCGGGAAGGGAAGGAGTACGTGTGGGGCCACCTGAGTTCATGCTCTCAATGCCCTCGGGTGTGGTGCGGGCCAATGGAGCTGGACTGGAAGAGGCCGGACCAGTCTCAACAGCGCCCGTCACCACATTCTCCACGGGCTCCGCAGACGTAGTGGCGGGGTGCTCGGCTGTGGACGGCAGCCCAGCAGGAGGAGGAACCACCAGGGCCTCTGCTGTAGAGGCAGGAGCTGGTGGTTGCTCGGAGGGGGTTAACGACAGCGACACATCAGCTAAGCTGCATTGTGTCGCAGTACTAACCAAACGTCGCCCCAACCCCCGGCGGGCGGCGACTTTTGGCGTGCTTCAGGGAAACTGATATTTTCGGTTACTTTAATCTGAATGATCTCTTTTTCTTTCTTGAAAGATGGGCAAGATCGTGAGTATGCAGCGTGTGAACCACTGCAGTTCGGACATTTCATGATTGTGTTTTTGCAGTCATCAGAAGAGTGATCATTCTCGCCACATTTCGCACAGGTGAGCTTGCCACGGCAAGCTAGAGTTCCATGACCGTAGTGTTGACATTTAAACCATCGCCTCGGGTTTGGAATGTAGGCGCGTACACGACAGCTAAGGAAAGCTGCCTTCACTGTCTCTGGCAGGGTAGAGCTAGCAAATGTTAGGATGATGTGTCGGGTCTTGATCTCTGCTCCATCTCTTCTCATAATAATTCTACGGACGCCAACAACACCTTGGTCATGCGGTCCCTCAAGGAGATCATCATCTGTCTCATGGAGGAGTTCTTTGTCAGAGATTAACACCTTGGACAGTGTTTAGCGTGCGGTGTGGCGTAACTGTGACAGTCAAGTTGGCAATTTTTTCTTGCTTCAGGAGGTTCTCACTTTGGTTTTTTCGCATAACTTCAACAAGAAGGTCTCCAGAGGGTCTTTTCCAACAATGTTTTCAATACACTTGGCAATCAAGGAGACTGACAGGTCAGTGATAGGATTTTCGTCGGTCGAGTGTACAACAAGGTATTTGCTGAAGGCTGCCTGAGATGGTTGGGTGCGGAGTGCTTCGGTGCGACCCCTTTTAGGAGGTCGATCAGGGTGTTTTGCGGGAGCTGAGAAGATAGCCATAGAAAATGGAATCAATTCAGCGGCAAGGCCAGTCGCCCACCACCGAGCCCAACAAGGAAACGCGGCTTTGAAGCGCACGTTAACTGTACCTCGCCACTATAACCCTATGCTCGGGATCTAGGGTGAAGCCTTCGCACAGGGTTAACCCTCGCCGCCTGGAGAAAAAAACGGAGAATAAAGGAAGAGAGAAGATGACAGGACAGGGTTAGGAAAGACGATAGGAAAGCAAAACAATGAAGAACAGGACAGGAAAAGGCGACTGGCTGATTCCCCCCAGGTCGGGTCAGACTGGGGGCACCGTCTATGGGAAGCGGGGGCCGAAGTGGTGTGTTGCCTCTGCCAGGGGGCCATGAAGGTCCAAAACAACCCTGGCTTTGGCTCAACCACCAGCATGCCCTTTTCCCCGGACACGGCAAAGCCACGCACAGCCGGGACGTGGGTGGGTCCAACCCACATGTGCTCGGGTCCGTGGTGTTGCAAGACACCAAGTGCCTACGACAGTGGGCACCCCTGCAGAGCTCGGGACCGTGGTGGCGCTACTCACCAAAACACCTTGGGTACACAAGGTGCCCCCTGCGGGGTGTGCTCGTATTATCATCATCACCGTCACTTTGTGCGTGCTCCATAAAATGGTGGCAGACAGGTCATGATTTGCGGATCCTGCCTCAGTTATTTCCCCACCTTTCTCCCAAAGCAAGTGCAACAGTTGCAAAACAGCACCCACTGGGTCTGCGTCAGAGTCGAGGGCTTGCTCTCTGTGGACGTGGACGCAGCGCTTGAGAAGCCAGAGGAGCTGCTGGCTAGGCTCACGGCCACGGAGGCAGCGTCAGGGATGTAAGGCTCACGGCCTGCGTATGGGACGGAGAACAGGGCAGTCAGCACAGAGAAAGATGAAGAGGCAGCCTGCAAGTGATCAAACAAGAGCTGTACGGTGCTGTACAAAAGGCATGACTACGGTGTAAGATATGCTACTAGGTGAAGGGACAACGAGAAAAACAAACGTGTACTCGTCGTTTTAATGAAGTCGCCATACTGACGCCTCTGAGACCGTTGACTGCAGCACCCTCCAGCGGTAGAGAAAAGAAGCTGCCCGAATGCCGGCCACTCGGAGGTGTTTGGATCTTTCCGGCTCCTTGTCGGGTCTTCTCGGCAGCTTCCGTAACTGCTCGATGTGTGCTTGCCGCAGTTTGGCCGGTTCTGCCGGCCGAGACTATAATTTGAAGAAAGCCGTGTGAGAGCCTTTGCGCTTGCCGCAGTGTTTCAACGTGTTCTCAGTGGTGCCACTGATGAACGGTGATTTGGGGCAATTTTTGTATCAGCAAATTATTAATTTTGGAGCAGTTTGGAGCACCTAAATGCCAGTTTTGGAGCACCTTGGAGCAACTAAACATCAACTGCTAGATGTGCCCAAAGCATCTCAACACTAAAACTTGACCAGTATCGTCCAGTAATTGATGTGGAGGTCGCCATGGAAGGTGCTTTTCACACGTGCAATCACAAATGAACAGCACAGCTGAAGAATAATGGTCTTCTTGTCCTTACTGAGGGAAGACTTTTTCAAGGAGTCACTGAAAACGCTTCATAGTTGGCAGGCTCGAACATGCATTAAAAATAGCTTTCACAGTTGGCTCTCCCAATAGCCAAAGAATAGCTAAATAGCCAATCACAAAAACTTTCCTGCCAACCTCAAGAAAACGTAGCCCAGTCTGGCTATTTACAGCGCAACCTAGCATCCCTGGGGCAATGGGATTTTTTTTTTCACATATTTCGAAACAGTCGCTAGAAGTCGCCAAAAATTTGATGCAATTAAATCCCCTAACCATATTCCACGCAATAGCAAAAATGCAACAAAACATAATTTTCAAGGTATTCAGTTCCTTTCTGGTGCGGGTGAACGGCAATATGCAACATGATAATGAATATTGAAAGGCTTCGACAAACCTGCGTGGCAAAAAAACAACGCATCTCTCGTGCCTCTTTTCCAGTTTATTAATTGTTGAGGCAAGTCCTCGTGTTTTACTTTTTCATTTTATTTGATTCAGGCGCTTGCATTTCCACGCTAGCTGGAATGCGCTCAAAAAATGCGCATGGAGCGTTTTTGCATGCGATTTGTGTGCATCGGCGTTGTGCGTGCGATTTTTTCACGCCCGCGTCGACGATTCCGCACGCGCGGCAGCTTCTGCCTCGCTCAGAAAATTACATGCATTGCGCGCGGCAGTGGGAGGCGCCTGATGACTTGCCCCAATGGGGAGGTGCGCGCCTCATGGCAGCGGTTTCGAATTGCTCGAGACAGCCGGCTGGCTCCGCCGGAGATGTTTAGGCTTACCACCCCGGCAGATATTGCATGGCCGCTTTCACTTTACCGCACAAGAAACTTCGTGTGTGCCTTGAGCGGTATTTTAGAGGGCGCTTTAAAAGCGGTCGCTCGAGCTCCCCAAACCACTTCCCGCGGCAGCGCGCCAGTGGCATGCACGACGCGTTTTCGCAAGCAGAAAACGCTCCATGCGGTTCACGCTTTTCACGGCCCGCTTCACTTGCGACGGTCCACTCAGCGAGCCCGGCATGCGAAGCAGGAGCTTGCAGCCGAGCGTATCACACACGCCGCGACAGGGCGCTCCTGCTGGCTGTCGGAGCGGAGAGGGCCGGCAATGAACACCCCCTAAAACTCTCTATTGTTTATAGCAGGTACCATTGAAAACTACGGCAAGAAGGAAAGTTTTTAACTGCGGTGCACCAGCACTGCAATGACTTGCTAGATGAAAACACTGTATTGGCGGCAAACGCAAGGATGGGTGCTAGGGAGTTCAAGTTATCAAGCTGAATTAGTTACATATGTCTAGAGACCCCATGTGAAGTAGTTCTTGCAACAGGCTGCACGCAATTTGCGCAACACAAATTTTGCCGCATGTTTGGCGCACTTGCAAAATCGTGGTTTTTTTTTATCATGATGGCGCAGGATACCTCATTTTGCGCAAATTGGCGCATTTGGTGCAGGAGTGGGAGCACTGTGTTTTGGGCATGTGTTTTAAGTCAGTAACAATCAAAAGAATGTATAAAACATTAAACCGAAGGGAATTTGTGGCACGGTAGCTGTTGAGAACTCACGCGTGAGATTTCATGCTTGCGCAACGAAAAAATATGGTGCAAATGCCTTATTGAGAACGTACTGCAACAGCTGACAAGAAAACGTGCCAGCGCTCCCGGCGATCGTAAACGAATGAATGCGTGCTCTGTAGCCATCCCCAGCAAAAAATGATGCTACTTGCAGTCACCATTTCTCTGGGAGTGCGCTTGTACGCAAGGGCACTTTTCGGTAGGGGTGTGCGAATATTCGATTTTCGAATTCGAATCGAATATTTATTGCCCGAATAATTCGATTCGATTTTCGAATACCTAGCATTCGGACTTTCGAATAATTCGACGTGACGAAAATTCCGAACGCTGCCAAAGTTGCGGCTAGATTAGTGTGGCCCTTACTGACCCTAAAGTCGAAAGTTTTTGGTCAAACAATTACCAGCGACCCGTTTTCGGCCAGGAAAGTTGTCTTTGAGGTTTGAAAATATCAATCCTTTTCGCCCGCAGAGACTTCATCGCCGACATGTAATTGCATAGTTCCTCGATTTTTTTGCGTCACTGGCATACACGGAAAGGAGCGACACAGCAGTCTTCAGCGTGCAGAAAACGTTCCTCACATACGGGTTTTTGTAATTAGGTGCGTTGCCGTTTTCACGTCATTGGAAACAAATATGATGCGTCCCACTCGGGACAAAGCGAACAACTTACTACGACGACGCCATTTTGTGATGGCGATGACACTGACTCTTCCTCCTTGTTAGTCGGCCGTAAAATATCGTTTTTCTATAGTTTATGAAAGTTATCACACGACTGTGCAGCCGCAAAATAGTGTATAATTATGGTCTTGTTAAAGTTCTGTGATTCTGGCCTTGCTGTAACACACTATCATCACCCGTCCTAGACCCTTTCCCGCCGCCTATCCGTAGCCAACATGGAGGAAAGAAAAGAAGAAAAGTATTCTTTCCTCCATGGTAGCCAAGCTGACGGTCGTCGCCATGGTCGTCGCAGTGTCGCACGCCCGTGATTCTTCTTCTGTGTTACGTCCGCGTGCCGACGGTGCCGTGCTATTCAGCATGAATAGCCACAGTGAAAAAAGAAGCGCAATTTGGAAGTTTTTCGAGAAGGCAAGTCCGTCCTCTGCCATCTGCAAGAAATGCGGCTCCACGCTCAAGACGCCGGCAAGCACGACAAGCCCGCTCTTGAATCACTTGAAGAGCAAACACCACGTTCACTATTTGGAGATTCAAGATTCAGCCAAGGCAAACCAGCGACCTAAAGGCGCAGACCAACAAACCTTGCTAGGCATGACCAAGGGAAAAGGCCTCTTGTCAGAGAGTGCTAAAAAACAGACCACCATGTTCATCGCGCGCATGATCGCGGAGGACCTGCAGCCGTACGAGTTCGTCGAGAACAAAGGATTTCAAGACTTGATGAATCACCTGCAGCCCCAGTACAAGGTCCCGCACAGGACTACGTTTTCAAGAACTGTAATCCCAGAGCTGTACCAAAGCACAGTCGACTCACTCAAGGTTGAGATCGCTTCGGACATGGCGAAGTCGGTGGAGTCGATCACGTTCACCACTGACATGTGGACCTCCAGGGCCAATCAAAGTTACATCGCTTTGACATGCCACTACATGACGCCGGATTTCACCATCAAGGCATTTACTCTCGCGTGCGCTCACTTGCCAGAAAGCCACACTGCAGCGAACATGAAGACCTGCTTGACCAAAATCATCGAGAACTGGTCTCTCGACTTGACCAACGTGCCTGTGTACGTGGTCACAGACAATGGCCGCAATATTCGCGCAGCCGTACGCCAAATGGATTGGACCCCTCTGCAGTGCTTGGGACACACTTTTCAGCTGGCAGTGAGGGACGCCAAAGAAGAGACGCCTGCCGTGTCTCTGCTGTGCAAGAAGGCACGAGCCATAGTGGGGCACTACAAGCATAGTGCTCAGGCAACTCGGAGGCTGAAAGATTGCCAGAAGCGCATGGAGCTGCCAGATGTAAGTCTCATTCAAGATGTGGAAACACGCTGGAACAGTGAACATGCCATGTTGAGCCGTTTGGTAGATTTGAAAGATGCCGTGTCCCTGGAAATGGCAACATCTGAAACGAGTGTGAGCTGCCTCTCACCAAGTGAATGGAATGTTGCAGCAAGCCTGGTGCAGGTCCTGCAGCCCATTGTAGACGCGACTGCAGATTTGAGTGGCCAGAAGTATGGTACCATTTCAACTGTTGTTCCTTTTCTCTATGGAACAGAGCAAATTCTAAAGGGGCACTGTGACATTGAAAATGAAGCAGGTCTGTTTAGCAGAAACTTACTAAACAGCCTGAAGTCCCGGTTCCCCCTTTTTATGGAGCAAAAGGAACTGAAGCTCGCGACGCTGTGTGACCCAAGGTTTAAGTCTATTTTCTGCACCAAGTCTTTTGACCAGACACAGGCTGTCGAGCTGTTTGCAGCAGAAGTTGGTGTCCGATGTGCTCGGGTGGACTCTCCTTCAGAAAGGCAGGAACTGTCTTGAAAGGCAGGAACTGTCCAACGCACCAACCAGTCCTAAGAAAAGCCTGCAAACAGTCTGGGAAACTGTCGAGCGGCTGGCGTCGCAAAAAAGCCCGAGAAATAACCCGAGACCCCACAATCAGGAGGTCCAGAAGTACCTGAATGAGCCCCTGATCCCCAGGAAGAACGACCCTTTGCTATACTGGAGAGACCACGGCGCTGCACTCTACCCTGGTATTGCCAAAATTGCCTTGCGGTACCTTCCTATCCCTGCTACAGAGGTGCCTAGTGAACGCATGTTTTCTACTGCGGGGAACACAGTGACATCGCGGCGAGAGAGCCTGAAGCCAGCTCATGTGGAGCAGATTGTGTTTCTCCATGACAATTTGTAATACCTTCAACAAGACAGTTTGTAATTTCTTTAATTCTGTTTAGTGTATTTACTATTAAGAGCTCAAGGACATGTGTTTGTTAGTGTCCAACCTACTTGTTCTACCAAATAAAAGCTTTGGTATTCGATATTTTTGTCCACTATTCGACACTATTCGATTCGAGATCAAATTTCACTATTCGCACACCCCTACTTTTCGGAGCTTGGAAGGGAAGTACTACAGAATGTCGAAAAGGTGCACGCTCGCATACGATGCAGTGCCGTCGATTTTACTGTTGGCTACAGCCCCTCAGTTACTCGGTGCAAGCAGCGGCAAAAAGAAAACGTCCAATGCCGGAACAACACCGAGGCATACAAGGAAAGTAGCCAAGTTTTGGAAATGGGTTGTGCGAGCTCACACAAACGTTTTACACGCATGCCGCTGGTGCCTGCGAACCACCTTACTTCAGACAGTCACTGGACTAAGCTTCGCAGCCTGGGAAGCTGCGAAGCTTAGTCCATAGTTCACAAACTATTGGAGCACAACACTAAAAGGACCAACAGATAAAATATTCTGTCCTGTTTATTCTTATTAACAAACGTGGGACCAAAAAAAATAAATGTTTTCTTTTATTCCAACGTATTTAGCCCAAAAAACACTTCAGTTATTAAATGCATGCACATTTATTTGCAGACTCAGGGAAACAGATGTGTCCATCAGTTATAAGTTACGTGTAACACAATCACAACATACAAAACGCTCTGGCCTTCATATTTGGATACAAGACCTCCTATACTGCCCCTACAAATGCTTTAGCCAAATTCAAAGGGCTGGATACATAGCACTTTACAGGGATACAAGGAATCTTTTGGAGGTTATGAATGACTGATTATGAGGTTTAACATGCCAATGCTACACAGGCGATCAGGCGTGCCCGTATGGAGTGTGAGAAAAGGCTAGATCGGACGATCCTTTTCATCTACAAGCTCCCAGGATGAAGCAGCAAGGGCTGTGCTGTTTGTAGTGATAAACAAACGAAAGAAGGCAGGACGGAAACCGTACTTTTCTAGAAAACCTGCAGTAACAACCCTGGCGTGCACACAGGCGAATGCTTCCAGCGGTTTCACATGCTGCTCAAATATCGGTAAGGGAGTTGCAAGCAGAAAAATATCCTGCGAGTTTTGCTCGCACAGCTTGTCTTTTTCTTCGCAGCACCAGAAACTGAGAAAATAGCTGCGGACCGGAACGGCCGGAAAGTGGGTGAAAGTTCTGAAGTGCAAGGGGTTGACCAGCTGGTCACCTCAGCTGACGTTACCTTTTTCGAGGCACAAATCCTTGCATTCAAAGACAATTAATAGTTACAGGCTTCCTCCCAGCCAGTTGTGGTGAGAAGAGTGGTTTGCAGTATAATTAATGCCCATACTATTTTGTTTTCCTGGTCAACTATGTTCATTGAAACCGCCTGACAATTTCTGAAGAGGAACATCATTTTGCCTACCATGAACTTCTACGAGTCCACTATCAACCATTTGGTAGCATTATGTGCACACTGTTTTCCAGCAGTACTCAGATTGCTGCTGGACTGCGTGGGTGTTTCTCCTTCCAATGACAATTTATATGTGATAAGCATTTGACAGTGGGCTCTTGTTTCTTTTGTTTGCGTCATGGTACCTTTGAAGACCTTCAGTCCGACACTATGATGGAGACACCCAAAAGCATTTCATACAGGTTCAAGTACCATATTTATATTTATTCTAGGCCAGAACTCTTTTTTAGAAAGTTGTGTACAAAAGTCAGGGGTCGGCTTACATTTGAAGGCACGGCTTTCCTGTCACTTCTAGAAATACAACGCCATCTCGTGGCCACAGGCTTGCAGCTTACAGGTTTGCAGGCTACATTTTGCTAGTTTGAACGTTGTAGGCACAGCTGTCATCGTTCAGTGCTTGCTTGCTTACGTCGCCGCGTGCCCTCGAGACGAGTCTGTGTTCGCAACACAATGGTGCCTGCCAAGCAGTGCCACTACACCGCAGCTTTGAAGGGGACGGTAGTTTCGGAGGCAGAGGGAAGTTTAAATTTTCTAGCACTGTGGGACACAGGCACCGGTGAGAAGAACATGTGCCAATGGTGGAAGACACAGAACGATCTTTTCATCTGCACTGCCATGCAAAAGGCCTTCACAAAACCCGAAAAAAGTCGACCCCACAAGGTGGAGAAGGATGCCGTCGACTTTACCTGGAAGTGAAGAGAAGGTGACGATGGATATAATACAGACTGCTAACAATTGTAGCAACCGCATTGTTAACAAGGGAGATTGCCAACATTCAAGGCCAGTAGAGGATGGGTCACTCGTTTTATGAAGCAGTTTGGGTTCAGCCTGGGACGGCGGACGTCTGTGGGATAAAAGCTACCCCCTGACTTCGAGGAGAAGGCAGTGGCATTCCAGCACTTTGTAATCAAGAAGCGGATAGAAAAGGAGTACAGACTGGGCCAGATTGGTAATGCCAATCAGATCATGGTGTATTTTGACATGCCTGTGGCCTACACAGTGAATGAGAACGGCGGGAAACAAGTGAAAGTCACAACTGCAGGCTACGACAAGAGGCGCACCATCGTAATGTGTTGCACAACTGATGGGCAGAAGCTGCACCATACATCACTTTTAAGCGGAAGACTCTTCAAAGCGGGGAAGTTTTCCCTAAAAACATCGCCGTACGAGCCCATGAGAATGGGTTGATGAGTGGTTCCCTCGTTGAAGACTGAATAAGACCATTTGGAAACACTGCGCCGCGGCTCTGCTGTTTATGAGTCAGTCCTGGTTCTCGGCTACTACCGCGGCCACTTCACAGATGCCGTTAGGTCCGTGCTTCTGGAAGGTGGCAAAGTCATTGCAGTAATACCCGGTGGTATGACGGCCCATCTACAGCCGCTCGACGTTGCCATCAACAAGCCATGCAAGGACAGGCTGCGGAAACACGACGACTGGCTGACACTGCAAGACCATCAATTCACACCGACCAAGCACATCAAGCACGCTTCACTTAGCCAAGTGGCGAACTGGGTCGCCGCACCTAGGGACAAAATTCTGGCCGAGCTAATTGTGCAAGGCCGTCCATAAGTGCAGCATCTTGGACGCACTGGATGGAAGTGAGGACAGTGCACTGTGGGAAGAGATTAGTGTAATAAAGCGACTGTTCGAGTCCCAGTCCTATACCTTTTTTTCATTCAGCTTACATCGAAGGCGAGTTTTTTATTTGCTGACCTTATAAATTTCAGGGGTCGGCCTTGAATCGAATAAACACGGCAGGAAATTCCCATTTCTTACTGTTTATGACTTTGGCACGGTTGACCACTACTCGTCACATGCAGACAGCGTTACGGCAGCTAATACAGATAGAACAATAGACAGTTTTGTGAGAGCCAACTTATCAATACACAACAGTCTATCAATGGCTGGCTATGGATAGCTTTTGTTTACTGCAGTGTTGGCCGCTTACAGTGCAGTACCAGATATAGTGTAAATATTTGCGACCCCCAGTTTGCCCCCACAGAACTCAATGCCAAATAATCATACACCGCCTAATTAAAACGGGACTCTTCGAGGGCCTGCTGATCGAACGAAGCAGCTTGAACATCATTTTACAGCTGGAAAAGAAAGAAAGAGCGGAATGTGTCGTATGAGGCAGCACATGCTCCCCTCCCCACTTAAACCTGGCCATGGAAAAGGAAAAAAAATAGGCATTTTCCATTTGCACATTCTGTTTGCACTCCCGTGATAACCACAACAGCCCTTCCTCTAGGCACCCTTCTGAATTTAGAGAGCTGCCGCACCAGAAGTTATTTCAACTGGAATGTTGGACCATAGGAAAATGCCCTTTCCTATACTGAATGTCTGGAGACAGCGAGCCGCCGGGCTGTAATTTTCTTTACCTGGATGTTGAGCTGAAAAGCGACCACCTTTCATATCCCGAATGAACAAGGCAGTGGGAAAAAAAAGTCCAGCTTGCAGTCTTATCACATCGTCTTGAAGGAATCAATCAGTCGGGCTTCTGCCCTCCAAACTTGTAAACAGTGTGAATTCAGCTTTCACAAATTGCAACAAAACCGATTCGAAAAGTAACAACTCCAGCCCCTCGGAAGTGATCCATCAGAAACTTTTATGGGTCAACCTACAAACTGCACTGAGGACACCAAAAATTCAAGCCGTTCCACTCAACGTGAAAGTTGATGATGATGATTTCAGGTTTAATGGCACAAGGCCAACAAAGGCAAAGAGCGCCATAACGATCGTGAATGAGATGAGAAAGATTTGTAATAAAGAAACTAGATAAAAAAATTTCTAAGAAAAATGGTGTATAGGGCCATGTTAAAACATAATGAGTATACTAAGAGAAGGGGTGCCTATATAGGGTGACATTAAAACACAGTGAATGCAGGCACCTAAGGTGTAAAGCCTCAGGTCGCGCCACTGTTTTGCAACACGTCATGAGCACAGGTGAGGTTATGGGCAGTAAGATATATGTTTTAGAAAATCTACGTCTGCAAGGTAGCTAAAAACTTTTTTGTAAGAGAACATGGGATGGTCTGCAAGAAATAATGAAGGGTGCAAGGGGATATTATATGTGTAAACTTTATTAAAGTGACGTTTCCTTTCAATGTTGCACATCTTGCATTCAATAAGCACATGAAGGACAGATAGCTGCCCTCCACATCGATGACACCGTGGCAGTCAACAGGTATGAATGTGTGATGTGTGTGTGGCCGATTCTAAGTCTGCATAAGGCCACTTCTATTGATCTAGCATGTTTCTCAGAAGGAGGTTTTTCAATTTTAGGTTTAATGACATGTAATTTGTTGCTTATTTCTTTATCCCACTGTGGTTGCCAGTGCTCTCGCAGCTTCCTCCTCACATAAGGTTTGAGGTCTTGGTATGGAATCAGCTTAATATCTATGCTTTCACGAAGGGCAGCAGCTGCAGCACTTTGGTCAGCGGCTTCATTTCCAGCAATGCCACAGTGGCCCGGAACCCAGGAAACTGTGACAGCAAGCTTGAGACTATAAGCCGAGTACAGAACAGCATTACAAGTTGGGTTTTTACTAGCCATCAGAGATGAAAGCTTTGTAACAACACTCAGTGAGTCTGTGTATATAACTGAGCTCTTAATTTTGTTTTGGAGAATGTTGTTCAAAGCTAGCAGGATACCATATGCCTCTGCAGTAAATATACTAGTGTTCCTGTTCATTGTTTTGGACAAAGTGAATATGGGGCCAATTGCAGCACAAGACACCACTGCAGAAGTCTTCGAGGCATCTGTGTAGAATTCAGCTGCCTTGTATTTGTCCCTGAGTGACAGAAAGTGCTGAGTAATAACAAAGTTTGGCACATTTTTCTTTTGCAGTTCTCTGAAAGACATGTCACACTGAATTGGGCAAATGTCCCACGGAGCAACCAACTCATGAATGGAGGTGCAGTTAACTTCAGCAAGAGGAACTTGTAGGTCCTTTGAGAGGCGTGACACTGCCCAAGGGAAGGGTGGTGCTATGGATGGTCGATTTTCAAAAGTTTATTATTAGTGTTATTTTTCATAATTTCGCTCAAAGGGTGTTCCTTCATAGAAGTAATCTTTGCAGCATACATCATAGCTGTGTAAGTGCGCTGGTACTCCAAGCACCACTGATTAGATTCAACGTGAAGGGATAGAATGGGGCTTGTTCGATATGCACCTGTTGCCAAGCGAAGCCCCAAGTTGTATACTGGGTCCAACATTTTCAGTGCTGTTGTGGTTACATTGGTATACAATGCATCCATAGTCAATTCTTGACCTTATAGGCTATTTAGAAGTGAAAGCAGACACTTTGTGTCCGTTCCCCATGACTGATGCGATAGTACCTTTAAAATGTTCATCGTTTTCAGGCATTTCGTTTTTAGTAATTTAATATGCGGTATAAATGTGAGTTTGTGGTCAAGTAAAATACCCAGAAACTTGTGTTCATTTCTTGCTGGTATGGGCTGACCTTGTAATGTAATACAAGGAGGGGGATGGACACCACGCCGCCTGGAAAATACCACAAGAGCACTTTTATCAGCATTAAACATAAACCCGTTCTTGTCAGCCCGTGTAACCAGTCTGTTGACACTTAATTGGATTTGGCGTTCACATATCGATAAATTACAGGACTTAAAACTAACTTGAATGTCATCAACATAAGTGGAGTATGAGACAGTTTGTGGGAGAACATTTTTTAGTGAACTCATTTTAACAAGAAAAAGTGCGCAGCTCAGCAGTCCCCCCTGGGGTACACCATTTTTTTGAACAAAGGTTCTAGACAGCACGTTACCCACACGAACACGAAATGTGCGATCAGAGAGATAGCCCTTAATAACGTTGAGCATATTACCAGTAAGGCCAAATGACTGCAAATCTAGCAATATACCGTATCGCCATGTTCTATCATACGCCTTCTCCATGTCAAAGAACACAGAGAGGCAGTGTTGCTTATGGATGAAGGCGTCTTTCACATATGATTCAAATGCAACCAGGCTATCTGTCGTTGACCTTCCAGACCTGAAGCCTGTCTGATTTTTGTCTAACAGACCGGTCATTAAACTCGAGAAAGTACAATAGTCGCCGATTTATCATTTTTTCGAGCAGCTTACATAAACAACTCGTCAAGGCGATGGGTCTGTAACTCGCAGCAAGACAGGATTCTTTTCCTTCTTTTAGAAGCGGTACAACAATAGCCTCTTTCCATGTTCTTGGAAAGCGACCTGTTTGCCATATTTTGTTAAAGAGAGAGAGTATTGCAAGCAGGGTTTCACTGTGTAGGTGTCTGATCATGTCATAGCTGATTCGGTCAGCTCCAGGGGCTGACTTACCACATGTCGAGAGTGTACTCATCAATTCAAGCATGGTAAATGGAGCATTATATCCCTCATTCGAGTGTAGGTTCACACGAAGAGGCTGACGCTCTGCTGCCTTCTAATGCTGTAAAAATGTTTGTGTATAATGTGAAGAACTGAATACATGTTCAAAGTGTTTCCCAAGAGCATCTGCTTGATCTTTTACAGAGTTACCCACACTACTTACTAGGGGAATAGGATGACTCTTGTATCATTTTAGCTTCTTTATTCTAGTCCAGACTTTCCTAGAATCTGTATAAGAATTTATAGATGATATAAACCTGGTCCAACTTTTGTTTTTTGCCATACGTCGCGTACGCTTCCCTTTAGCTTTTGCCAGCTTAAACTTGAGAAGGTTGTCGGCCGTGGGATAGCGGCATAAAAGTGCCCACGCCTTGTTCTGTTCAGACCGTGCACGCGCGCAGTCCTCATTTCACCATGGTCTGGGTTTTGGGAGAGTTTTAAAAGTAGTCTCTGGAATGCTTTTCTGAGCAGAGTCAAGAATGTGGGCTGTAATCAGTGAACTTGCTGCTTCAACATCTAAATGGCATATTGTTGTAGGGGGTAGCCTGGAAAGTTCTTTGTATGTTTTCCAGTCAGCTGCTTGTAATTTAAATGTTCGAAGTGGTTCTGTGCCTTGAGAGTCATTGTTTACAGCCGTTAGTTTTGCAGGAAAAATGATCACTGCCATATCGGTTGGTTAATACACTCCATTCAAGCATAGGCAATAAGTATGCAGAGCCAATTGCAAGGTCTATTGCTGATTATGTGTGCTGTGTGGAGTTGTAATATGTGGGGCATTTCTTATGCAACATCCGGATGTCGTGACAAACATTTCAATGAGTCGCCCTCGAGCATCGGCTCGCACAGATCCCCAGATGGGGTTGTGAGCATTAAAATCACCGGCTATGATGTAAGGTTCAGGTAGTTCATTGATTAGGTTTTCAAATTCGACATTGGAAAGGCGATAGTCGGGTGAAATGCAGAGAGAGCAAACTGTCACTAGTTTGCCAAAAACTATGGCTCTGACAGCTACAGCTTCGAGTGACGTCTGTAGCTGGAGGTACTGACAAGCCACAGATTTTTGGACTACTACTGCCACACCACCAGACGGCTGGATGCAATTTTGTCTATCCTTACGGTAAACAATGTACTGTGTTAGGAAGTTTGTTTGTGATGGGCGCAGGTGTGTTTCTTGGAGACACAGTATTTGTGGTTTATGATTGGTGAGGATGTCATAAATATCGTCTAGATTTCTAAACAACCCCCTACAATTCCAGTACATAACACTTTCAGCAGCCATGAAAATCAGCAGAAGAGAAAAAAGGATCATGTTCTGGATCATGTTTCTTCCCCTCTTTTTAGCAGGCCGGGTTTCGGGGCCCTTCTGAGCAGGTTCACTTAGGTTGTGGGTCATTTCCAGGGGCAACGACTTTACTGGCCTTTGGTTTGGTTGGTTTGCCACGACCTGTGGCACCGCGGCGCTCCTGTGATGCCTCAGGAGCAGACGTACTTGGAGAGACATCCATGGCCTCAACCGCGGTTTCTGAAGTTGAAAGATTGCCAGAACCAGACTTTGTGCTAGTGGCCGTAGCCGCAGCACTGGGCACAGCTGGAACAGCAGTAGCCACAGGAGCAGTCTTCTGCTGTTGTACAGGTGCCGGAGACGAGACCAGGTCAACATCGCTGACCTGGACAGGAATCGTGCTGGCGGCCTTTCGCCCAGCACTAGGTCGGAGTGCAGCAGCAGAAGCCACGGTAGCGACTTTCTGCTGCTGAGTGGGGGGCTGCGACGGGACCAGGTCAGCCTCGCTGTACTGGGTGCCCGCATCTACCAGACGACGCCCCACCCCACGGCGAGCTGCGTCTGCGTAACTTTTGCCCCATAGCAAGGCATGCTTCAGGCGTGCTTGTGGGAACGTTAGGTTCTAAGTGACTTTCATTTGGATTATTTCTTTTTCTTTTTTGAATGATGGACATGCACGTGAGCAGGCAGAGTGTGGTCCACTGCAGTTTGGGTGTTTCACCTGTTGCTTGTTGTCACTAGTGTGGTCAGTGCTTGCGCAGTGAGCACAGATGGATCGGCCACGGCACGACAGAGTTCCATGGCCATACTTCTGGCACTTGAAACACCTTCGCGGATTAGGTATGTATGAACGCACTGGACAAGAAATAAATGCAGCATGGACTGATTCGGGAAGTGTTGGATGGTTGAAAGTCAAAACAATGTGCCTAGTTCGATTTCCTCACCTGCGCGACGTATTGTTATCCTCCGCACAGCTGCATGTTACGCCTTGGTCTTTGAGCCCTTCGAGGAGATCGTCTTCATTCTCATGAAGTAGTTCTCGTTCAGAGATGACACCTTGGGTTGTGTTTAGGCTACGATGTGGCGTGACCGTCACTTTTAGTTGAGCCAGGGTGTCCTGTTTCAGGAGGTTTTCAGTTTGGTTTTTTCTTTGTACTTCTACCAGCAGGTCACCTGAGGCAAGTTTTTTTGCATGGTAGTCTTTCCCAACAATGTTCTCGAGGCATTTTCTTCTTCGGAGTGTACCACAAGGTATTTGTTAAAGGTTTCGACAGGTGGAGCTGCTCTGATGCTAAGTACTTCGGTGCGGCCCCTTTTCAGGGACCGATCAGTTTTTCTTGGGATGGAAAAAGAAGCCATAAATACATGGTGTACATTCGGTAGCAAGGCCGGCCGCCCACCACCGAGCCCAACAAGGGAACGTGACTTAACACGCTAGCCGTACCTTGCCACTATAATCCTATGCTCGGGATCGAGGGTGACGTTTTTGCACAGGATTAACCCTCTCCGCCTGGAAAAACTTAGAAATAAGGAAGAAATGAGATGACAGGACAGTGTTAGGAAAGGAAATAGGAAAGAGAAAGAGCTGAGAGGAGGACAGGAAAAGGCGACTGGCTGATTCCCCCCAGGCGGGTCAGACCGGGGGCACCGTCTGCGAGAAGCGGGGGCCGAAGTGGCGTGTTGCCGCTGCTGGGGGGCCGTAAAGGTCCAAAACAACCCCAACTTTGGCTCAGCCACCAGGTTCCCCTTTTCCCCGGATACAGCAAAGCCACGCACAGCCGGGACGTTGGGTGGGTCCAACCCACATGTGCTCGGGTCCGTGGTGTTGCAAGACACCAAGTGCCTACGGCAGTAGGCACCCCTGCGGAGCTCGGGACCGTGGTGGCGCTACTCACCAAAACACCTTGAGTACACAAGGTGCCCCCTGCGGGGCCACTCAACGTGAAAGCTGTCACAAGTGCAGAGCAGTGATTCGCCATAATTGGCTGTAGTGCCATTATCCGCTCACTGTTACCGCCCAATGCAATTTAAATTTCCCGCCTTCGCAGTGCTCGCGTGCCCTGCCTGAAACTGCGCCAGCGGAAGTTCTGTTCTTTCTGTGCTTGCTTTTCCTCCCGCACGTGCCGGCGTGGCACCGCCACTTTTTTTCGCTTAATACCGTAAAAGCCAAGCCAACGAGCGTTCCTAGCTGAATGAACGCAGGCGCTGCCGGTTAGTTACGTATATTTTGCCTCAAACGTACCTGCAGCCCTTCTCTGACCTCATTTCGCTAAAGATTGAACGTTTGGGTAAGCGCAAAGGAACAAGGACGAACGAAGTGGACGGGACACGGCGCTACTATTAACTTGTTTATTTTCAGTGTTACGCCCGATTTTATACGGGACGGTACACTGCAAACGAAAGAAAAGAGGGAAAGGGGAGGGCACAAGCAAATACAATAAAAACTAAAAACCAAAAAGTAGAGGATGACAGTTGAAACACCCGCATTAAAAAGGCACTTTAGGAAGGCAAAAACTACTGATTGGATAAGAACTTCAGTTCTTTCTTTGTCAGTGTTATGGAAGCTGTGCTAACGCATTTGTCTTTCAATGAAACAATCTTGTAAGCCTGGGTGATTTCTCTTGTTAGCTGATCCTCGTGTCGGCCTACAAAGCTGGTCTTATCAAAATGTGGCCTACATTCCCAATCTTATTCGACTGTGTTCGATATTCGTTTCGTATATTCCGATTCCTTTATCGTGTGGCAGACAGTACGTTGGTCAGTCAGGTTGTTGCTCGAATCATCGACTTACAGAGCATAGGAACAACTTAGAAAAGACGAGTAACGGACATCTGGGCATACATTGCAGAGATTGTGAATGTAGGTCACATTTTGATAAGACCAGCATTGTAGGCCGACACGAGGATCAGCTAACAAGAGAAATCATCGAGGCCTACCAGATTGTTTCATTCAAAGACAAATGCGTTAGCACAGCTTCCACGACTGACAAAGAAAGAACTGAAGTTCTTATCCAATCAGTAGTTTTTGCCTTCCCAAAGTGCCTTTTTTAATGTGGGTGGTTTTAACTCATCCTCCACTTTTTAGTTTTTAGTTTTTATTGTATTTACTCGCGGTCCTCCCTTTTCCATCTTTTCTGTCGTTCGCAGGGTACAGTCCCGAATAAAATCGGGCGTCAGAGTTATAAGGTCACTTCATTCCAGCATAACCGCGCCATGGCAGATAGCAAAAGCTCCCTGCTGATTACGCCAAAGAATATCCAGATTTTGAAGCAACTTCCGGCAATGAACTCGTCGTCTGCAAGTTCTGCCGCGTTCAAGTTAGAACCTGGCCGTAAGTTTGGTTCCGTCTGTGCGAGCATGAACATTGAGCTGAAGTGCTTATGGACTGTCAGCCCATCTAGATGGTCTTTGTTTCACGAAGCTCTTGTTGAAGTCCTCGAATACTGGAGCGCTATAGTGGCATTTCTAAAGAGTGATTATGCAAAAGGGAAGAAGTGTGACAACCTGAAAGCGTTTGTGATGACACCTAGCTCTCTGCATGACCTGCTTGTGAAGTTCAGATTCTTGAAAAAAACCTCGAACAAAGTGTTCTATATAATCAAGCAACTAGAAGCTGAATCTACATTGGTGGGGTCGATTCCCTACTTGCTATGCTCCTGAAGGCACTGTTAAGCCAATGGACTGACGCCTCAGTGACGAGTTTTGGCGGGCAAGTCGACTGCATGCTCGACATTGTTGACGAGACGTGCTTGTACGCTGTTAACAGCTTTCATGAGTACTACGGTGCTGTAGCCAAGAAGTGGAGCCAGACTGTCCAATGAAATATTGCGGACGACTTGCAATACATGCGATTTGTTTTGGTATTGGGTGCAGATCGTCAACCCGAACTACCTCACACGTTCGAGATGTACAAGCACTTGTTCACACTGGTCGTGCAGCGAGGGCGTGATATTACCCAGCTAGAAAGAGTTCCTGGCGTATCGGGCCTACGTTGTGAAGGTAATTGTGGAGCCGCGGCAGTTTTGGCAGATGCATGCGCAAGATTGGCCCACCCTTTCACGTTGCGCACTGGATTTGCTGGGTCTTCCCATATCTAGTGCGAATGTCGAAAGAGCATTCTGAGTGTTTCGCGTGGCCAGTCGTAAGGAGCGTGCTGCGGTGACAGACACTAACATTGGAAAATATGCTTGCATTTATATAATACAACAAGTTGTAAATGGATGTCATCACGAATGTTCCAAATATTGACTCTGCAATAAAAATGTCTCTGCTGTTGGATTTCTTTTATTGTTGTACATGGCATTTCTTAAAGATCAATACCCTACGACCGTAATAATTCGAAAAACTCCGAATTCTGTGTACTCTGAAAGGAAGCTCCGAAAAACTCCGAGTTTGCAAAAACAAAAAAACTGCCCTCCGAATTTGCTCAAAAATAAACTCCGAAAACGTAGAACCCTAGTTATAAGCAATTCATTGTTGAAAGTGTACATGACTTTTTTTCGATGCACAGCCGTGCAGCCCTTTGATACAAGAGAGAATTTAAGCAGGATAACTTCACTATAAATCCTCGTAAATAAATCCTATAGTAATGCATCACTTTCAAGAATACTACACTGACACATTTCTACACCGCTGGAGGATTATGTGCAAGGCTGCATGCCACGTACATAACTTGTGCGTCACGCATTGACTCCAGAGACACTTTGCAGGAAAACGTGCACTCGACACCTGCTTGGGGCCACAGTTTTTGAATAGGACGATGCTATATGTACTACGTAGTGAAGTCCCACCGGAAATTGCTATACGCACTACCCATATAGCGCCATCTATGGGTGCTGTCAGAAACACTTTTTTTTATGTTTTTTAACGTACGTGGTCTTAAGCGTTCGGTCGGTCGACATGGCAGCTTTTCGTCGCTTTTGACCGATCCATGGATGGATCGATCCCACCAATCCTGTTGCGACAAATCACGGTAATAAAGCGCAAGTCTTGAGTCGTGGGCCGGGCTGATGTACACAATTCGCGCCAGGGCCGTCAAGCTGGCGTGGCAACTTTCCGATCGCGCCGTCAACACACCGCAGTGGTTCGAAGACGGCTTGCCCAATCTGAAGGTAGGTATTTCTGGCCTCGTTGGTTTGTCCCGTAACGCTTGCTTTACTGATGTTGAAGTAGGGAGACCCGCATCGACCACCGAGCTTGTGTTTCCGTCACCAGCCTTTCCAGCCGATGCACGAGCATGCATGCGTTGTCGCGTGGTTCCTTAACAGCCGGCCCGTGCAACTGAACGGTGCGAACGCGTATTGGCGGTGAGATCTTTGAGTGGCGCCCCCTGGCTCTGACGTCGGCTTAGGGATTCGCGCCGCTGTCGTCTGCTACACTCCGTTTGTGAAAGGCAACAGTGCCTGGGCTAGAAATCGCCCGCTTCGTTGCTGTAGTGCGTTAAAAAGCGTATTTCTAGCGACTCAGTTATTTTGACAGCTTCTGACGCATCTGAATAATTTGAAGCTGTATCCCCCACAAGTTTGCAACACACGAAGAGATAGAGAACACCTTTCTTCAGAGTATCGGTCAGAAGATCGTGTGTAACTCGTCCTTTCTTGCTTATTCGCGAGGATCAGCGATCAGAGCTTGTCGATAAGTATTCAAAATGCGTAGGCTTCCCTGCAGTATTTTTGAGATGCTCCTATGAAGACTCAACAGTCTATAATACTACGTACCAAGCAGCGGCCTCTACACGCTCATCGCACAGCAAGAAATAAAGCGGCTTTCTTCTGTTTCTTTCGTTGTTGTCTTGTATCGGATTAATGTTTCTTGCTTTTTTTTCTGCCCAACGCATTAGTTTTTCTGCGCCGTCACCAACTTCTTATTAGGAGGTTTCGGGATGTTTGGGAGCCTCACAAAGGTCGTGTAGATATTTCCTTCATTTTGTGTGGCATATATTCCCTTCTTCACAAATGGGCTTTCATTACGGCTGCGTGCAAGAAGGTGCATATCCGCAGCGTGCTTTGTTTATTCACATGCAAATACAATGAGAAGGTTTGTGCTACGCCACCGCGATCGCGCCCTAAACAACGTGGTCCACAGTACTCGAAGGCGGCTTTTGTGCTCCGAATTTCTATCGTAATTATATCGTTATTATAACGAATTGCCTCTCAACTCAAACAATGATGACATGATTACGGTGTTGAAGGCATGATATACTCGCTAACTAACGTAATAAATAGTATACCTACATATATTACAAGACTCTAAACCGAAGCATTCCAAGTAGCTCTTTATTGCTTTTCAACCCTTCCAGGCGCGAAGAACAAATCCTATTCTACTCGGGATGGCGTTCTATGATTTGAAGAAAATTACTTTTACTCTCTTGTCCTGGACTGAGGACCCGGCCCACTAACCAGATCGATTTAATTGTTAAACAAAGTTTTCCCCTCCTCCCCTTACTCCTCCTCCACCTCTTGAGTGCAGTTTTCCTATAATGGATATCCGAATATCGGGAAGATATGGCTGTGCAAAGTGTTCCGAAATATCCCTCTAGGTCTTAACAAACATATATGTTTTACTATAAATTTAACGAAGACGTGACTCGTTTTGCTCAATAAACCTGCATACTGGTTAGATGCCTGGTATAGAATCAGCAGGCGCGTATATACACACTGGGTTATTTGGAACTCAACCTACAGTTTTTGCAGTGTATAGTGCATGTCGGCAAACTTTCACGCCTTGACTACGTAAAGTGATGTGACAAAACGCGTTCGAGCGTTCGGCAAGGTTGCAAAAACTGTTTTACCTTACATATGATTACCGGGAATCGTGATGCCTTCTGCCAAAGCCGACAGCCCTGAAGGCCTAGAATTTGTTTTGGTCTTCCATTTTCGCTGTTGTCGGTCATTAGCAGCTGACTGTTCCTTTTGTTCGAATGCTTACATGAGAAGCTGACGCCTAGCTCCGACTCTTCGCGCTCCGCACAGAACCGGCTTCGCAAGAAATGGGGTGGCGCCGGCAATGTTTCTCCCGTAGCGGTATCCAAAACTATACTTTAATTGACACCATGAGCTAGTGGAGGCGATTTTAAGCCTATTATTACGATAAAAGTTACCCACACGCCAATTCTTCTGCGGACAAGCATCAGACGTTGACCGAGCGCAAAGAAACAGCAGGGAGAGCGATCCTGAGTGAAGCAGACGACAAGTGCGAGAATCCCTAAGCTGACGTCACGAAGGCGCGCTTCGCAGCGCCGCCTGTGTTCGCGCTCACCGCCAATAGGCCTCCTGCGCTGGAGTTTTGGCGACATGCAGCGCCCCTAGCGGCCAACGCCTCTGGGTAGTACAAAAGCAGACGACCCTCGCCGCCCTCCATGTGTTTTCAATTACAAGCCACAGTGAAAGTTGGTTGTGGCGCTTTGTGGCGAGTTTAAATGACTGCATATTGTATGAAATAGCCCTTAAAGTAGTTGCAGAGGCTAAACAAAATAATATCCGCTAAAAGAAGCCGATTTGTCGGCTTTCTTTTAGCGAGCTTTCGCGATGGTGTCGCGGCGTGGGACAGTATCGCCAGGTCGGGTGGTTTAACTGTTTCACGACAGTTAGTTTTTTCTTCTTGCGTGCGGTCGACAAAGGAAAGTTCACGAGTAGCATAAACACGGAACGCTGCTCATCCTATATCCTGAGTAAACTGCAAAAGGTTGCTTCAGCGGGAGCATGCAAGCGAACGCAAGAATTGCGCAGCAGACTCAGCTGACACTGCTGGCCTGGCACCGCCTTTGAAACGAGTGGAAATTTTGTTTCGCATTTTCGCAAACTAAATGATTCTTTCGTAACGTTTTACGCCGCACGATTTACGAACGGGAGGGTTCATGTATACTAGCGAGTAGGTGGGGCAATAGCGCCAAATAAACAAATTAGGCGCTATTAAAGGACGCAAAACATGCACCAAATAACACGCCCGCTGCCTGCAGAGATGTGTACTTCTATAACACCACATAACACAGCATAACACAGCCGCATACACGGCGCGGGGCCCCGAATATTTACATACGATCATCACTGACTGTGTTGGTTTTCTAGTGCAGGCCTCGAATCTGAACGCCGACACGCCAGTTTTGACTTCTAATGGAGTTAGACAGCGAGGCAAGAACAGAGAATTGGCGTCCTCCAGTTGAATTGCACCCCCATCTTCACACTTCGCCAGATTATTGTCAAATATTATTAAAAATTTGCTGAATTTTTTCTTTTTGCATTCAAAGTCCCCCCCTCCCCTCCCCCCCCCCCCCCTTCCCATTTGCCGTCCAGCCCTCCGCCGTGTCGGCTGCATGGAACTCGGCTGTTGCTGACCCTCATTCTAGGCTATTAAGTGCGAACTGGGAATGTATACTGCAAGAGCGTAATTAAGTAAAGCGAGAGAAAACAAGGAAAGCGAGCGGCCTCTTAGTTTGCCCGACCACTTTGTTTTACGGCCACGAATTTCGGAATCGCAAAACAGATTTCACGCTTCTGACGGTCGCGGCAATTTGTCACTGAGATACGCAACAAAACGGCAAGCTAACGCTGCACCGTGTATTCGTAACGGCGACCAAATGAGCACTGTTTAATGAAAGTGCACGCATAGTGTGCAGGTACGCAAAAGAGCGGCGCACCGCAGCAGGCGAGCCTGCGGCCCGCCGGACTCGCTGGCTTTTTAAAGCGCGATCATCACCGATTGCGTCACTCTACTTGGCTGTTTTTGAGATGTCTCTGTCACCTAGAGTATTAGTTTAAACTAGAAATTTCACTTAAAATTTCACTTCGTACGACCATCGATCGGTGAACCTGCGAGTAGCAGACGCCGCCACGGTCCCGGCGCTTTCGTCGGCGCTGTAAACGTTTTAAGCGCTGCAAAGCTTTTTTCCCTAATGCCAAGTTTATCGCTGAAATAGATCGGACGCGTCGGGGATAAGCTGGTGACCACGTCGCAAAATAATCGGGAGCGTCGAGCTCATTTTGCTTCTGTCAACACGGGATCCTATGGGACCCGCGCAGCTTTGTACTACCCGGAAGTACTGCCCGGAAGCCGCTTGCGCAGCGCCCCCTGGGCAGCGCAGGAGGCCTATTGTATGCCTTCAGCGCGTTTCCCCTCGCCTTGTTAAATGTTGTTGCATGCATTGTTACAAGTGGGATGACGCATAAGGACAAGCACTTTTTTAATCAACAAGTGTGAAGCTATTAGTAATGATAGATGGGGGGAGTCAGTGCTGATGCTTGGATCCGCTTCCTAGTGCCGAATAGGCATGGAGGCGTATACCTTTCTCAAGGCCAAAACATCGTTCCAAGTTGTAGTGAAAGTTGTGGAACAGACCATGAAGGCACCCGTGCCCTTTTTCTTATCGTTTCTCTTTGAATCAGTCTCGTATTTATGCATTGAGAACCAATTCGGCCAGCGGCACACTTTATTGGTTCCTTATGCATGGGGGACGATGCTATATGTACTACGTAGTGAAGTCCCACCGGAAATTGCTATACGCACTACCCATATAGCGCCATCTATGGGTGCTGTCAGAAACACTTTTTTTATGTTTCTTAACGTACGTGGTCTCAAGGGTTCGGCTGGTCGACCTGGCTGCTTTTCGTCGCTTTTGACCGATCCATAGATGGATCGATCCCAGCAATCTTGTTGCGACAAATCACGGTAATAAAGCGCAAGTCTTGAGTAGTGGGCCGGGCTGATGTACACGATTCGCGCCAGGGCCGTCAAGCTGGCGTGGCAACTTTCCGATCGCGCCGTCAACACACCGCAGTGGTTCGAAGACGGCTTGCCCAATCTGAAGGTAGGTATTTCTGGCCTCGTTGGTTTGTCCCGTAACGCTTGCTTCACTGATGTTGAAGTAGGGAGACCCGCATCGACCACCGAGCTTGTTTTCCGTCACCAGCCTTTCCAGCCGATGCGCAAGCATGCATACGTTGTCGCGTGGTTCCTTAACAGCCGGCCCGTGCAACTGAACGGTGCGAACGCGTATTGTATGCCTTCAGCGCGTTTACCCTCGCCTTGTTAAATGTCGTTGCATGCATTGTTACAAGTGGGATGACGCATAAGGACAAGCACTTTTTTAATCAACAAGTGTGAAGCTATTAGTAATGATAGATGGGGGGAGTCAGTGCTGATGCTTGGATCCACTTCCTAGTGCCGAATAGGCATGGAGGCGTATACCTTTCTCAAGGCCAAAACATCGTTCCAAGTTGTAGTGAAAGTTGTGGAACAGACCATGAAGGCACCCGTGCCCTTTTACTTATCGTTTCTCTTTGAATCAGTCTCGTATTTATGCATCGAGAACCAATTCGGCCAGTGGCACACTTTATTGGTTCCTTATGCATGGGCGTCAGCATGCATCTTGAGGGGGCCGGCAAATCCAGTTTCACGAAGGAAGAGGCAGAGGGCATGGGGGAAGGTGCAAGTGCTGGGGTAGCTGGGGGGGGGGGGGCAACATGTATACGTTCCCATTCTGCAGTATGATTCCAATCTTGTACATTGCTATTTTGAATCAGAAGTGGTTTTCTTTGGATGGCAAGTACTTTTTCCTAAAAAATGTAGTTCTTACTGTAAACAGCACCAGGCAGCAAAAAAAGTATATCAGTTCTAACTGCGGATGAAAAAGGTTCACGTCAATTTATAAGGCCGTGTCAAAGACTACGACTGCTTCTGTATGTTGTGTGGTTCCAGTTGGGCTAACAAGTGATTTGCAAAAAAATTGGACACCACTTCACACTGTGTGGTCGCATACAGCTCTGCACCATCTGCCCCAATTTTCTGTGACTGGCAATAAAAACTGGCTGCTTGAAAATAATAATGAAGAAATTTCTTACCCACATTTACATTCAGGCAAAACGTATTGTGCATGCAGCGATTTCATGTAATAAGAGTTGGTATGGAAGATCATGCTGAATAGGTTTTTCATGAAAGTTGGTGTCAAGAATTGAAATTGGGCCAGTAGAACAAAAAATAACACAAAATGAAGAAGGTCCTGGGTTTTGCCATGTATATCCTTTAGCTCTTTTTCTATCATGTATAGAAGGAACACAGCTGTATTGCTAATTATATTGCACCTTTGGTTTTACAGGTCACCCAGAAAGGACAACACCAACTGAAGCTGAGGATATGGTGTAATAAAAATTTACTTTATATTGTAAAACAATGGCAGTGTTGATGTCTTCTTGAAAGTGTAAGAAACAACCGCCTGTCTTGGACCTTCTGCATGGAGACTTATTTTTGGATAACCTAAAATAATGTGAAATAGTTAACTAGTTTCTTCTTGTCTTCTTTTTCTTTTAGGGTGGAGGGTACTTCTATTTTTTTCAGGTTGTTTTGAGTTGACTGTTTTTCACGATTGGTTCAGTTATTTAAGCATTCTGGAGTAGGCATATTCTCATTACAACTGAGCAGACGTCGCCTGACGTTTACCATGCTAAGCGTCACACGTGCACCCTGCATGCTCACCATGAGCACGACGAGTTGCATTGTATGAATGAAGATAGCACAGAATTCTTTTATCAGCATGTAACAACCTAAGAGTCACATACTGGAGCAAAATCATGGGCATCTTGTATGCATAGAAATAATAGCAGTTGCCCTGCCAGTTGGAAAACATACAATTCAAACAACGCAGATGCTAATCAATATAATTCCGTCTGCTTAGAAATGGCCTCTTTCCTGTATTTTCTAGTTTATAGATGTAACATGACGCTTGGCTGCAGCAGCTCTGATAAACTAGAAAGTGTCAACAATGAAGAGATGGGCATTGCTTCCACATAATTTACAGAGATAATTTTTTTTACCATTCGTTATGTGAAATTTCCTAGGCGAGTCTTTGGATCTTGGTAAGAAACTGTTACAATGCACAAAGGAAAACGTGGTGGACAAATGGCACTGCTAGCATGTGACATAATGTACGTGAAAGAAAAAAGTTCTATACATATGCATCTTCCTTTTCCTGTGTCTGCATGTTGAAAGCGCCTTTATTTACGAAAAGAAGGCCGAGTGGGAAGAGGGGTGTGAAACGTTTTAAGGTCACATTGCAAAGGAATGTTTCCTAAGCGTTTCTTAAAGACTATGGATGAGCTGCTTTACATCAGAAGCGTTTCTTACTATCACATTTAGCCCCGGTGACTTTCTTGCACAGCTTAACCGCCATGCGGAAAAGCCAACTTTAACAGCTCGAGGCAAGGTGTACAAACACATATGAGCACAGGTGCATGTTCTCCCGTTTGTACTCAGGAGTTCCTGTAGAACATGCTTTAGTTAACTGCTGCGTAGACAATCAAAACTGGTGTTTTGCGCCGCCGAAACCACAACGCGCTAAGAGGCACGCTGCAGCGTTGTAGACATGTGCACGTACGTATCTCACTCAGGGATCTATTGTGTTGATCGAAACATCGGGTACACGCAGTAATTTTTCGCCTTCATCGTAAATTCAACGCAGCCTTGGCTGCCCGGAATCGAACCCGAGACATTGTACCCCCTGCAGCCATGAGAGACCATGCGAGATCTGAGCAATCTGGCGCCTGATAAATCTTATTAAGGCGAATAAAGCCGCCGTGGGATATTATTTAGAGAGTTGGCAATACCCAGGAATGAACAGCTTCGGGCTACACATACTTGCTTACACAAAACTCAAAAATAAAATAAACAAAAAATGACGCGGCCGGCCCGACCCAACATACGATATGTTGATCAACGCCGTATTAACCGTATATGTTGTGCACCGGCTGCCCGCGTAATTTCTGTTCCTGCCTCGATTAAAAGCTCAAACGCGTCGTAAACGTAAGCAAGCTCGGGAGTGTTTGTGACAGCTCCTCATAGATGGCGCTATATGGGTAGTGCGTATAGCAATTTCCGGTGGGACTTCACTACGTAGTACATATAGCATCGTCCTTTTGGACATTGCGATGCACACATGTGCTCTCATCTTTTAAAAATATAACCAAACATTTTTTTTCTTGCTAGGCACTGCAAAGCATCACAAGCCACTCAGGCAAGCAGAGGGGCCACTCAAATTCTTTTCGTGAACTCACATTCAAGGTCTGCCCTGGTGAGTGGCTGCATAAGCACCTCCTGCAAAGAAAACGCCGCCGAAAACAGGAACCATTACGAACCATTACTTTTTTTCATTCCAGAGCTGAACCGGAACAGAACTTTTATTTATTTATGGAACGAAAGGGTGTTTTCACAAGAGATCGGGCAGGCGTGTCCGGTGGACCTCTTTAGTATTGACGAATATTTTATATATAGCTCCTTGTACACAGGAGAAAACGTGTGAAGATTTTTATGGAAAAAAAAATTTCCCTTTCTCAAGAAAATTCCCAAAGCCGGCATCAGGTCACTGCTGCCTTGAGTGGCTTGCGAAAAATTGGAAACTACTACCGCTTTGAAACAAAAACTACTGCAGCTATCGATTTAGTTCTTTTTATGTAAAGACTTTGCATACTCTAAAATTATTTACTATATTCATGTTTGGCTTACAGAGGGAATTCATTTTAATAAAAATCCCAAATTGTAAAAAAGAAAAAATTGAAAATTGCCCAAATTCGGGGCTTTTTTTTGCTCAGAATTTAAACAAGCTAGGTAGTGGACATTTTCTAGTGTTATTCTTCTGTCCTTGTTCAATCTTCATGCCAATTTTAGTTTATGTACTCAAGATGCCCTGTACTCCAGCAAGGTAATGCATTTTGGTATATTTTGAAAGTCGATTACAAAAAAAAAGACATCTTCGATTTTTTTAAATTTCACAAATTAAAGCCAGGGCTGCTCTCTATCACAAAAACATGCTGCACTAATCTCAGGCCATTTGTTTTCCAACGCCTCCCACCGTAGGTTGCCCAGCACTCATAATCTCACGATTCTTTGTTTTAAGCATGAAAAACACAAAGAACCCTATAGTCGTCTAAAGCTCTAGAGCACAGTGATGCAACCCATTTTCTCTCTATAGTAGTTAGTTCAGCGGCTGCTTTCTCTCGAGGTGCTCCCGGGCGTTTCCTACAGTGCAGAGTCCTTCCCCATGCAGGCAAGCCCGGAGAGTACAGCAGCCCCAGTGCGGCACCAGTGCAGCCCCAGTAGTGCCCCTCACCATAGGCACGGTGCGGAGGATGTCGTTGTACCACATGTCCGCCCTGCGGCAGACCTGCTCCACGGCTGCCTTCTCTGCAGCCAGGGCTGCGCGCAGAGTCTCCTCCAGCTGGCCCTCCAGGACCTCCAGGTACCTGCACCTGCGGCCGTTTCGAGGGGGTCAAGCTTAAGCTACAGCGCAACAAAACACACACAAGGACAAGTAAGGGACATACACAGCGCTGACTTCCAACTGATAGTTAATTGACACGGGAAATATTTATATACGTACAAGATATAGTGACACAACAGCTTCAAAGCAGATAAACAAGATAATAAAACGCAGTACAATTTATCCATCTGCCGTTACCGCCCACTGCCAACACGTGCTTCGTTTAAGTAGGCTATTTCCTTCGTTGTTAGAGAGATTGATGACACACTGATGCAATCGCCCCCGAACCGCACAATATCTTCTGCTCCAACTACTTCCCTCGTGGTCTGATTGGCACTTCTGCCCAACACCTTTTTTAGTGAACTCATTTTAGTGAAAACGGTGGCCTGGCGATCTTGCAGCAGGTGCAGGAGCTGGAATATCCGATGCGTCACCGGTTGCTGCCCGCTGTGGTCCTGGAGACGGCGCAGATGTCGGGGCCGCACGGTTGGGGCTTCCCGTGTCAACTGAGGGGGTGACTGAGGATTGCTGCAGGGGACGAGGTGTCTGCGGTTTCTCACTGCGGGCGTCTGGGGCGTCTGGACGATGTACGAGCGGGGTCTCTGAGCCGGGCTTAGGACCGTCGCCCTTGACTGCGTGTCGCGTACCCATACTTCCTCCCCATCGTCGAGAGCACAAAGGTCATGCGCTGCGTGTCGGTTATTGTAGTCTCTCTGTTGTCTTTGTCTCTGCAGTGGCCAGGTACTTCCCTGGAACACACTGGACGGTGAACTGATATCACATGAGCCTTATGCGAAATCTCTGGATGCGAGGGGGCATGAGGTCAAGATCGGCGGAGCCAAGCAACCTGACGAGCGGCTGATGGTCTGTTTGAACGACAAAGCTGAGTCCGCGCAGGAATTCCTCAAACCTCTCGATGGCCCAAGAGACACCAAGCGCTTCCTTCTTAATCTGACTGTACCGCTGCTCAGCGGTAGTCAGTGCTCTTAACGCGAACGCAACAGCCCGTCGCTCTCCCGTCTGTTGCTCCTGCAAGAGAACCGCGCCTAGCCCGAACGAACTGGCATCTGCCGACACAAGAGTGGGTAGCTCTGGATTGTAGCTGGCCATACAAGCATTAGATGCCACCATTCTCTTCAATGTCTCGAAAGAGGTCGCTTGCGCTTGGTCCCAGGTCCAGACCGCATTCTTCTTCAAAAGGAGCCGAATCGGTGTAGTGACGGCAGACAGGTTCGGCAAAAACCTTACAATGTGGTTCAGCATGCCCAGGAAACGACGGACGCCTTGCGTATCTGTCGGTGGTTTCATGTTCACAATAGCAGATACCTTGTCGGGGTCAGCCGAGATGCCAGTTGCGCTTACCACTACACCAAGGAACTTGACGGAAGATACCCCAAAGGAGCATTTCGAGGCATTCAACGTGATGCCCGCTTGTTCTAACTTGATTGATTGTAGGGTTTAACGCGCCGACGCAACGCAGGCGATGAGGCGCGCCGTAGTGGAGGGCTCCGGATTAATTTTGACCACCTGGGGATCTTTAACGTGCGCCGAAATCTCGAACACACGGGCGTTTTTGATTTTCGCCTCCATCAGAAAAGCGGCCGCCGCGGCCGGGAATCGAACCCGCGACCTCGTGCTCAGCAGCGGAACGCCTTAGCCACTGAGCCACCGCGGCGGGTGCTTGTTATAACTTGCGAAGGACTGCTTGGAGTCTGCTGTCATGCTCGGAACGGCCCCTGCCGAATACTAGAATGTCATCTACCATGTTCACACATCCTTCCAGACCCTCTAGAATCCGAGACATTTGGCGCTGAAACACTTCGGGAGCGGAGGTGATGCCGAAGGGCAGGCGGCGGTAGCAGTAGCGACCAAACGGGGTTATGAAGGTAGTCAGTTCCTGGCAGCTTTCAGATAGCCTTACTTGATGAAACCCCGATTTTGCATCAAGTTTCGAGAAGACTGCGGCATTGCCAAGACGCCCAAGTACCTGGTCCACCGTGGGCATAAGGTGTCTCTCCCGGAGAACTACTTGGTTCAACTTCGTGAGGTCGACACAAATTCTGTACTCTCCATCCGCTTTGGGTACCAGCACAATACCAGCACACCACGGGGTTGGCACTGTGACTCGCCGGATGACCCCGTCCCTTTCCATCGCGTCTAAGTCCTTCTTGACTACGCCTTCGAGGGGAATAGGGATTCGCGTAGGAACGCTTAGAGAAAATGGAACCGCTCCAGGCTTGATGTGAATGTGGTATTCTTCAGGCATCTCGCCAAGGCCTGAGAACAGCGAAGCTGCGGCCTTGTCGGACGTTGGGGGCCTGTTCGGAGCTTCGTCTTCCACGGCGTCAACAAACTGTACGACTCCCAGGTCCACTACCGCCGAGTACCCCAGCAGAGGAGAGTCAATGTCTGCTACGACGTACAATTTTTTGCATACCGTCCGGCCTCGCCACGACAGGGTAGCAGGAAACGTCCCGAGCAACTTTAGGCGGCAATGTCCCGGCCCCATCAAGTGTTCATTATTGGGTTTGTCTAGGTCTACTGGGCACCCCGCGAATCTCGGAGGTACGACCGAAACGTCCGCCCCCGTATCCACCAAGAATTGAAGGGGGCGTCCATTGACATGAACAACAACGTGCCGGCGTTCTGTTTGCGCTGCATCCACGGCGCAGAGCTGGATTTGGCTTAAGCGCCTAGTGCTATTCGAGCGGCAAACCGCCGCGAAGTGTCCGTTCTTGCGACAGTGGTTGCATGTGGCCCACTGCGCTGGGCAATCAGATCGCGGATGAGGGGCGTGGCCGCAAAAATCGCATGCCGACTTCGGGCCGGCGCGGTACTCGGGAGGCCGACAGACGTTACTTCGTGCAGTTTCGCGCGCTGGGGCGGCGGCCATTCGGTACCAGTGTTGCGGAATGGGCGTCCCCATTCCATTCCAATTCCATTCCGGGGAAGGACAATTCGCCTAAATTCCATTCCTTTGAATTCCTCGGAATGCCAAAAGATCGCCCATTCCCATTCCGGAAATGGCCGACCAGTTCAATTCCATTCCTCTAATTCCTCCCCGTTTTATCGGGTGATTATCAAGATACCAATGAACCCTCTATTAGGCTGATGTTATTACACTCGTTAAGAACTGCTAACACACGCAAAACACGTCCCCAAGGTCAAGAGATAGGGGATTTGTGGCTGATCTCGTGCAGTGCGATCACCCCACAATTCCCACAGAGGCAGTTCTCCCGTTAGTTATTCTAGTATTTCCATGGTCAGCGTGTCATTACGAGTTGTGGTGTTTTCATATTGTTTAAGCCTGAATGTGTTAATGCTAAAGTGACGACATGTTTTTTTTTTTTGAACTGACAAAAGTATGGTTGAAGAAGACATGTTCATTAAACACGTATTACACGCGTTGTAGTTTACATGAGTATGGAGCGGTCGTGAGTATGGTTATAACTATAAGTTTGTTCTTGGGGAACAGAACCTCTGGATCTGGTGGTATCAGTTGGAAGAGTTACCGCTCCAGCACCTTGTCCTGCCTTTGCACCAAATACGGATCACGGGCCGCAGAGGTCGTCAGCTCTCACGGATGTCAAGCGTGCGTTGAAAGCATGGATAGGTTGGCAATGTCGCCCTTGCCGAAAAGCTTAGTTACATGCGTCAGGTATCATCCGCTGCACACGATCAAAAGTTCAGGCTGTGCTTAGAGTATGCGCGACCTTTGTATGGGTGTCTCGGTGGGAACCAATGCGCCGAGATAATTTTTTTCTCTCGTTAGTGTATCCTGGGATAGTGCACTTGTTCGTATACTAATTTGCGTCTTGTTTTTTCTTTTACAAATTCGGAGATGGTTCACACTTTTACACCACGCAACCTTTGAATCTAGATAAATAAAGAAGGACTTAGAGAATGCGTTGCGACCTCGGGCTCAGCAAAAACTGAATCCAAGGCCTGTATAACTCATTGTATACCTGAGGCCTGTACAACTAATTTGATGAGTTGCATGCAGTGGAGTAGCAATGTAGGTTCCCCCAACTGTCTTCTGGTCTGGGCGATCAACCGAAAAAAAAGTAAAGAAAAATGATAACGATAATATTAGAAGGACACGTTCGGCAGTCAGCCAGTCTAGTGTTGCGGAAATCCCTACGCCAGAAAAAGTGCTTAGGTGCCCTCGTTGATTGATTGTAGGATTTAACGCACCGACGCAACGCAGGCGATGAGGCGAGCTGTAGTGGAGCGCTCCGGATTAATTTTGACCACCTGGGAATCTTCAACGTGCGCCGATACCTCGTACACAAAGGCGTTTTTGCTTTTCTGCTCCATCATAAAAGCGGCCACCGCGGCCTGGAATCGAAACCGTGACCTCGTGCTCAGCATTGCAATTAGATGTCCTCATGAATTTTATATGCTGCAATAAAGGTCTCAAGCTGCAGTGAAAGGTCGAAAAAAGCTTTATTTTGGTTTCATTCATCAAATTACGTAACAAAATGGTATCAGCTAAATGGGTGCTTCGCCATACAGTTTTTAAAACACGAAGTGTAAATGACGGCTGCTTCAACGATCAGTTGTAAAAACAAAAACAAAAAGCAAAATAAAACAGTTGCCTTCTACTATACGTGGCGCTTGACAAACATGAGCTGCTCGAAAGACGTGTTTGGGAGCCGGTTTCGCTTTGCTGTCATTATCAGGGATGCCGTGGAAAACACGCGTTCCACGTAAGCTTACGTCGCATTTGCAGTGAAAACTGCCCTTGAGAATCGGCAAAGCAAGGGAAGGCGGCTAGCGTTCGCTTTCCGATTGGTCGGAACCGTTTCGCAACAAAGCTTGCATCGTGCAGCTTGTTTTTTTTTCTTCACGGGTTATATAAAAAAAAACTGTTTACAATGTGCCATGTTGGTGGACGTATTGTGCGTACGTGAGCCGCTGAGCGTAGGAGCAAGTGTGCGGTAGTGCGCTATGAATTCGGTGTTTATTTCCCATAAAAAGCTAGGAGGAAGAGGGGCGGGGTATCACAGAAAGTGAAGGGGGAAGCATCGCCCAGCTTGTACAGTATGGGCGTACTCCTAAATCAATCATTGGGCTTCTTTTGTCGCCTACAGGCGCCAGCGCGGCGGCAGTGCCAACAAGAGACCCCCCCCCCCCCCCTTTCCTCCTCTTCTTTTAGGCGCCAGGTGTGCGGTTACTTAAGTCTTACATCCAGCATGGGGAAGCAGAAGTCGTCATCAAAGCTCTACTTGCTGTCTAGAGAATTATTTATTATATTTTTGTCGGTTGCAGTAGCAACTGTTCAGGTGACGGAGAGCTTCTTCTTTGTAGCTTTCCTCTGTAGGCATATGTAGCCATAAACATGGCTGCATTCAGGTGTATGAAAAACTTTCCCTCATAGAAACTTACTCCACCTTGGGGATTTCCCCTAAATCTGGTCGATTAAGTGCTTCTTCTATCTGGTGAGAGGTTCGTTTGTGGCACGAGCTGTTCGCTGATTTTGCAGACGCTCCCTAGAACAGAGCGAACGCGGCCTTTATTCGGCCGCTAATTGCCGCATCGGAGCTGGGAGGCGCAGCCGTGGCCGCAGTTCCTATTTCATGGGTTCTCCTGTTTCGGGTGGATCCCCGAACCAATATTTTAGGCCTTCGTCGACGCTTCTCCGGGCAAAGGCGTCCAAGTGTCTACACAGGAGGGACAGTATTGCAAACGTTCCTGGGGGAGAACTGGGGAGCGCGAGGTGAGATAGGGCGTAAGCTGATATGTGGAAGTTTGCAGTGAACATAACCACCGCGCCAGCGTCCCGCTGACGGGAAGGTTGGATGCGAGTCGCCGAAGGTTCCAGAAGCAAAAAACAAAAGTTGAGGAAAGGGGGGTGGGGGGGGGGGGGGGGGGGACGGGCGGGCGGAGACAGCTCGCAGCCGGGGCGGATGCGCCGCCAAGGTAAAAAATCACAAGGCCCAGTTAGTGGGAGACAAGGGGGGAGGGGGGATGCCTCCGCAGTAGTTCCCCACCACGCATACCAACGGCTTAGAGCCGCGGTTATTACGCGGAAAATCGCGACGAATGTCGTAGCAGCGCTGTATATAAGGGCAGAATTGTAGGCTCGCTGCATATACATATACCGTGCTTGAAACTAGCCAATATATTTAAACAGTACTGTGTTTGCTAAATTCAAGGCTCCGGTTTCTGATGTTTGAACTTGCTCTGGTGGGTACTTTTTGTGTTTATGCATATTTTGACAAAAACCGCGCGTAGGAGGAAAAAGTACATGTGCTTTATTTTGGGAAAATACATGTAATTCCATTCCCATTCCATTCCGGGCAAAATGCACTTAATTCCATTCCCATTCCATTCCTTCAAGTATTGTCGCCATTCCATTCCCAATCCATTCCGGGGTTGCGAAAATGTGGAATGATTCCGGATTCATTCCGATTCCGGACTGGTAACTCCGCAACACTGTTCGGTACTGCTTATTCGCAACGGCGTCAATGTTCAGTGTGTCTGGTGCGAAGCCTGTCCCCTGACGCCGCCTTTTCTCATTTTCAGCGTCTTCGTACTGACGAGCTTGGATGAGCGCCTCGTCCAGTGTAAGCTTTGGATTGCGGCAGAGCTGGTCGGTCAAGCGAGAGTCAAGCAACCCCACGATAAATCTGTCCCGAACCAGCCGGTCATCAATTTCCCGAGAGGCGTAGTTGCATTTCTTCACGAGATCTCGGAGCGCCGTGAAAAACGCGTCGACTGACTCGCCTACCTCTTGCGTGCGCTTGTGGAACCTGCTCGATTCGTATACCTCGTTGACGGGGTGTACAAAATATCCCGAAAGACTCGTTGTCACGCCGGAGTACGAGCGATAGGCCTCAGCGTCTGACATGAGAGACGAAAGCACCTCGCGACCTTGGGGACCCATACAGTAGAGGAGCGTGCGTACCTTGGTTTCTTCGGGGGCGGAGGACAGCCCTGAGGCGAAGGAGTAATCCTCGAATTGTTGAAGCCACGCGGTTCATTGGGCTGGGTTGTCGAAAGTGAACTGTGGCGGGGTTCGCAACGTGAAGCTGGCGGTCACGGCGGAGGCGGCGGCTGGGTTATCCTCCATGTTGCACGGTTGTCGCAGGATCCCACTCCTGACACCATGTAGGGACGCGCCCGGGTGGCGTGGACGCCGCTAGCCGGGCCGAATGTGGGCGTGAAGCCCTCGAAGAATGACGCAACCACGCGCAGTTCACGAACAACAAAAAGCCCCGTTAACTAATTCCCACCAATGGCTTTATACAGAGTGGGGGCGCCACTTCCCAGTTACTCGAGTCAACAGGTGGCGTCCTCTACAGTTACTGAGGATTCCACAACGCCAAGCAGTGTCATACGCCTTCTCAAGGTTGAAAAACAATGTTGCACAAAATGTTTATGAATGAAAGTATCCTTTATGTATGACTCAAGGGTGACGATTTGGTTATTCATGGATCACCCCACCCTGATACGAACCTGGCAGCTCTCGAGGAGACCACTGTATTCTAAAAAGTACATATGACCTCCCTTTTTATCACATTCTCGAGAAGCTTGCACCTCCTTTAGGAAAGCAGTCACCATAGTCTCCCCCCAAGATCTGGGAATGTGCCCCGAAAGCCATATTTTGTTGTATAGGTGTAGAAGTGTTTCAAGAGTGTGAGGTGTTGTTTCATGGTGTATGTGATGTCGTCTGCACCTGGAGGTGAAGGCTTACAAGTTCTGAGAGACATATCCAGCTCATGAAATGAAAAGGGGGTGTTATAAGACAAGGTTGCCTCATTATTATCCCGCAAGGACTTCTTTCTGAAGGTGTGCAGAACTGGACATGTGTCGGAAGCGTCGTGCAAGTGTGCTAGCCTGGTTTTCGAGTGTGCCCCCTGTGTTGCTAACCAGGGGCAGGCCGTGTGTCTGTTGTCCTTTACGTTTGCGTATCTGTGCCCAAACCTTGCGTGTGTCTGTGTACAGTTAAACCTGGATGTAATGAAGTTGACAAAAGGTCGCAAGTTCAGTGGCTCCGATGGCCACCGTTTGTGCTTTCTCACCCACCACCTATAAACACTTCGCCACGGTTGGCTACAGCTTACGTTTGGAGGCTCGGGCTCCGCGGTGTCGCCAATACCGTCACCAAGATTACTCAAGGTGCCCGTGCACGGGGTGGCCTAGTTTAGTGGCCGCCAACCACACAAACCAGAATGGGAGGGAGTGAGGACTAGCAATAAAAAAAAACCCTGCAGTGAAAGTGTTGGCGAACCAAATTTGTATTTTTTGTTTGTGGCCCCTTAAAGTCTCCGTTGGCTCCACAAGCTGGGCCTTATAAGAGCTAGATCTGTTCATGGCCCGGTTTCCAAGATGAACCGGCTTTGGCCGCGCACATGAAAATAATCTCTGGCCAGTTGGCGAGGCTGAAAAGGGGTGGGATGTTTTAGGCCGGGGCGCAGGTTCAGCTCAACCTATACTGCGGCCCAAAACAGTGTGCATGTACAGTGGTGCTAATGAAATAGGAATGCGGACTGCAGGTATGGAACCAGATGTCGGGCCTTTCTGAAAATTGGTGCTACAAGCGCAACGGCTTTCGCATACAGTTAGCATCAGCTGCAGCACAACAACATCACTGGCACTGACCTCCTCAAGCCCGCTGGGCCGAGAGTGCCGCCAGAAATGAGGGACGACTGGTGTGGTTGAGGCTTCTTTGTGCGAGGCATTTTCCTTTGGGAGCGGAGACCGCTGCAGCAGCAGATGTTGGGCACGAACACGCAGGCACACTCGCCTGGACCCGGCTGTTATGAGAAAAAAGGGCAAGGGGACGAATGTCGCAAAAAACAGCAGGCTATCACTGGACAGAAGGTATTTCTGCGGCTTCAGGGTAGCGCATTTGACCTCCTGTGCTCAAACTTGGATTAACCCGTTCAGACACTGTGAACAACACTGAGCATTCTATTGGCGGTGAGATCTTTGAGTGGCGCCCCCTGGCTCTGACGTCGGCTTAGGGATTCGCGCCACTGTCGTCTGCTACACTCCGATTGTGAGGAGCAGCAGTGCCTGGGCTAGAAATTGCCCGCTTCGTTGCTGTAGTGCGTTAAAAAGCGTATTTCTAGCGACTCAGTTATTTTTCCAGCTTCTGACGCATCTGAATGATTTGAAGCTGTATCCCCCACAAGTTTGCAACACACGAAGAGATAGAGAACAACTTTCTTCCTTTCGGGCTTATTCGCAAGGATCAGCGATCAGAGCTTCTCGATATGTATTCAAAATGCGTAGGCTTCCCTGCAGTATTTTTGAGAGGCTCCTATGAAGACTCAACAGTCTAATACTACGTACCAAGCAGCGGCCTCTACACGCTCATCGCACAGAAGGAAATAAAGCGGCTTTCTTCTGTTTCTTTCGTTGTTCCCAGGCGAAAAAACCAATTGGAGGACCATTTGGACCTGCCGAAAATGCAATTGCTTCAAATGGAACCATTTGAAAATGCAAATGGTTCCATTCGGCTCATTTGTGTTTTCGACAGGTCCAATGGGGCTTCCAATTGTTTTTTTCACCTGAGTTGTCTTGTATCGGATTAATGTTTCTTGCTTTTTTTTCCGCCCAACGCATTATTTTTCTGCGCCGTCACCAACTTCTTATTAGGAGGTTTCGGGATGTTTGGGAGCCTCACAAAGGTCGTGTGGATATTTCCTTCATTTTGTATGGCATACATTCCCTTCTTCACATATTGGCTTTCATTACGGCTGCGTTCTTTGTTTATTCACTTGAAAATACTGCTACGCCACCGCGATCGCGCCCTAAACAACGTGGTGCACAGTTCCCGAAGGCGGCTTTTGTGCTCCCAATTTCTATCGTAATTATATCGTTATCATAACGAACTGACTCTCAAGTCGAACAATCATGACATGATTACGTTGTTGAAGGCATGATATACTCGCTAACTAACGTAATAAATAGTATACCTGCATATATTACAAGACTCGAAACCGAAGAAGAATTCCAAGTAGCTCTTTATTGCTTTTCAACCCTTCCAGGCGCGAAGAACAAATCCTATTCTACTCGGGATGGCGTTTTATGATTTGAAGAGAATTACTTTTACTCTCTTGTCCTGGACTGAGGACCCGGCCCGCTAACCAGATCGATTTAATTGTTAAACAAAGTTTTCCCCTCCTCCCCTTACTCCTCCTCCTCCTCTTGAGTGCAGTTTTCCTATACTGCATATCTGAATATCGGGAAGATATGGCTGTGCAAAATGTTCCGAAATATCCCTCCAGGTCTTAACAAACATATATGTGTTACTATAAATTTAACGAAGACGTGACTCGTTTTGCTCAATAAACTTCCATACTGGTTAGAAGCACGCGCGTATATACACACTGGGATATTTGGAACTCAACCTACAGTTTTTGCAGTCTATAGTGCATGTCGGCAAACTTTCATGCCTTGACAACGTAAAGTGATGTGCCAAAACGCGTTCGAGCGTTCGGCAAGGTTGCAAAAACTGTTTTACCTTACATATGATTACCGCGAATCGTGATGCCTTCTGCCAAAGCCGACAGCCCTGAAGGCCTAGAATTTGTTTTGGTCTTCCATTTTCGCTGTTGTCGTTTATTAGCAGCTTACTGTTCCTTTCGTTCGAATGCTTACATGAGAAGCTGACGCCTAGCTCCGACTCTTCGCGCTCCGCACAGGACCGGCTTCGCAAGGAATGGAGTGGCGCCGGCAATGTTTCTCTCGTAGCGGTATCCAAAACTATACTTTAATTGACACCATGAGCTAGCGTATGCGATTTTAAGCGTATTATTATGATAAAAAGTTACCCTTACGCCAATTCTGGTGCAGACAAGCATCAGACGTTGACCGAGCGTAAAGAAACAGCAGGGAGAGCGATCCTGAGTGAAGCAGACGACAAATGCGAGAATCCCTAAGTTGACGTCACGGAGGCGCGCTTCGCAGCGCCGGCTGTGCTCGCGCTCACCGCCAATAGCGAAACTAAGATTGCACCATCCAGTTCTTACCAGCTGCAGCACCTTCTTTGCTATCTAGCCATAACGAAGGCAAAGTCTCGATGCTGTGCTTTTGAATCGCAGTGATGACAAACACCACCTAGCATGCTCGAGTTACTTAGTGCCGGCTACTTATTCTCTTAACTGAGGTCCATATTTACCACTTCGTCACACATTCAAGCTGACCTGAAGTTGAAAAGGCTGTCCTTCAATCCTTTCTTTTTTTTCAGGATGACTAACTGCTCTAATAAATTGTTAGAAGAAAAAAACAGCACCAAAATAACACAAGGACTGTGCTGAATTTCCAACAGGCTTTATGGCGAATGAACAAACTGTGCTACCTGTGACTCATGATTCATCTGCACGTGCGTAGAAATTTTAGTTCTTTTTCCATCAAGGTGGTGGAGGCCATGCTGACACATACCTCACCAAGCGACAAATTTCCTTCCGATTTCACAACTTGACGTGATTGCCGTGTTCTGCACCTCCTAAAATGCGCTGGAGGCGAGATACCCGGAAGGCTTCTTGGCAAGCCATGGTTTGAACTGTAAGGACTGTTCGCAAGACTTTCAGAGCACTTCCATCACGAGGAAGTGCGCAACACGGCTGTCACGTGAAATTGTGGAATCGGAACAAATTTTAATGCTTGTTAAGGCAGGCGTCAACATGGCCTCTATCACCTTGTCTGAAAAAGAACTAAATTCCTACGTATGCACAGATGAGTCGCTGGTTGCACAATTATCTATATATTCTGGTTCATTCGCAGTAAAGCCAGCTGAAAGTACAGTGCAGTCCTTGTCTTCTCTCTGTCTCTTTTTTTGTGATTTTTTTTTGTTCGCTCATGTACCAACACACCCAGTTTTCCACGTTATTTCAAACTGCAGCGTGCCAGTTACTGCTTTCATGATTGGTGAAACCAACTGCTTCAAGAAAGGGTACGTTCCGTCAATTTCAGGCTGGATGGGTAACATAGAACTCCATTATATCGATTGTGGGGTATAACGCGCCGACGCAACGCAGGCGATGAGGCGCGCCGTAGTGGAGGGCTCCGGATTAATTTTGACTACCTGGGGATCTTTAACGTGCGCCGAAATCTCGTACACACGGGCGTTTTTGCTTTTCGCCTCCATCAGAAAAGCGGCCGCCGCGGCCGGGAATCGAACCCACGACCTTGTGCTCAGTAGCGCAACGCCTTAGCCACTGAGCCACCGCGGCGGGTAGAACTCCATTATAATACACTTATTTGTTACTAGATCGTTTCCAAAGCAGTCATATGCTAGAACCTGTTATGCAAGGATTACAGCAGCTAGGAACCAAGTGTAAGTTTCAAGGTATGGTTTCAAGCTAAGATTTCCACCGTACGGGTCATAAAAGCAGCTAAAAGCACCGGGTTGAAATGCATTGCGTGTACTCTTCAAGTAGTAGAAAGGAAATGCATGCCTAACAAGACATGGAAACCAATGAAGCTGAATGTAGGCCCGAATACGACTTAAAGGTCCAGGGCATCGTGTGTGCGCTTTTTAATCAAAAAGTAAAATATGGTAAAAGCCTTAGTCTTTTTTATTTGGTTCAGCTTTCTATTGGTTGATGTGCTTAGTAGCTTTAGGCAAAATAATAACTTGCACACGAAATGCAGAGCGGTGTATTTACGGATAAAAACTGCTCATAAGAAGTCAATATAAAACTTGGGGCGATGGTACTGCTATTGTGAACGACTTCGCTAATTAACATAATAAGGTCAGTTCTCAAGTTATGGTAAGAAGGGTGGGTGTTCATAGTAGACAACAAAAATTGACGGCATACATAACAAGTCAAGCTCTACAAACCAGGACATGGTAATAAAAACGAAGAAAAGTGTCGATACCACAGTCAACAGTCGGTCAACCAATGCTCCAAAGTTTGAGATTTCAAATTCTTTGATTACAGGCCTCGGTAGTTACCTCAAGTCCGCGACTATACAAGGGCGGAAAGACAAGTTTATTACGTCGTATCGCGGTTACACAATGTACGCAGTTCGTTCGGTAACTACACGAATGTGTAGTGAAGACCATTTCCACCGGCGAGGAGTGCTTTCCCGTCTTCGTCTAGGAACAAAAGACCGCAGAAAGGCGAAGGGTAGTGGGACGGGCTAGTCACGGGTGAAGCATTTCGCAAATTCGCTTGAAAGTCCACTCCTGTTACAAGAAGACTGGGCTGCAAAGCGGATTTTAGCCCTACCAGAGTCCTTCAATGCTTTACTGATGATGATGATGGTTAGAGTTTTTTGGCGCAAGGCCAGCTGGGGCAAAGAGCGCCAAACAAAAGTATCTAAAATAAAATAGTGGCTACTAAAGCCAAAACAACAATAAAATCAATTAACGGCAATGGTGATGGCTGGTGTATAGGGCCAGATTTGATTATGCGTGATAGGAAATGAGGTTTAAAAAATTCACATCTGACAAGTACTCACACACACGTTTAACGGAAAACATGGCATCGTCACCCAGAAACTGAGATGGATGTAGGGGAATATGTTGTCTGTAGAGTTCTCTGAAGTGTTTGTGTCGTGTTCTGTGAAGTGCCTTGCATGTTATTAGTATGTGCACTACGGATAGGGCCTCTCCGCACCTGCCGCACTGGGGTCTAGGAGATCCCGTCAGCAGATACGAGTGCGTCGCATGGGTGTGCCCTATCCGCAGCCTTGCCAAGGCGACTTCTGTGTGTCTGTTGTGTGAGTCAGTTGTGTACCGTCCCAAGTGTGGCTTTATTACGTGTAGTTTGTTGTCTGTCTGTTCGTCCCAGTGTGTTTTCCATGTTCTGCGTAGGTGTTGTTTTATGTGAGGCTTGAGGTCTGTATATGGTACGCTTGTTATGTCGACAGTGTTCCTGAGTGCAGCAGCACCGGCCCTCTCGTCCGCCAACTCGTTCCCAGCGATCCCAGCGTGTCCTGGGACCCAGCAGAGGAGCAGCCGATGCTTCTCCGCATACACCGACATGATAGTGTTGAATACAAGATTAATTATGTGGTTTTTGGGGGGTTTATGCGATGATAATGCGCGAACAACACTCAAAGAATCTGTGTAGATGATAGAATTGGGAATTTGATTTTCAAGGATATGTCGTACAATCAGTAAAATTCCGTACGCTTCTGCTGAAAAAATTGTTGTGTGCACGCTCATGGTTCTGGCTGCATTGAAATTTGGACCATGAGCAGCGCACGACACCATAGTGGAGATTTTAGAAGCGTCACTGTAGAATTCAGCACGTGGGTATTTGAACTGCAAAGAAAGAAAGTGCTGAAGTATTGCAGCTCGCGGTACCCGATTTTTGTCAAGCTTTATAAAAGAAAGGTCACAGGACACAGGGCGAACTTGCCAAGGCGGTAAAATGTTTAAAGAGGATGACCTGTACACGTCTAAAAACGAAGCACTCAGATCCGAGGCTCGCTCTCTCGCTCGAAGTGAAAAAGGCGGAGTAACGGACGGGCGATTTACAAACAGCACAGATGTGGATGTATCGTTAAGGAGAGGATAAAAAGGGTGGTTATTCTGAGATGAAATTTTAAAAGCATAAAGGAAGTCCATGTACGTTCGCTGGTTCTCAAGGCTCCACTTATTACATTCAACATATAGACTCTCGACAGGGCTAGTGCGAAAAGCACCCGACGCAAGCCGTAGCCCCAAGTGTAGCACTGGGTCAAGCATTCGCAACGCTGTTTTACTCGCCGACCCATATACCACACTGCCATAGTCCAAACGAGACCCAACCAAAGCAGTATAGAGCCGTAGTAGGAGTTCTTTGTCAGAACCACACGAATGGTGGGAGAGAACCTTCAGGATATTTATTGTTTTAAGACATTTTTGTTTAAGTTTCTTGATGTGTGGAATGAATGTGAGTTTCTGGTCAAACACAACACCTAAGAACTTGTGCTCCTTGTTCACAGGAAGCGATACGCCATTCAGAGTAATGTCTGGGTCCGGATGGACCCCGCGCTTCCTGGAGAACACAACGCAGGAGCTTTTTGCAGGATTGAATTTAAACCCACTCTTGTCTGCCCAGCCGGCAAGCTTCTTGACACCAAGCTGGACTTGACGTTCGCATATTGACATATTATATGATTTAAAAGATATTTGCACGTCGTCTACATACATAGAATAAGAGATTGTTGGTGGCAGTGCCTTTCCAAGAGAGTTCATCTTTACGATAAAGAGAGTGTAACTCAACACGCCACCTTGCGGCACGCCATTTTCTTGGACGTGAACCTTTGAAAGTGCACAACCAACTCTTACTCTGAACGCTCTCTCCGACAAATAACTAACAAGGGTGTTCAACATATTACCCGAAACACTGAAAGAACTGAGGTCACTAAGGATCCCATAACGCCAAGCGGTGTCGTAGGCCTTCTCGAGGTCGAAAAAGACAGTTAAGCAGTACTGCTTATGCACGAAGGTATCCTTGATGTATGAGTCAAGTGCAACCAGTTGATCGTTCGTCGATCTCCCAACCCTAAAGCCTGCCTGGCAGCTCGCGAGAAGACCATTGTACTCGAGGAAGTACACGAGCCTCCGATTGATCATCTTCTCGAAGAGCTTGCACAGGCAGCTCGTCAGGGCTATTGGACGGTAACTTGAGGGGGATGACGGGTCCTTTCCCTCCTTCAAGAAAGCCACTACAATGGCCTCCCTCCAAGAGTGTGGAATGTGCCCCGAAAGCCATATTTTATTGTATAGATGCAGAAGTGCTTCAAGTGTGTCTGCGTGTAGGTGTTGTATCATTGTGTATGTAATGTCTGGGCCTGGAGCTGAGGGTTTACACGTGCTCAGAGCAGCCCTCAGCTCATGTAGTGAAAACAGGGAGTTGTAAGAAGTCTGTGATTTGTTGTTGTCGTGTAGGGACTTCTTTTCACAAGAGGCTTTATACTTCAGGAAAGTGTTCGTGTAGTGTGCTGAACTGGACACGTGTTGGAAGTGTTGTGCGAGTGTGTCAGCCTGGTCTTCCAGTGTGTCCCCTGTTGTACTGACCAGCCACCAGGCTGTGTGTATGTTGTCCTTTGAGTTTGCGTATACGTGTCCATACCTTGCGTGTGTCTGTGTAGGAGTTTATTGATGTTATGAAGGAACGCCAACTCTCTCGTTTTGCCTCACGACGCACACGTTTTCCTAACGCCTTGGCCCGTTTGAACAAAATGAGGTTACCCGACGTGGGGTACCGACGAAGGACACCCCACGCCTTGTTCTGGGCCTCTCGCGCCCGCCTACAGTCCTCATTCCACCACGGCCTCCGCTGGTTGTGCGGGGCACCAGAGGCGTGGGGAATGGACTTTCCGGCGGCGTCGAGGATTTGCGCCGTGAGGAGTTGTGCGGCTTCATCTACGTGTGTGCTATGGATGTGTGGTGTAGTTTCGACGTCTCTGTAAATGTGTTCCAGTTAGCTCGTGCTTCATTGAACCTATTATGGGAAGATGAACTGCTTGGGCCTTTACCTATATATCTAAGTGAGGTGGGGAAGTGGTCACTACCATATGGGTCAGTTCCCACACCCCACTCGAGAAGAGGAAAGAGAACTGCGGAGCCAATAGCCAAGTCAAGACATGAGTATGTGTTGTGTCCTATGTTATGATATGTAGGCTGTTTATTGTTGAAAAGGCATGCTCCAGAAGATGTCAGGAATTTCTCTATCAGGCGACCTCGGGCATCCGTTCTGGTAGAGCCCCAAAGAGAGTTGTGAGCATTAAGGTCGCCTGTAAGGATGTATGGTTCAGGCAGCTGGTCAACCAGCGCCTCGAAGTCGGAGCTCGTAAGTGCAACATCAGGAGGAATGTATATGGAGCATACCGTTATCAACCTATTAAATATGATTGAGCGAACGGCTACAGCCGCAAGGACGGTGTTCAAGGTGACAGGGTGGCATGCTAAGGATTTGCGGGCGATTATGGCAACACCGCCAGAAGAGTGTGTGCAGCCATCCCTGTCGTTCCTGTATACCAGGTAACTATTCAAGAAATTTGTGTGTTTGGAATTCAGATGTGTTTCCTGGACACACATTATACTTGGCTGATTGGCATGCAGAATCTCATACACATCGTCAAGATTATTCAGAAGGCCTCTGCAGTTCCATTGAACAATATTTTCTCTTCCCATTATTATGTGTTCAGAGCTACTGGAGTGTGACTATTTATATAGGGTCTTTCGGGGCTTGCACTCTTGGGAGGGGTTTTCTGGCCTTCTCTACTGACCTGGACGTCGCAGCCCGTTCCTTCCGCTGCGATGAAAGCCGGAAGGGCTCGACGTCCATGTCGTCATCTGAAGGCAAGGGGGTGCCCAGCGGACTGGGCCCCCTTGACGTGGTACCCTTTCGGGTGTTCTTTGCCTGCGCTGCCAGTGCCGAAGGCTTGGGGAGCACCACAGATGGCACAGGCAGTAAGGCGGGGGAGGGGGTCACTGCGACTGCCTCCGTCTCCATCTCGTCCGGGCCCTCGCGTGTGCTTCGGGCCGGTGGAGAGGGGGAAACGGTGGGTGCAGCAGCATCCCCACCCGACGTGGATGCCACCACAGCCGCTGCTGGCTCAGCGAGCGGTGCGGAGGCGGGTTGGGCTGCCAGAGGCAACCCTGGGGGGGGGCGGGGGCGGGACCAAGTCCGACTCGCGGTACTGGGTCCCCGCTGAAACCAGACGCCGCTCCACCCCCCGGCGAGCTGCGTCGGCGTACCTCCCCAGGGGAAAAGAGGCGAACCTCTTTCGCGCCTCGGGGAAGGTGATGTTTTCTGTTACCTTTATGTTAATGATTTTTTTCTCTAGTTGAAACTTTTCACAGGCGCGAGAGTATGCTGCATGTGGACCCTGGCAATTCGGGCAGGTAAGGTTGGTTGCAGTGCAGTTGTCAGATAGATGATCATGCTGGCCACATTTGGCACATGTTGTTCTGCCACGACAGGAGTTAGTACCATGCCCGAACCTCTGGCACTTGAAACAGCGCCGCGGGTTCGGGATGTATGGCCGGACAGAACAACGGATGAAACCTGCGTTGATTTGCTCGGGCAGTGTGCAGCGGTCGAAAGTCAGAATCAGATGTTTGGTGGCTATTTCTTTGTTATCTCTCCTAATGACGATGCGCCTTACTGCTGTCACGCCTTGATCTTTTAGGCCTTCGAGCAGATCGGTCTCTGTCTCGGTTAGGAGGTCTGGCTCAGATATCACACCCTGGAAGCTGTTGAGGCTGCGGTGGGGTGTGACTCTGATATCCAGGTCTGCCATGCGGGTTTGGCTCATGAGAGTTGTGGCTTGCTTCTGTGAGTTAACCTCAACTAGGACCTCGCCAGTTATTAGTTTTTTAGCATTGTATGTGTTGCCAAGGATAGATTCAAGAAACGTGGATACAAGGAATACAGATTGTGAGGAAAGAGGCTTGGACTTGTCAACCGATTCAACTATCAAAAAACGTGGGTAGTTGTCAGGTTTCGGTGAGTTGATGGCAGGAAGAGGTGGAAAAGATTTTTCGGTGCGGACAATTTTCAAGGTCCGATCATGTTTGGGGGGGGGGGGGGTTTACGATTTACCATATGGCATGTAATAGAAGCAGGGGACGGGGGTACTTTCTTCTCAAACCTTACCCTGATAGCCTGAGAGGTCCCGGAGCTCCCTGCCTGGTAGACAGACAGGGAGCCCATCTGCCGGAGCTTGACCTGGGCTCCGACGGCCACCGTTTGAGGCTTCTACCCTTCAGCTTTAAACACATCACCACGGTAGGTTACAGTTTATGTTGGGGGCTCGGGGTCCGCGGTGTCGCCAACACCGTCACCATGAATACTCAAGGTGCCCCGTGCGGGGTCAATGCTTTACTGGTCACGAAACTGCTCCGTAACTCAATGGGAGAGCTTCATATGCTGCATGTGGCCGCCGCGCGGTGGCGCCACCCTCTCACTGAGGTCACTCCTCGGGGGCGTTGCGCTGGCTCGAACGGCGGAGCTGCGGAAAGTTGTGTTTGTTTTGTGCGGGAAAAAAATGTAACGTGCATATCGCGCTCTTGTGATGCGACTTAAAGGGAAGCTGAAGCGCTTTCCAAAAAAATTGAGTTAGATTAACAGTTATATAGTTTCTTGCGCGCTGATTCCGAATATCACATTGAAATTTATCGTACATGAGTCCAAGTGGAATTTATCTTGCAAAAAGCGCGGCCCCGTTTGAAAGACGCGCGCTTTTCGTCTTTTGACTCCCCTGATTGGTTGCACCCGTCATGACGTCAAAGGAGGACACCCTTCGGCCGCGCGGGTTGTCGGAAGCATTGCGAACGATCGCACGGTTGCCTTTGCGGCAATTTAGCTTGCAGTTTAATTTTCGCACATGACTGGAAGTTTGTTTTATAATTTCCCGTGCTGTTGGTTCAATTATCTTGGAGCTTAAATTTGCTTTACACGACAGAGAACCCCAAAGCAGTGACTGTGACATCGACTGGTGGGTTCCATCAAAATATTTTTGAAATAGGCAACCAGCATAGGGGGATTTTATGCCTTATGTTAATATTAGGTACTGCCTTAACTGTTTCTTATTATACACAAAACCATTTATGCCGAAGATTAATGGGCGTTTTATAAACAATCTACCAGCGAAAAGCACGTATCTGCACTGCGCGAAAAAATAGCGTTCATGCGCTGTAAACGTATATGTGAGACACATCTTGCCGGTAAACGCGCATAAACCAACAAGCAGACTCTGCTTCCGCATTTCCTTTGTTCGTTGTCGCCCACCCCAGCCCCGTTACTCATCCCCGTACACAGACGCACACGCGCGCGCCATTTCGGCAGCGGCGCTACGGCGCCTCCGCGATTGCTAGCTGCACTTCGATGAGTGGCGTCTTACTGCTTCACATGCATTTATTCTGAAAACACTGCAACATACTAGTGCCTCCTCAGCATTATTGGCTGTAGTAGGGCTTGATTTTCGCTTGTGCGTTGCGCATTCTGCTACAATATTACGGCCACCTCGTTATAATTAACAGACCAGTCGGATAAGGCAGTTACGTTACGTTGTAGTTACGTTACTTTAGGTAACAATCACCAAACTTTTGTGATAATGAATCGTTGGCCTGTTTCAGCATTTCTAGATTTAAGCATTTACCGTGCTAGTCGGACAGAGGCCGTATATTTACTCTTCGCTCCTAATTTTTTTAGTATCATCATTATATATATCACCGACTATCACTGGAACACACTTGAGGTTCAGTGACAACAAGTGCTCGCCAGGTTATAATATGCAGCCACACGGAATCTTGGGCAAAAAATTAGGCCCCCGCAGTCAACACAAATTATGGCACGGTGGTGGGGTTCGGACTGGTGTTTTTTTTTTAATTCCAGACAAACATCACCTTATCATGACATGTATACTTGCAAAATAAGTAATCTGGTTGTCTTGGTTCTTTTACTTTGTAGGAATACTGTTTACCTCTTAGCCGGGAGAGAACTTCTATCAGGATTGGTCCCTTGTTTTAGTTTCGCCAAAAAAGTGTTTTTTTTAACACTGTCCTGAGCCCATAGGGAAAGAAAACCGACGCGTTTAACGAAACAAGTATTTCCTGAACAAATGAGACTTGGTTTCTGGAATGGAACGAAACATCCCCGGCCAAAGTACCGCAGTATTCCCCATCCTTCCTAAATCTAGAATCTAATGTGAACATTCACGTCCGTCGCATCAAAAAAAAAAAAAAAAAAAAAACCGCATTGGAGCGGTTTACAAAGTATTTAACGTAGTGTAGTATATTATCTGCCATCAAGCACAGCCACCTCGACTGTCGCTTCCGTATGTTATCAAGCATCCCGGCGTGGCATTATTCTGCTTAGGTATACGGCATGATAACGTATGCCTCGTTTGGCGTTCGTGCATACTTTTTGAACACGAAAATTGTACAAATGAGTGCTATCAACCACAACAACAACAAGTATCATTCACAAGGAAACACGGCGAAAAGAGCATGGCCGAGGCGGCCGATCCGGCCGGAAGTCCAGGTATGACGTTTTTCAGCCGGTTTTCGCCCGCGCTCTTCGGTCTTCCGGCATCGCGCGGCGAGATGGGGGCGGGGCATCGGGCCACTTTTGTTTGCTCATTGCGCCGCTTCTATTGCATGTATTGCGAAAATATTTCGTACACATGAACTATTCAATGTGTACTTGCTGCTAGTCAACTTTTCTTTTAATTCTAAAACCGCTTCACCTTCCCTTTAAGTAGTGCAACGACGATGCCGAACATGTGTTGCGTCCCGGGATGTCGTTCCTTGTACAACGATACCACAGGAAATGTTTCCTTGTTCTGTTGACCGAGCGACGGGCAGCTGTGTGAGAAATGGAGGGGTGCCATTCCAAGGCAAGCAACGGGAGATTTCAGCTTCGATTATAAGTGTGCGACAGTGTGTGGAAATGCACTGTGTGTGAGAATGGAAAAAGCAACGTACCCTTTTGAGAGCATCGTGGGCCTAGAATTGTACAAGGCTAACTTAAAGCCGGAATTTCGTCATATCAGTCAGGTTGTAGCGGTGCTTCATTACCTGTTTGCAAACTTTTATTACCTTGCGCTCAGGCTCGCGTGTAAAAAAGCTTTGGGACATCCTTGTGCTTTTACTTTTCAGATTTCCGCGAATTATCCCTTAGGGTTCGTTTTGTTTGTTTTGTAAACGCGCGTGGCCGATTCCGGTTTCTTATCTGGCGTTTCAACCGGAGTGCCCGTTTGCGCTTTTTGTCGTACGTCCCATCGGGCAATATTGTTTGATATGGAAAGGGTGCCACCTTGTCGCTAACTTGATTTTTCGTTTCTTCGACAATGTTCTCGATCCTATTTCCATGGATCTGAAATTAATAACGTTCCAAGAGTAATGCATGCATAGCAAACGCCGCGCAACTCACTTTATCGACGTTTATCTGTTCACGTCACACTGCGGACTGCTTCTTAGACGTTTGTGTTTCATTCTAGTCTTTTGTAGTGCAGAAGATCGCTAGCTCACTGCGTTCAGAAAAGCTTTGCCTCGTTCTTTGCTACGTGGCAATATTCTGTTTCCTCCGTGTGCTGCACATCGCAGCGCGAAAAAATAAATTTTTGTACGCTGGACCACGGTCTTTTGTCTCCATTTGTAACATAGAAATTTTTTGTTGCGTGTGATAAAATCAGTTTCATTGTTCTTTTTTCGCTTCCTGTTTTTGCAAAGATTGCAAAGCGTGGAAGCAGAAAGACACATGGAGTAACATATATCTCTTCGTGTTTTGATCCTTCGCGTTCCTGCAGCGTTTTTAGATGTTCTCAAGTATGTACCCACTCATCGAAACGACAATACTGTTGGGCTATCTCTTTTAGCGTTCTGTGCATTACAGAACAATCAACGGATTCATTAAGCATAGTCTGAACGACGCGTACTTGGTTTCTTTTAGTTTTTTATTGTATTATCGATAGGCCCGCAGCAGTCCGTCACTACACAGCTACCGCATGTGTGGTATTTACAACTTTGCTTTAAGAAAAGAAGCAATATAGATTTAAAAATCCGTAAACACGACGGCGCAGCGCTTGTGCCAGAGCACACAGAAGCCGTTGCCGTTCGCGGCCGAAGTCTACGGTAACTTATTTCGAAAAATAAAGCCCCATTGAAGGCAGGTGTTAAACACAATTATTGGACTATTCATTGCTAACTACGACGAAAAAAACACACTTAATCAGCGCGCAGACACCAAAAGCAGCGAGCGTTTGCACGCCAAGAGCTGGCAAATACGCCGCACGCGCGGCGGCTGGATGACCTTCGTGCGGCGGTGGCGCCTGTAGTGGCGCGCGCGGTCCCTATATGAAGCGAACGCCGAAGTTTCGTGACAAGTAAAGCATTGAAGGACTCTGGCCCTACTAACGGCGAGTTCTACTAATAGGTTCGGACTGTGAATAGGGTTGCCACCTGCCCGGTTTTGGACCGGCCCGCCCGGTTTTTTAAACAGCAGGCCGGTTGACCGTTCCTACTCAAAACTGGCCGTCACTGGCCGGTTTTTCGGCCCTCGTGCCTCGATGATATCCGTTGTGGCGTTTTATAGGCTCCGGAACGATCGCCGAGTGGCGCTGTACTCTCCCCTCCGCGGGAGTAGGCGGCGGCTGTGGCGGCGGCGGCCACCCTTTCGGCACGTGTTTTAGGGGCGAAGCTCCTTAGGGCGTGGGTCTGTCCATCCTCGACGTATGTATGTAGCCACCTCTAGTTTAGTTCTTGGATTGTCTACTAGATGGCGTGGCTACCTCTAGTTTAGTTCTTGGATTGTTTACTAGATGCCGGTACTTGTATATGATGAAAAGATGCGCTTGGATTGTTTACTAGATGGCGTGGCTACCTCTAGTTTAGTTCTTGGATTATTTACTAGATGGCGGGGAGCGCTGTAATAAAATCCGTTCGCTGTTGGCGCGCGCTCGGAGTCACCCGATGGATAAGGCTGTAGATGTGCGAGCCCGCGAGGCAGAAGCGCTCCGTGAAGCTGCGCGACGCCGCCGCCAAGATCCTGCCGTACGAGAGCGGGAGGCCGAAGCGTGTTGTCTGGCTGCGCGACGACGCCGCCAAGATCCCAGCGTTCGAGAACGAGAGGCCCAAGCGTCACGGCAACGGCGCGAGGACCCTGCCGTACGCGAAGCGGCACGGCTGCGGCGCGAAGAGGATCTCCAAAACGTCAGAGAACGGGAAGCGGCGAGAAAGCGCGCGTATCGGCAGGCAGACCCCGATGCAGTGAGAGCTCGTGAGGCGTCTGCAAAACGCATCAGGCGAGCTCAGCCCCAAGGTGCCGACGCGCGGTTTAAGCGAGACTTTCTAGACGTTACGTTCGGACACAGATGTAGTGGGAGAACTTTCACTGAAGAGTCACGGTTTTACCGATGATTTCCCCTGAGGAGCTTCGCCCACTCATCATCATTCACCCCGTGGATATGCTGTGAATTTTTTTTTCGCTGCGCGCGTGCTGCATTTCTCGCGTTAGGAAGAGGGCTGGCTAAAATTTTCTTTCGACTTATAAAACCGTACGCGTCAGCACATGTCCAGAAAGTTCGGTTTAAACGTAGACTATATAGCGAGTTCATTTTTGTCGGGGTTTGTCTTGTCGTCTGCTACCAGCCGCTCGACCCGTAGACTGCCCCGACGATTTCAAGGGGGGAAGCGCGTTGTTCGGCGGTCGTCGGTTGCTGTGCAGCTTGTCACAGCGTAGTTTTCTCTTCTTTGTTGCTTCCTTCGCGTGTTCGCGGTTCGGACATTCGGATTTTATGGACTGCAGCAACACTGAGGCTTGCAAGAAATGTAAGATAAACGTGATTGATATATGGTTAATAGGTTATTTCTTACTCTTGAAACAATCAGCTGCATCTTATAAAAACGCATCAAAAAGACAGACTAATTAAGGAGTGCGCTACACAGCTCCGCATTTCCATTTAAGTTGTCCCTGATGGAATTTTTGTTTGCAATGTTTGTCACCCACTTCGAGTACAACTATGGGTTAGAGTGACGGTTCGCGTGACGGTTCGCGGAAACAACAGAACAGCTTGTGGTGTATAACTTTTAATTACTATTAGGACGCAGAATTTGGTGTAAAACTCTTTTAATTACCAGTATTTGTAAATGTTGGAGAAACGAAAAAAAAAACGAACAACACGCAGTCCCGTCGAAAACACAAATTATAATAAGAATGAACTGAGCTACTACAGCCAGTCAAATTGCTAGAAACTATTTTTCTTTTTCACCCATGCAAAATGTTAACCTATGGTGCCATATATGAACGATATCGAACGGCACCAGCTAAACAAATCCCAAGTTAGTTTATTATAGCGGAAAACGATCATTGGCAGCACGCATTAAAAAAAAACAGAGGGGAGGACTCGTTAGAACACTAGTTGGCATTTTCAAATCTGGGAAATGTAAACTGAAAGTGCACACATACAAACAAAAATGGGCCAGCTTATTTCACCTTTCGAACCACAGTGATCCATGCTTACCGTCTTTCCTTTTGGCGCGCTTTCGCCGGGAATTCGTAGAATTTAGCGGATGGATTGTTTTCTTTCGCCTTGTTAATGTCGTGGCAGCTGACCATGCAACAATATCAGGGGTTTGCTTGGCTTTCAGTTTTACCACCTTATACATCGCGAAACGACTGCCGGATCCATTTGCGCCTTCCCGACCGCTCGAAGTACCCGTCCCCCCTACTCCGCAATGCGAACAAAGCGACCGCCGGCTGCACGAGCCACTTAAGCCAGCACGTACAAAGGGCGGCGGGAACGCCCCTCACTCCCCCGAAACGAAAAGGGCGCCGCTTCGCGATAGAATAAGCGCTGCCCTCGCCCGGCAAACTTTAGCTTCGCCTCCTTATAAGCGTCAGTTCAATAACTAAGAAGATAAATATATTTGGCGACGTGCTGCGCAAAGATACGGGAGCCCACAAAATACGCGGGTGAGCACGCTGCCTGAGATGGAGGGGGACCTAAGGGAGGAAGAAGACAACGAAATGCGGCCGCCACGGTCAGCAATTGCGGTTACTTTTAAGTGAAGCACATACAAAGCAATACCCGAGCTCTCAATCACTTTCAGTACAAACGTTATGTTGATTTCTCTCTCAGAAAATGCTGCAATAAATGGCACGACACGGTCAGAAACATAGAACTTCTTTTCAACACAAATTAAACATTCTATATACCACGCCCCCCTCACCATCCCCCCCCCCCCTTCCCGAAGGGCCGGTTTTTTTTTTGGGAAAGGTACTGGTAACCCTAACTGTGAAGAGAACAAACCGAGGCCTCAGCACCGTTGGGCAGCCGCACAGGCCACGAAACAACGAACGCTTGAGGATTACGAATATTAAAATACGCTCACCTAAATCGGTGTCATTCCAACAGTAAGCACCCACAATAAAACCGATGCCGTAGGGTGGCCGTAGGTTGTGAGAAGCTCCGTATCCGTTGGCTGGATCGGGCACCAAAGGACCAAAGCAGAGCAAAGCGCGCGCTGCACTGTTTGCGCGGCTCCGTTTGAAAACCTCGTCAACCTCGTCAACCTTGTTTTGTTGCTGCGCACGCGCAACAAGCGACAAAAACGTTTTCGGGGGTTCCAAACAATAAACCGTGCACCACCATACACAAAATATAATTTTAGTTTGCTGTTTTTTGCAGGCTTACAATAGCAATATTTGTGCAGGATAGTAAAAAAATACTCTACTGACTGTATGATAGCGGTCTCAACCCGAATGCATTGCTCAAATCTGAAATGCAATCGGATAGCGCGTACGGCGGGCATTTCGAACTTCGCCTGTTTCGTGTTTTGGTCACGATTCGCACCGACTCCCGTTTTAACTGCCCATCGTGCCGTACCATCGCCTCACTGTTTTCTTTCTGTGTGAATATTGCATCCGCTAAATTATCCGCTACCTGGGGATACCTCGTTGCTTCCTGTGTGTGCCCATCCGACTATTTAGTGGCTGTCTGAACACTCCACCGTGCCGGCGGGGCGCTAGCCCTAATGGCAGCCGCCACGCCGCCGAACCTGCCAGCCTCCGGGCCTGCCTCTGCTCTGCCTACATAAGGTCCCTTATGCCTGCAGCCACCGACCCGCCCCTCTACCCTGGACACAACCACTTAGAGCATGGTCTTCGACGAACATGGATGGTCGCACGGACGGAGCATGGATGGTCGCACGATCCATCCCAACGGCCCTTGGACGAAAATTATCCAAGCTCACAAGAATAAGAAATCAAAGCCGAAAGCTGCATTTCCTACGCATGTCGCTACACCACCCGCCGCGCCGAACGCCGCTTCTCCAACAACCCCTGCCGCCTCCCCAGTCGCCCCTGTCGGGTCCGCGTCAGCTGCCGGCACCTCGCCCGCACACCGCCAGCCCCGCGCTCGCAAGCCCGTCACACCAAGCCTCCCAGATTCTGAGTACGTTATCGTCTAACGTCTCCGCGCCGCAGGCAGACAGGCACCGTCGCGCGCTGCTCAACCAAATACATTGTTACCGCACTCGCTGCAGCAAGCAAGCTTCCTCCAGAACAGTTCTACGTCACTACGTGTCCATAACACTGCAAATACAACCCGCACAAAATCTGCTGGTTGTCTCAACTGCAAATGAAGACAACGCCCTCCTGCTGAGCACCATCGGTCAACTTGCCCTCACGACCGGCACTCTAGAACTGTCGTCCTACCTGAAACCTCCGCCCGGCACGGTTGGCGGCATCATACATGACCTGGATGAATGCATTTCCAACGGAGACCTAAACGACCTCCTGGCAGCCAATGGACCCAGCCTACTTCACGCCAGACTACTGGGACGAACATCATCAGCCCTTCTGACGTTCCAGGGACCCCACTTGCCCCTTTACGTCAAGGTGGGCTGCCCCCCCCCTACCGACGAGCAGTGCAGCTTTGCCGCATTTGCGGCGACGTGGGCCACAGACAGGACATTTGCCCGCGGCCGGACGAGCCGAAGTGTATCGCTTGCGGCACCCCGACCCCCTCCTCCGACCACAACTGCCAACCGAGCTGCAAGCTGTGTTCCCTTTCACAAATCACAGCGGGTAAAGACTGTCCCAAACGATTTCTTCGCCGAACAACATCGAAACCCAAGACTTCGGCCAGCCTCGCAACACAGAAGTTCAACGCTCCACCAGCCAAGCCTTCCCACCACGTCACCTAGGCCAAGGATCAAGCCAAAGCACAGAACAGTCAGGTGAGCAGGGACTGGCCTCCCTTACCCCCACTCTCTGTACACACAGAAATACAAACACTCCAGACCTAAAACCAATCGCAAAAGGCAGAAATCAGAGCGCTGCGAGCAGAACTCTCAGCCTTAAAGGCTCAAATGGCGGTACTATCAAAATCCCAACCACTCCGCAAGCAGTCACCACCTAGAGAACCCGTTGCCCCTGCGTCAACTCCTAGTCACCTCCCTAATACCTCACAATCACCTCTTCTGGGAGACGTGTACCAACTTGTCTTGTTCAAGGCTTTCAAAGAGGAAGCCAAGCAACATCAAGAAGAGGTGCAAACTCACCTCCGACAGATGAGCGAGCAAATTGGAGGTAACCGGCGCTACACTGAAAAAGCAATAACGGCACTTCGACGTGAGATGAAGGAAAAACGTAGGAAGCGCATGGCAATGCGAGGACCTTCAGACGATCAATGGTCAGATACGGACTCGACATGCCATTCAGCCGCGAACTGAGGATTTGGCAGTGGAACTGCCGGGGGTACAGTCGGACGCAGTCGTCCCTCCAACTATATGTAGAAAAGGTTGTACATTCCCCGGCCGTCATGCTGATACAGAAGCGCACAAAATACCTATCAAGCTTAAGGGATACAACACTTTTCAAACGAACAGAAATACCGCCATTCTCGTGCAAAAGGAACTAGCTGTGTGCCATCATGATGCATTCGACTCGGATATCCCTCACGAATATGTGGAGATACACCCAGCCAAACGGAGAGGGCGTAGTCTACACATCCTGAACGTATACAGCAGTCCTAGCAACCGCAACCGCAATTTGGACTATCTTATCAAATCCTTCCTTACTTCGGGCGGCCGTGGTGCCCGTGTGATGGTGGTGGGGGACTTCAATGCTCACAATGTGGCGTGGGTTACAAGCGAACGGACGCAAAAGGCAGGAAGCTGGAAGAACTGCCAGCCCGGGAGCATCTCACATTACTCACCGACCCACTGCAACCTACTAGAACAGGAAATAGCGTTAGCAGGGAGAGAGAGAGAGAGAACTTTATTACGCAATAATGCGAGAGTGGTTCCTCAGTCCAGGAGCCCATGCTCTGTCCAGGCTGCCGTAGCCCTGGTCACAAGCAGGAGCTGGTCCTCAGGTCCACAGCTGGACAGCAGTATCTCCCACTGCTCAGGGGAAGGGGACCGGTTCAGGGGCGGAAGGTCCGAGTTTTTTGTGCAGTCGAATATGTGTGCCAGAGTTCCTGGTTCGTGGCAGAATTTACACTTATCAGAGTACTGTGTAGGAAAGAGTAAATGCATACGGATGGGGTGGGGAAAAGTACCTCCTTGAATTTGTCTGAGTGTGATTTCTTGGCTTTTGGTCAAAGATGTGTGAGGACTAGGGAAGGTCTGTCTCGTGGTTCGGTAGTATTGGGTGATTTCTTGGTAGGTGAGGAGAGATGCGGAAACAGTCCGGTCTCAGCGGCTCGGTGAGTGAGGTCTCGAGCCTGTTGATGAGCAAAATTGTTGCCCGTCAGTGCAGAGTGGGCGGGAGTCCACACAATGTCCACCCGATGGGCAGGCGGATGGTCATTCAAAAGTCGGTTTGTGGCGGGGGCCACCCGTCCCGTCAAGAGCCTGCGGCAGGCGGCTTGCGAGTCCGTCAATATAATCTTGGCGGTGGTTTGGGTAAGGGCGAGCGCAATAGGTAATTCTTCAGCGTCCAGGGAGGAAGTTGCCCGGATTGAAGCTGTGGTGATGAGGGCGTTCTTAGATGTTACCACTGCCACCAGTTTGGTTATCTGGGTAACTGGCCGCATCTGTGTACATTACGTCGGATCGGCTGCTGTAAAGTTTTTCGTGGGCTTTGCTTCGGGCTTCTCTACGACCAGGGTGGAGGTCCGGGTGCATATTTCTGGGAATGGGACTCATGCCCGGACCTGACCTTCGGACGAAATATTAGGGAGGAGAAATGGGAAAACCTAGGGCAGAGTCTCGGAAGCGACGACTTTATTTTACAGACGAGTATGGACGACGCTTGTGGCAGATGGGAGGGAAAACGTCGAGCTTGCCGACTAACAGACTGGCACAAGTGGAGAGAAGCCAGAGAAAGACGGCTTGGGGAACAGGGAGGACCCAACATAGTGGACATCGAGCTGTGGATCTGAGAGCTGTTATTGGAAGTTGAACACCACACGCGAAAAATCGAAGCTTCAGACGGCGGGCCAGCTGTCGACTCGCACCTGCTCCATATCTGGGATGCCAGAGAATCGCTCACCAATAGATGGCGGAGACAGCCCCTCAACCGCAAGCTACGACGTCGAGTGGCCCAGCTTGGTAAGGAGGCAGAGGATTACGTCATAAAGCTTGGCGGAAGTTTTGCGACAGCATGTCGGGCCAGTTAGGCGTGGCAAAGACGTGGGAAGTTCTTAAAGGGGCACTGACACAAAAATTTTGCATCTTGTTTTTTTTTTGTTGCAATAAGTAGCTAGTGACCTACTTATAACCTGTAGAAACCTCATTTGCTTCAGCGTGCGACGGTTGTTTAATTAGAGGCATTTTCAATACGGCCAGTCGCAGTTTCGGTTTCAGCGAGTGCCGCGAAACGATGGATTTTGTGGATGTTGTGTGAACAAAGCTGACCACGTGACCGTCGGAGGGATATCACAGAGCAGAGCCGCCGTAGCACTGTCGAATCCGCATCGACGGCAGTTTCTGCGAATGCCCCCACGTACTGATCTCGTGAGGCGCTTAATTAAAAAGCGGCCGTGGATATGACGCAGGCGCTGCGAGTGCAAATGCTACCGCGGCTAAAGAACGACGCGCGACGCTCCAGACGGTGGGTGGCAAGACGCGCGCAGGGAGCAGCCGGCCGGTCTGCCTACAGGTCCGCCTACAGATGTGTTCGGCTTAGCACTGCAGCGGATATTCGAGTGCCGCTGTCGTAAGCAGTGCAGATGACAATTTTTAATGTAACCCGCCATCGCACCATTAACTCCTTTCTCATGTAAGCCACCATGGTCGGGACTTGGGGACACAATTTCGGGCAGCGGTAACAAGCTGTCACTCGAGCTACCTGCGCCGGCCTGGGCCACTTCGCGGCCGTGGCCGGCGCCTGCACAGCGACCGTGCGGCTCGCTCAGTGGGCTTTTCGTGCCTCCGGCGCGTTTTCGCATCCAATGGTAATAAACAGTAATAGAAACAGAGTGCCTGGAATCGCTGTAGAACTTTGGTCGCGGCCTGCTGCCCGATGAGCTGACGAAATCACGGCGCCTCCGCCGCCAACGATCAGGTCGTTCGTTCTCGAGAGCAGAAGCTCCGCCCTCCGGCCCTCCGATTGGAGCGGCGGGCCGGGCGAGCCGGCGAAAAACGCCAGCAGTGCGGAAGCGGCAAACACAAACTCGTGAGGTGTTTGGATGTTGTTTATTTACACAATATCTTCGGGATGTCGATTGTGCGTGGTCCTCTGCAGGCTGCTCGGTTGCGTTTCGCACACTCTAAAATTGATTTTAAATATGTTCTAGGCTGTATTTGCCGCTGATATTTTGCAGATGATGTATATAAGTTCCCACCAATCTATCTCCGAAGTTATCTTGCCTTCAAAATTTTGTGTCAGTACCCCTTTAGGGCAATGATGGAGCCATCTGACACGAGGACTGAGCTTGCCAATCGACTTGCTAAGCTGGTGCACGAATACCCCTGGACGGACCAAGAACTTTTTGACGACCTCAAGGCCGAGTATCTCCGAACAGACCGCCGGGGTGATTACCCAGATTACCAAGGAGAACCCAATGCAGCCTTGGATGAACCTGTCACTATGCACGAAATCAAAACTGAGCTCACCAACATGAAGAAGGCCACAGCCCCGTGACCAGACCAAATCACAGCGAGAGCCCTGTACAACCTAGGTGAAGCGAACATTCAAGCTTTGGTTGAGTACTTCAATCAGGAGTACTGAATCCCTGGTTCGTTACCGCAACAGTGGAAAACAGCGGAAATCCGGTTTATCCCGAAACCGGGAAAGGACTTGAAGGTAGAGAATCTTAAGCCCATCTCGCTAACATCCTGCCTGGGGAAACTTTTCAAGCGAGTAATCAACACTCGATTTCAACGGTTTCTCGACAGCACAGACCAACCTCCGCACACACAGTTTGGCTTCAGACCACACCTAGGCACTACCGATGTGCTTTTGCAGGTCTACAGGGACGTATACCTTCACCCAGACCGCATACAACCGTGCGCGGTGCTGGCCCTTGATTTAAAAGGGGCTTTCGATAATGTCCTACACTCGACCATACTACGCACCTTAGCGGAGACTAATTGCGGCTCCAGAACCTACAACTATATCAACGCGTTCTTACAAGATCGGAAGGCGAAGCTCTCTATAGGGGGACTCCAGTCAGACCTGATTGAGCTGGGATCGCGGGGTACACCTCAGGGTGCAGTTCTCTCCCCTTTGCTCTTTAACTTGGCGATGAAGGATCTGCCGCCCAGCCTGAACCGGGTGCCAGGCATTTGTCACGCACTGTACGCGGACGACGTCACCATATGGTCAAATCAGGGAACTAGGGCCAACATAGAGGACAGCTTCCAACGAGCGATATAAATTGTGCAGACCTTCGCCCGGTCCCGTGGCCTGGAGTGTGCCCCGGATAAGTCAGAACTGCTGGTGGTCCAGCCCAAGAAGCCCAAATACCCGAAACAAGACCCCAGCAAGCTGCACGTGGATTTCATGCCTATCCCCGCCAGGCAGGAGATCCGTGTCCTCGGCGTGCACTTTTCCAACATGGCACACAACACCACAGCGGTGAGTCGCCTTATAGCGGCGGCCAACCAGGTAGCCCGAATGATCAAGCGAGTGACCTCCAAAAACCACGCAATGAAGGAGACTGAAACGACTAAGCTGGTACAAGCCTTTGTGGTCTCTAGATACACGTACGTCACTCCTTTTCTGAACCTCAAACCCAGAGAAGAAGACAGACTAGACCGGGCTCTTCGTAAGTGCGTCAAACTATCTTTGGGCCTCCCAGTATCTACGACCGATAAGCGCCTAATGGCTCTGGGTATCCATAACACCACAAAAGAGCTCATAGATGCTCAGAAAATAGCGCGCGCAACAGGTGCGCCTCACGAGGACTAAAACAGGCAGAGCCATCCTAAATAGACTCGACATAACCCCTCCGGCCACGGTGCAGGATCGACTCGACATCCCTCGGGAAATAAGAGAACGCATTCACGTCCATCCCCTCCCCAGACACATGCACTCGGAACACGATCAAGTCCGCAGAACACTCCGGGCTCAATACCTCTCCAAAACGTGGGACTCCCACCCTGCTACAATCTACGTGGACGGTGCCGGCCCCACCAATGGGGTGACCACAGCAGCAGCCTGCTTGTCCAGCGGTAACCCCATTGCAACGGCATCCATCAAAACGACGGATCCGACCCGCGTGGAAGAGGTCGCCATCGCCCTGGCCATCTCTGCCTATCCTCGCGCCATTATACTACCGATTCCCAAGAGGCTTGCCGAAATTTTCTCAGAGGCACGATATGTCGCCAGGCCCTTCGAATAATAGCAAATCAGCCGCCTGGAGGGGCACAGATCATATGGTTCCCGGGTCATCAGGGACAGACCGGGGGAATGTCGCCGCGCACGCGTTAGCCCGCGATTCCTTATTCCGGGCGTTCACCCCCGCTGGTTGCCCCCCAGGCAAGGGAGCCAGCCGATCACCTTCACCCCCTTCACTGTGTACCGCCTACAAGGAGATACTGCTCGAACAGCGGCTCGGCAGGAGATTTCCAGCCCCTCATCCCTCGTTCACAAGAATGGAGGAGGTGTTACTCCGACAGCTTCACACAAACACACTTCCAATTCCCGCAACCCTACATAAATACTACCCAGTCATCTACCCAACACCACAGTGCCCGCACTGCGACCAGACGGGAGATTTACTCCACACGATGTGGCACTGCACACAAAATCCCAACATGAAGAACATTACACCGAACAACAGATCCACGACACAATGGGAGGCCACCCTGCTCAGCCCGCATCCAGCTTGCCAAAAATGGCTCACGGACCGGGCTGAGAGAGCTACTCGTCGGCCACCGGCAGCCACGGATTAGCGGGCCCGACCATGGCTCTGAGCAAATAAAGTTTTCTCTCTCTCTCTCTCTCTCTCTCTCTCTCTCTCTCACAGTGTGGTCAGTGTGGTCTCTGTTATTTGCCGTTTACTGCTTCAGAACAGCTCCGTACCATATAATTCTTACTTCCAGGGCCCTATTCTCGACATAGAGTTAATACTACTGACTCTAAAGGAAAAGCTGCTCGGCAAGCCCGTGCATTGCAGCCGTGCTAAACCTGAGCGTAGGCATGATGCCACCCTCACACCGTTTCCCGCTGTCTTTTTGCCTACTAGAGTTGGCGGCAGTAATGGGTATTCACCTGGCAACTTACAAATTCAATCATTCGGAACGGCAACCCTCGTCGGAATGGCAACCCACAAACCCAGCAAACGTTGATGGCTGCGATGGGCAGCCTGCTCCTGCAGATGATCAAGCGCGTCTGAGCGACAGAGAGCACAGGTTCCCAGCAGCGGTAAGTCGCCTGATTCCTGTGGCCCTGGGGTAGCCGCTGCAGTTGTGGAGCTGCGAAAGGAGCATTGCCGCCTCCTTCGAATCCGATGGGATGGTTTGCGCGCCCTCGCTCGCGCCGAGCGATGGGAGTTATACCTATAGTGAACTAGAATACTATAGTTATACCCCTGTCACACGGCTGTTAATGACATTCGGCTCGGCCGTGCGGGTCTACACGGCGAAACAGATGTCATTTGATTGTGATAGCGGTGACGATTAGCGAGCTCGAAAAACCGCACAAATTACATTTCAAGTGCATCTAGAATGTTTTCACACGCAATATTTTAAAAAAAAACGTAACAAAGGATTATTTTTTATAATAAATAACAAGAAAATCACCGATTTAAGTGACATCAGTACTAAGTAGACCTTACTAGCCGAGACAAGTCTGCAAAAAACCCGGATTAGGCTAGCGCGCGCACTAGGTACGAGATTTTCTTTTTTTAGTACTTGTTTATCTTTCTATATTTGAACAACAGCACAAAAAAGAAAATATAAGTTTACTGACAGTTTTTAGAAACAATATTGTCTGGTTTATTGCGGAATTTTTCTGTCGAAGCACGCGCTACTGCTGTCACGGCTGCTCATTGGGCCACAACCTCAGTTAGCCGCTAAATGTCATTCGCCTCAAATGTCATTCGGTATTCTCGTGTAGCACCGAATTAATGTCATTTAGAGCGAATGACATTTGCTCTAATTAGCGTGATCGTGCACCTCGCTTTCGTCTGTCACCGATCCGCACACAGGCACCATTGTGAGCACGCCGGACGCTGTCTTGGACGCAGCGCGCCGGTTTTACATTGACCTGTACAGAGCCGAGGCAACACCACCCGAACTGTTTCCCCTCTAATGGCCGCGGGACCCACCCGCCGTGAGTGATGACCCCATCACCGAAGGCGAACTGTTCGCCCTCCCGTTCGCAAGGGCGAACGGGAACTGTGGGCTGCTTTCCTGGACGTAGAGAAGGCATACGACAGGGTTGACCACACCTTACTGTGGAAGAAGCTACAGGACTACTGCCTGCCAGCGGAGGTAGTGGAATTGCTGCAGAGCCTGTATGCGGACACAGAAGTGGTCGTGGAATGGTAGGGCGTGTGCTCCCAGCCTGTACGCGTATTCGCAAACCATATTCCGTAGGGGCCCAGGCCGACCAACCCCCTTCCCCTTGTAACGGCGACGTCACAGCATGACGTCACTTTCTCTTCGTGCGCTACTTCATGCGACGTGGATTTTTTTTTCTCTTGTCTTGGGCGGCGGACGATGGTTTCGCTCCGTGCGCGAGGCTGGGGCTGAGGCGCTGGGGAGCTGACGCACATTTAGTAGAAGTTAAAGGCCCAACCATACGCAGCGTACTTTCAGCGTTTTCTCGCGTGGCGACGAGAGCTGACGCGCGAGCAACGCTGATGTCTACGCTCGCCAGATATCCGTTGACGCAGCGCGAGAAAGCAGCGGAAAGCTGGTAGCGGCGGTCGGGTTTCACGTCCTTCTCGTGCTTTAGGGGCATTCCTTTCAGGAGAAGAGAATCAATTTTTCTTAACTTGCGGTTATCGGCTGCATTGAGACATATTTCAAGCTATTTCTTTTCGAAAGCGCTCATTCATTTGAGGCTTGTTTGGTTTTCGTCGGGGAGATCGGGTATTTGCGATAGCTTTTTTTGAGTTAAATAAGGGAGCTCTGGCTACGTCGCTTGGCTGCAAGATTGGTGCGTGGCGACCAAGCCTTATCAACGCCAGAATACTAACAGCGCATGCAATTCCATTCGTTGCAACCGTGGCTTGCGCAGGGAAGACCGAGGTTTTGCGATAGCTTACCTTGACCCAAATAAGGGGGCTGTGGTTGCATCGCTTGTAGTAATAGCATAACGGCCCTCGGATCCAAGATGTAAGAAACAAGCGTTACCACAGCTCAAATCTCTCAAACATGACCAAAGCAAATCACTCGATAATATTCGTTGGCAGCCTCTGTTAGGGTACCAAATTCTTGGGACCCGCGTGTTCTGAGTCCCCTCTCAGTCCCCGACGGGGACGGTCATGTCGAGAGAAAGCTCCCCACGAGTAGGCGACGCACTCGCGTCGGACCGGTTTCCCCGGCACCCGCCGGCACCGTCCGCCTCGGCTGCCTACCGAACCCTACTGCCGCCGCTTCCCACCGGAAAGATGTCCGAAAACTCCCTGTTTCTGCACGGAGACCCGTCTTCACGGCCTTTCAGAGTGGAAGATTTCGAGTCCACACTTGGTGACATCACGGACCTACAGAAGATCGAATGCCTCGGTCCCTTTCAGTTTAATCACCTATGGATGGTGACATTCACATCTGAAGCGGACATGGAGGAGCTGTGAAAGGTAGACGGTGCCTTGTGATCAACCCTAACTGCCGAGAAACCGCGGTAAGGGTGCACTGGGTACCGCCAAAAGTCCCAGACGAGCTGCTCATCCGACAGTTCGAACGTTTTGGCTGAGTTCAAAGAGTGGTTCGTGAGAGGTGGCAGAAATCCGGCCTCACGCACATGACCGGCACCACGAGGATCTTCCACGCGATTCCCTCAACCCCGACATCCCTGGAGGCGATCCCCCATCAGGCTACTCTCAACGGTTGCCCCATTCTAATCGAGGAGCCCGGACGGCCGTCGCTCTGCCTCCGTTGCTACCACACCGGACAGTATCGGAAAAACTGCTCAACTCCATGGTGCCGCGCATGCCGCGCTTACGGGCATGACGAAACTAACTGCACGCCTAACTGCACGCAGTCGTACGCGTCCACAGCTAAGCAGAGAACGCCCGCGAGGACTCTCGAGGAATACATGGACGCCGATGACATGGCGGCAATGATGAGCACCTAGGGACCTGAGGCAGCCGCTCACCCACCACCCCCTCTCAAGGCATCCCCGCACGTGCCTTCGCCTCCAGTCAGCACCGACGTTCCGGCGCAAGAAGCAGGCCAGCTACACGAGGCAGAGGGGAAGAGAGAAGAGAAGAGCGAAGACAACGAGACGCCTGGCCTCCGACCTTCAGTCAGCTCCGAGCGCAACGCGCACGCCGAGAGAGGGAACGGAAACGAGACACACCGCCCCCCACCCCTCGCAGCCGGGATTACCGCCGACAGGACGATGGGAACAAAAGGGACGGAGGAGAATGCCAGCAGCGTCGACGACGTTCGCCCCCTTCCACCCGAGGCGACCGGCAGGCAGAAGGAACCACAGCGAGGCCGCCCTAACACCAGGAAGCAAGCGGCCCCTTTCCAAAAGCCTTGCAAGGAAAAGGAGGAGACGCCAGCGATGCCGGGCGCGATCATGGTCAGCGACGGTCAGCGACGGGGCCCACGAGAGCGGCGCGCCCCGTGAGCTCAAGGATAGAGATGGATGGCAAAACGTTAAAAGGATAGAGAGAGATAAAAACTTTTATTGACACCACTGGCCTAAGGGGCCGCCACCACGGCTTGTGCTCGGGTGACCAGTGGGCGCTGGGAGTCTTCGTCCGAGCGGCCCAGGGCCTCCGTCCAGTGGTCAGGGGAAGTTATGGTGGGGTGGGGGTCAGAGGGGCAGGCCCACAGCGAGGCCGCCCTAACACCAGGAAGCAAGCGGCCCCTTTCCAAAAGCCTTGCAAGGAAAAGGAGGAGACGCCAGCGATGCCGGGCGCGATCATGGTCAGCGACGGTCAGCGACGGGGCCCACGAGAGCGGCGCGCCCCGTGAGCTCAAGGATAGAGATGGATGGCAAAACGTTAAAAGGATAGAGAGAGATAAAAACTTTTATTGACACCACTGGCCTAAGGGGCCGCCACCACGGCTTGTGCTCGGGTGACCAGTGGGCGCTGGGAGTCTTCGTCCGAGCGGCCCAGGGCCTCCGTCCAGTGGTCAGGGGAAGTTATGGTGGGGTGGGGGTCAGAGGGGCAGGCCCACATGTGGTGTTGCACTGTGGAAACGGTCGCGGAGCGGTGGGCGCTGGGAGTCTTCGTCCGAGCGGCCCAGGGCCTCCGTCCAGTGGTCAGGGGAAGTTATGGTGGGGTGGGGGTCAGAGGGGCAGGCCCACATGTGGTGTTGCACTGTGGAAACGGTCGCGGAGCGGGGTGGCGAGGCTTCCCTGACCAACGCCAAGCCCGCGGCGGACGACGAGCAGTGGAGTGAGGAGGCGAAACCCGCCTACGTTGAGGGAGAGGAGGCGGCCCTCCTGAACGACCAGCCAGGAGGGACCAGCTGTGACGACGCGGACGACGAGCTCCCGACGAAGGCCGCCGCAGCAACCTGCCCTTCAGTAGAGGAATTAATACACCATTACGGCGGGTGAGGAGGATCGCTAGGCGGATGTGAAGTCACGTTTGCTGGCAGTGTTCCCGCGCGGTATGTTTACAGTTTTCAGAGTGCTGCCTACACTGCCTACAAGTCGTACGTGCCGTAGCAATTCAAGTAGTCGCGTTCGACTTATGCGGTCGACGCAAGTATTCATAAACTGGCGATGGTTGTCGCCCTGTCAGTCGTCGTTCAACAGCTCCAGCGTCTTCTGGCACAACAGCTTTGCAGTTAGCTGTGGGCGTTTAACTGTCCACCATCGGCCGACCAGGTGAGCGCTCCTTTTTGGCGGGTTTGCATTCAGTTCGCATATCTGCTACTGCAAAGCTTGCTTTCTGCTCACGGCAGTTATATTAGCGACGTTTACGAAATTCTTAACGGCGCGTTCTCACCGTCTTGCATTATTGTCGCTGTTTATGCTGCTCTGTTCGCGTCTGTCGGAGATCGCAAGTTGTTGACGGTTTGTTGCACGGCGCGGAAACTTGCTCGCACGCAAACCCGTCTCGCCCGTGGCGCTTCTTTGTCTCTTCTTCAATGTGGCGTCATTAACATCGTTGTTATCCTATACGATTTTTCTAGGCAACGTGCCTTATGCTAACCTCTCTTAATGTTGTAACGAAAATGAACTTGCTGTGCGATCTATACGTGAAGTTAGAGCGTGACAGAACGCTGTTGGCAAGGTTTTCGTGTGCGCGTGTGGTTCATGAGGGCGTTGTAACACGCTGCTTTAGCCTCTTGCACCTCTTTCCTGCATCTAGTACTCTTGCTTGCCAGGAGTGCCTGCCAAGGGATGCTTACTTGTTATGTGTTTTCATATTTAATAGTGAACCGCTCAGCGTTCTATAACTGATGCAAATGCAGGCGGAACGACCCCGATAACAACGCAGGGCAGGAGCACTGCTTGTGTGGTCTTCTCTGTCGTTTGCCCTTCTTTTCAGTCGTCGTAGATTATTTACTATTGCGTGAATGTTGTTTGATTTTTCACGTTTCATTTCTTTCTCTTGCAGCATCTCTTGACTGCAATCACAGTGCCCCTAGCCTGCGTGCAGCACTCATCCTGCCATTCTAGTGGGAACTGATGTTCGCAGGCCATTTGTCACAACCTAACAGGTTCCCGCCCTTGCCTGGCTTTTAATTGATGTTATACTGTAGATACACTGCTGCGCTCTGTCTCTGCATACATTTAAAGCGAGTGTTTACACTAACACAGCAGTGGATAGCCATGAAGACAGCAGCGTGTGTACTGGAAATGCCAGTGAAAACAAAACCAAACGATCTACAGATCTATGCCAGCTTGACCATTATAAATCTTTCAGCGAGTATCAAAGCAATGGACAGCTGGGGATATCACGTGCGCTAAATTTTGTTCTTCCTTCTGTTTGTTTTCTATTTGCTGGTATAAACTTACGAATTGATAGTGTCACGGGTTGGGTATGCACCCTTTGAAAGGAATATGGACACCGAGGGATTGGCCCCAGCCCGGACAGCTGGTGCGGTGGACAGTTGACCGACGAGGAAAAAAAATTCACAGCATATCCACGGGGTGAATGATGATGGTGGGCGAAGCTCCTGAGGGGAAATCATCGGTAAAACCGTGACTCTCCAGTGAAAGTTCGCCCAGTACATCTGTGTCCGAACGTAACGTCTAGAAAGTCTCGCTTAAACCGCGCGTCGGCACCTTGGGGCTGAGCTCGCCTGATGCGTTTTGCAGACGCCTCACGAGCTCTCACTGTATCGGGGTCTGCCTGCCGATACGCGCGCTTTCTCACCGCTTCCCGTTCTCTGACGTTTTGGAGATCCTCTTCGCGCCGCAGCCGTGCCGCTTCGCGTACGGCAGGGTCCTCGCGCCGTTGCCGTGACGCTTGGGCCTCTCGTTCTCGAACGCTGGGATCTTGGCGGCGTCGTCGCGCAGCCAGACGACACGCTTCGGCCTCCCGCTCTCGTACGGCAGGATCTTGGGGGCGGCGTCGCGCAGCTTCACGGAGCGCTTCTGCCTCGCGGGCTCGCACATCTGCAGCCTTATCCATCGGGCGACTCTGAGCGCGCGCCAACAGCGAACGGATTTTATTACAACGCTCCCCGCCATCTAGTAAACAATCCAAGAACTAAACTAGAGGAAGCCACGCCATCTAGTAAACAATCCAAGCGCATCTTTTCATCATATACAAGTACCGCCATCTAGTAAACAATCCAAGAACTAAACTAGAGGTAGCCACGCCATCTAGTAAACAATCCAAGAACTAAACTAGAGGTAGCCACGGCATCTAGTAAACAATCCAAGAACTAAACTAGAGGTGGCTACATACATACGTCGAGGATGGACAGACCCACGCCCTAAGGAGCTTCGCCCCTAAAAGAGGACGAACCATCTCGCTCTCTGGCTGCATGCCCACTTGAGACTGTGTGCTGCTGTGTTCCCCACCGTGTGGGATATTTAATTACCCCTGCAATATACCATTTTCCCCGTGACAATAGTATAGGTAAGGTAGACAGAGAACAAAGTGACTGCGTTGCTCTTGGAAATGCCTTACACGAAATAAAACTGCTTCCTGCGAGTTCGCACTGCTCAGTACGGGGAAAAAAGGTTCCGTATAACAAATAATTTGGTGCACCCAAACCCATCTGTGATGAACATATGTCATGCATGGATTATTTAAGGGCATGTTATTAGCTTTGGCAAAACAAGGAAGTGACCTCTTTGTTGTGCAGAAAACTAGTTTAGTAGTAATTTTGGCTTTTGTCTGTCCAGTGTCAACAGGAATAATAGCCTTGATGCACGACTTTGCGGACACTTTCCTGTCACCTTCCTTCAATGTCAACACGGTGGTGGTGAAGACTCCAGGGCAGCCGAAATCGCATGATGACAGGCAGTTATATTCTACCACGAGATGCACCCTCCACAAGCCGTGAGGTTTTGCTCTGTTTTCAGCTGGGACTCCTTAAGTGCCTTGGTCTTTTTGGGTAAAGCTCCCAAAACAAGGTGGTCTTGTCCCTGTTGGAATTGTCATGTTGATCATACTTTTCACCCAGAGCTTTCCAGTTCTCATTTCACTTGTCTAACCCAATTCTAATGTTATTAGTGTAGGGAAATCTGGTGTCCAGCAGCTTGCATTTCAGAGGGAACCGATGTAGCAACTACATCAAGCACTAGCTGATTCTGTTGCTTAGTGCACTTTGCTGTGAGCCGTCCAAAGCACCACAAGGGGAAGCAGTGCTGGTCTTGCGTAGTGTACTACTTGGGAGCGGCAAAATTACAATGCACCTTTTATGTCCTCATATAGGGAGCCTCAATTTTTTATGCTGCAGTGGAAATCATGCGAATGCACGTTTGTAAACGTCCATTCCACCAACAAATTCACGGCACGCCTTGACAGTAGGCGCAGTTTTATGCATCTAGATAATCACCTGTACCCATTTATCACAGGCCTGTAATTTGCACATGGTTGGATTTAAGCACCCTAAATGTGGCAAGTGTAACCGACCGTAACACACAATCTTGAAAACTCTAGCTTATCAACGCGAAAGCAATATGTGGCCCATTGAATAAGAAGCCACTATCCGCTGTCTGTACTAGCACAACAGCTCCTAAATCGGTCGGCTGGCAGTGCAAAGAGAGCAAAAAGTGGATTGAGTTCAAAACTTCGGGAAGAGTTCAAACCCAGGACATCCCTAGTGCACGTCCAGCAACACATCCTTGACACCATATAGCTCAGTATGTCTAGCTGACTAAAGGTGGACCCAGGGAGCGCATTATGACCTTAAACTGAAAAAACGTCCGCAGGTACAAGCAACCCGACATACAACGAGTTTGAAATTTCTTGGCAATTCATTAGACCACACGCTCAAGCTACAGCACATAGCCATAACATCCCCACCCAGGTGAATTGGCCAGTCACAATGATAGCCGCTGTCAGAAGCTCATGGCTGTTTCACCTATTCCCGTTTGTGTTAAAACATAGCTGCTTAAATTACACACTGGCCAACTGCACCTCATCGAGTATATTTTACGCTCCTAGCATTCTGCAGTGGCCTTGTTTAGTGTTAAAGAACTACGTATTTGATCACATGTGAAGACTGCGATTTCTGTTAGAGCATTTTGTGCTTTCAACCTGACTTGGTTGACGCTTGTCAATGCAACACTGGCTGCAAACTTTGATTGTGGTGTAATAAACAGAAAACCTGGATAGAGTAAAAATACTGAAGAGTAAATTATGCTAGGCTTATACATTGCACAGCGTAGCTGTAAACATCAAAATTCAACTTTGTAGGTTTCACGTGGAAAAGCTCAGCATAGCTTGGGCCAGCTACGAGGGGTACTGCAGTGGAAAGCCACCTATAAATCTTTGACATGCTTCGAAATCTTGGCACACAGGCATTTTTTTTTCTTCTACCTAAACCAATGCTTTGGACTTTGGCCAAATGTTTTGTACGGGTTAAACTGCACAATGCAATTGCAAATAAGAATTGAACAAACGTACTGTTGTGTCCCTTCGAGAATCCAGTGCTTGCCTAATATCGAAAATTGCATCCAGCATTCCAGCTATCGATTCAAGAAATGTACTTGTATGTCCAAGAGACAAGCTCGAATAAAAAGTTACCCTACTTCAACTGCGTTCCTTGCATATTTATTTATTTGAAAATATTTAGCACGAAAACAACAAAACAGTACAAACAGGCAGTGCTGTCACATTTAGTGCTCTCTCTCTCTCTCTCTTGTGCTTGTTCTTCCACCGTTTATTATTTTTAAAAATATGCCACATTTGCCATTTTAGTTGGTTTTATTTGTTTTGATGTTATGCTGTGTTGCCAAGGAAACTGTAAATGTCGCCTCCAAGAAAAAAGAAGAATACCTAGCATTTGTAAGTGTACGCTTCTTGATGGATAGCAACTCTCACTATATGAAAGTGAAGCCAAGAATACACCAAAGTCGTCACAAACACTGAAGAATGTTTATGGACATGGCATCACATCACTTGCTGGACAAGCAACAAGGCACCATAATGCTGCTCACACAAGACTGCGAAGCATGCTCCGTGGCTAAAACCACTTGATAAAAATACAAACAGGCGCTTATCTGCCCCAAGGTGACCCTGAATGAAAATGTGACATGCGCAACACTGGAAATCAACAAAAGTTATTGGGACAGGGATAAGTGAAAGGTGCGGACAAAAGTCGAGGGCACTTTCATGTGTTGGATGACGAGATTGCTGGCACAAGACAGGAAGAATCGAAGGGTGCTAACTCAGTATTGGATGGTTACAAATACGTGCAGATTGCTACTCACTGAACCAAAAGTGCTTGAAGACCCCTGATTTTAAAGCAAAACTTTCTATGTCTCACCAGTGGAATATGCCATGCCAAAAAGGCATTGCAGAAAAGCCAACTTTCTCGGACAATGATAATGATCGTGGGTAAAGAAGTGCAGAAAAAAAAACGCTTCCAGCAGTCAGAAACAAATCAGGACCCTCGCGATGTGAAACCAACATCTATTCCGTGACACCATTGCAACATGGTCGAAGCAGTTTTAATCTGGATAGCGGTGCATCGACATGCAAAATTAGACAAAAATAGTGCACCTCACAATCTAATGACGACGACAGTTGAACGTGAAGCTTTCGTCAAGCAAATCAAGCGACGAAGTTTGAAAGCCACTGCGATCAAAAGTCCAAACTGCATGCAAGTAAAAGTGATAGCTCAAACAGGCAACGCCCAAGCTCAGATGACAATCAAGCAAGGAATCCCTCACGAGAAACTTTGAGTTATACTGAGACAGGTTCTCCCAGACACCCTTCCCGCTAACTTACAACCAAATTTCTTACAACCAAACTTACAACCAAACAACTATATTCAACTTTATTTGGCTTTTATGTTTGATTTTTTCACAGCCTTTGTAAAAAAACTGCTGGAGGGATGCAGCTGAACAAGGCACCGGTGAACTGTGCACAAATCAAGGACTGACTGCCATAAGACTAACATTATCATTATATATGGTCTGTAGCAGAAGTGACTGTTGTGGCTAGCTATATGGGCTGTTCCCTACCTGCTTCACCAGATCACCCTGTAACCAGGCCACCGTGGCGGTATCACCAGGTGACCGACAACCGACCACTGACTAGACTGCACACTCGAACTAGCGGAAAAGCATGTGCGAGAGGGCCACTACTGACGGCTGCGACCCAGTACGAGGCGATAGAGGCCTTCGTGGACGCTGGTGCCCAGGATGGCGTTTTATCTACGGCGATACAGTGTCCCGTTTATCCTGACTCCTCTCAAACGTGCCTCTACCAAACCATCCGCACCCCTCCCTCTCTACTGGCGGAGCTCACAGCCATCCGGGATGGCCTACAGGCACTAACGCCGGCCCTACAGCGCGCCCCCGTGGGTTCCATCCTACATCTTTATACGGACTTCACCGCGGCGATACTGGATTTACGCCAAGTATAGAACAATTGTGCCATTTCAAGGGACATCCACACACTACTAGACACGTACCCCTGCCCTCTCAGGCTGGTGTGGGTTAGGCGGAATACGCTCCCCGCTCACATTGCAGTGGATATGGCTTGTCACCCGACGTATATTCCTCTGCCGCTGCCAATGTTAACAACTGGTCCGATAGAAAACTTCCTCCAACGGAAGGACGATCTGCGTCGCGCCACACGTGCCCTCATCCCCCCGTGTGGAACGGACCTCCCCAGTAGACTTGCTCGCTGGGAAGAGGTTTTGCTGCGCAGACTTCGCGTTGGCGTGGCGCCTTCACCTGCTGTGACCCGGGCGTGGCCACCACGCTACCATGCCCCGTTCGGCGACACCTGCCCCTTCTGCACAGCTCCGGCCGCACAAGCTGACGCGGACCATCTTATCTGGATGTGTCCTTCACTGGCCTCAGCCAGAAAGCGACACCTGAGATGCACAGGCCTCCATCCTGGAAGACCCCCCGACCTTCAGCGGTGGCTCTGGGGACCCCACCACCGCTCCCTACTTGACTTCCTTCGAGAGACGGGGGCCCATGTATATTTGTAAATAAGTTATTTTTATGCCAACGGGCATTCTATCGCAAAAAAAAGTGACAGCTTTTTGACGTTTGGGCCTGGACGGCAAAACCAGTTTTCCTGGTTCCCATTTTCTAGGCCCAAACTTCAAATGGCTGTAACTTCTGCTACAGACCAGGGACGTAGCCAGAGGGGGGTGGGGGGGTTAGAACCCCCTTTGAAAGTTTTTCCAGGCAGCCCTGGAGCCAGACTTAATGCCCCTTTCGGCAAATATCCTCCCTTCAGATAACCCATAACCACCTACGAAAAAAATGTCTGGCTACGGCCCTACTACAGACCATGTACAATGATAATGTTAGTCTTATGGCAGCCAGCCCTTGATTTGTGCACAGTTTACCGGTACCTTGTTCAGCTGCGCCCCTCCAGCAGTTTTTGTATGAAGGCTGTCGTAAAATCAAACATAAAAATCCAAATAAATGTGAATATAGTCGTATTACACAGAAAGAAATTTCATATCTGCAGTTTCAATGCACAACCACATGCATCCCCCGATTTTTATCATCATAACTGCAAAAATAGTTTTTCATCAAAAACTGATGTTCCTCCTTAACTGGAAGCTTTCTGGCCAGCTCCGGCCTCGAAGGTCAGCTACGCCTGATCGAAAGGACTGTCAACGCGGCCCGAGCTCAAGGCATCCTGGAATGAGGACACCTCTCTGAAGCATTTTGCGCATTTAATTAAAGTTTATTCTCTCTCTCTCTCTTGCAACTTGAGTCAAAGTCCAAAATCTAAACTGCTTCGACCGTATCAGAATGGCGCAGTCTGATAGACAAGACAGACAATGGTTTAATAATGCAAGAGACACTGGTTCCATTATGACCATGGAAAGCGTTTTTTCTTGATGTGCTTTTGCTTATCATCCTCATCGCTTCGTGAAACCCACTGTGTAAAGTTAGCTTTCCTGCAGTGCATTATGTAGCCACATTGAACGCAATCAGTGAGGCCCTGAAAGCTTCACTTTAACAACAGGAGTTACGTGCCCGTCAAGACCCTCGTCTCACACCAAGCTTCTCTTCACTAGCAGGCATAGGCTAGAGCCCAGTCAGGAGGTGCTGCAAGGACATGACGAGAGTATTTAAGCACATACCTCAAGATGGAAAGGAGGCGGAGCAAAGAGCAAGAAAAATGCACCAGGAGGAGAATGAGAGAGAGAGAGAGAACAACATCTTTATTGGCCGGCTAGAAGTTAATCAGGGGTAGCAGCCTCCTGAAGGGGAGGCAGCGCCCTCGATTGCTGGCGTTGGAGGGCCTCCAGAGCAAACTGGACGGCCCTTCGTTGGGAGTCAAAGTCTTCCTTGCACACCGCACGAGCAAGGTGAGGAGGAAGCACATCCGTGGGTTCCGGGGTCACTGAGCATGTCCATAGCATGTGCGCCATAGTAGCGCGAGTAACACCACATAGCACACACACGTCACTGGGTTGTAGTTCGGGATGCACGTGTTTGGCCCACACCGGGGTCCACGTCGCGCGCACTTGTAGCTGTCTGAGGATCACTGCCTCTTGCCTAGAGAGGTTGGAGTGGGGACCTGGGTACTGTCTTCTGGTTTCTCTGAACCATCTCAGCACCTATCCGTATGTGTTAATCGGGGTGAAGTCTTCACCGTCGCTGTCGTAGTTTTCCGCAGGAGGGGGAGCAGGACAGGCGTTGCGTCTAGTGAGCGCACGCGCCATCCGGTCTGCGTCCTCATTGCGGTTCGCTTCGGGTCCTACCATATCCATGTGGGCTGGGAACCATTTGATGCACACGCCCGTCGATGATGGTCTTAGGGCCCCGCACACCCTCACTACACTCGGATGTACTTTGTTCTCGGCGAAGCGCAGGACTGCAGTCCGCGAGTCACTGAGGATGGTAGTGCAGTTGGGGTTGGAGAGGGCCAGCGCTATGGCTAACTCCTCTGCTTGCTCGGTGGTAGATGCCACGATGCTGCCGGCCGTATAGAGCTCGCCAGTGGTGGCGGCGATGACGGCGGTCGCGTAGGTGTTCTTGCGGTCCGGGTACCTAGCCACGTCGACGTAGAAGGCCCCGGTGTCGGTGGAATGAGTGGCCGTAAGCGCTCGGGCTCTGGCGAGCCTTCGTTCATAATTCTCTTCTGGGTTCATGTGGCGGGGGAGGGGGGCGACGTGCAACTGTCGGAGTAGCTCCCGCGGAAGCGGCAGCCAGTCCCTACCCTCCTGCAGCCTCGATTGATACCCTAGCCTTTTCAGTATTGCCCGGCCTGTTCTAGTTTGTGCGAGACGCGTGAGCTGTGCTGTCTGTTGAGCTTCGACGATCTCACCTAGTGTATTGTGCACGCCTAACCCTAGTAGCCGCTCGGTGTTGGTGTGATTATAGAGACCAAGTGCAGCTTTGTGCGCTTTGCGAATGAGTGCCTCTAATTTTCTGCGTTCTAGGTCGGTCCAATCATGGAAAGCCGCGACATAGGCCAGATGGCTGATGGCAAAGGATTGGACAAGCTTGAGCAGGTTGTGCTCTCTCATCCCGGCATACTTACTTGAAATCTTCTTGATGAGACTGATGGCTCTTGAGACTTTGGAGTCCAATAGCTTTACTGTGTGACCGTTGTAACGAAGTTCCTCTATGTGGATACCCAGAACACGTAGCGTGTGGACGCGTGGTATGGTAGTGCCGTCCTTTGTGCGGAGCTGTATGTCAGGTATGTGAGAGGCTCTGAACTTGCGACGCGGCAGTAGCAGAAGTAGCTCTGACTTGGCCGGAGAGCATTGGAGACCCGTGTCTTCTAGGTGCTCTTCAACCACGTCGATGGCTTGTTGCAGGGACGCCTCAATCTCGCCGTCACTACCCCCGGCCATCCAGAGAGTGATATCGTCTGCGTATATGGTGTGTTTGACCTTCGGGAGGGCACGTAGGCGTTCGGCCATTCCAATCATGACCAGGTTGAACAGTGTCGGCGAGATCACGGCCCCCTGCGGTGTGCCCGTACTCCCCAGTTTCTTGGTTGGTAGTTCCAGATCCCCTGCCACGATGGTGGTGGTGCGGTCGGTTAGGAAGTCTTTGATATAATGAAACGTGCGTTCTCCCATGTTGAGGCGCGATACTTGTTGTAAGATTGCCGAGTGGTGGATGTTGTCAAACGCACTCTTCAGGTCGAGGCCAAGTATCGCACGGTTATCCATTGGGCTTGTGGTCGTGGATGGTCTGTCAATGACTTCATGTTTGATGAGGAGCATGGCGTCTTGAGTGCTCAGTCCCACCCGGAAGCCCAGCATGGTGTCCGGGTAGAGGCCGTTCTCTTCGAGATAATCTTGCCATCGGTTGAGCAGCACGTGTTTGAGGACTTTTCCGACACAGGATGTTAGGGATATCGGACGAAGGTTCTCGATACTCGGTGGTTTGCCTGGCTTTGGGATGAGGACCGTTCGTGCCTCCTTCCACTTGGGGGGCAGCGTGCCACTGCGCCAGCGTTCGTTGAAGAACTTGGTCAGTGCCGTAATTGCCCCGTCGCTGAGGTTGCGGAGCGCCTTGTTTGAGACTCCGTCGGGTCCTGCCGCAGATTTGCTGTTGATCTTTTGGAGTACTGCCCGTACTTCCCATTCCTCAATGTCTGCGTCGAGCTTGGGGTTGGCATCCCCCGTGTAGCTCGGAAGAGGAGAGGGTGGCGTTGCTGGCAAGTACTTGTCGTTGAGGCGCTTACAGACCTCTTCGTCCCCCAACTCCTTCCGTGCCTTGAGCAGGGTGCGTGCCAGGGTGTACTGTTGTGTGCCTTTGGTCTGGCTATCATCCAGCAAGTGGCGGAGTAACCGCCACGTACGGCTCTTGTGGATCTGACCATCAGCCTCTTGGCAGATTGCATGCCATTGCTGGCGACATAGCACAGCACAGTGCTTCTCGATTTCGCAGTTGAGCAGGGCGATGCGCTTGCGGAGTTTACGGTTATGACGCTGCTTCTTCCATCTCTTCTTCAGTGAGTCTCTGGCTTCGAGTAGGTGTGCTAACCGGCTGTCCATGTTTGGCATGTCCTCGTCGGTCTCTATCTCTGTAGTAGCCTGCTGTGCTTCGGTGAGAAGTGCCTCTGTCCACTCTTCGATGTCGTCGATGTGACTGGGTATGGTCTCAAGGCTGGCACGGAACTTGTTCCAGTCCGTGAGCTTTTGCTTGCGTGGAGGAGCAGCATGACCGTTGAGAGGGATGATGATCTCTATGATGCAGTGGTCGCTGCCAAGTGTTTCCTGGGTGTTACGCCACCGCACCTTCGTAATGTTGCTGAATGCAAGGTCTGGGTTGGAGTCCCGCTGTACTGATGTGCCATGCCTCGTAGGGGTGGATATATCGTTGATGAGGTGATAATCGGCGTTCTGGGTCTCCTCCAGGAGATTCCGGCCCTTCGCGGTCGTGCGCTGGTATCCCCATGCAGTGTGTTGGGCGTTGAAGTCGCCACAGATGAGTGTAGTATTGTCTTTCGCCAGCTGCTTGATCTTGCGGATGAGGGTACCGTATCGTTGTGATGAATACTTGGGTTTGGTGTAGATGTTCGTGATGTAAATGTGCTCTTTATGCCTCTTGCCCCTCTTGCTGACGACCACCTCGATCGTGAGATGCGCCGTGTTCGTCGTGTGCTTGAGATCGTGTTCTAGGTAGACTAGTCCCTTTTTCACCAGGGTGCATACTCCTCCCCTGACCCGTGCCCACTTCTCTGTGGACTTGGGGACTGAACTGGCGTAGGAGCGGTACCCTGGTATGTTCGGGGAGGCTTCACAGTGTGTTTCCTGCAGGAGGATGATTTCCGGCTGTTTTGTAGCATGCTTGATAGTTTGGATGAGTGCTGCCTTCTTGCCGTGAATCCCATTCATGTTCTATTGCCATACCGTAAGTTCTGTCGGTGGTGTCGAGGTCATCATGGATGGGTGTCTGGACGGTGTTGTGCTGCCAGGCAAAGCTTCTGGAGTGTTTCCTGTATTTGGGAGAGAATCTTCTCTATGTTGGAGACGCGGACAACGAGGTCTGCCACTGTTGCTTCCAGGGTCGACAGCCTCTTGTTGGTAGATTCGACGTGTTGATTGTGAGCCTCTTCTAGCCACGTAATCCTTTCCTCCACACTCCGGCTGGTGCGTCTATTGGTGAGGAGGGCCCTTCGCTTCACTCTAGGTTCCAGCTCAACACTTAGGGTGCCGTCTTGCTTTTCGTCGTTAGTTGTGTTACACGCTGTGGGGGGGCCGTGCTCTGGTTGATCTTCTACTATAGGTTCCGGATCTTCCTCTTGCGGGGGTGATGGTAGTTGCATGACAGAAGGTTGTGGTGCCTGCTTGTGGTCACTGATCAGGAGCAGTTCGAATTTGCGATTCATCTCTTCCATCCTTTCCCGCAATCTCGCGTTCTCCCCGCGCATTTGTTGTAGTTCCGTCTCGAGTTGCTTAACTCTAGAATCCGCGGCGGTGTTTTTAGGGCTGGATTGCCGAGCAGTTGGCCCAGCAGCCACCCTGGAATCACGGGCTGCCGCAACCGTTATAAGACACCTCATGTCGTAACACAACGACGTTGGGAAAAAGAGCGGCAAAGGTCGGGAGTGGTGAAACAGCTGCCGCCGCCGACCATGGAAAATTTCCCGCAACTGCAGCCAAGAACGCGCGCTAATACACAGAGGACGGACATCAATGGTGACGTCAAGGCAAATGCTAGCAGCGGAGCGGCGAACAATGTGAACCGCCAGACAATGCAACGCGCAGGCAAGGCATGGGCCAAGGAGGAGAATGCAAGCTCTGGCACGAGCAAGCTAGGTGTGGTGCTGTCGGGACACTGATGTCGCAACCCAAGCCTGGGCACGAGCGGAGCAATAGCGCAGAGTTTCCAGCCTCCTCTGGAGCAGTGATTCAGCTTCTCAAGACTACCATCTTAGCGACCATGACTGCTCTAAAAAGTTGGTCACAATAGCAGTGAAGAACCTTTCAGAAATACTGGACTGCAACCCAATAGATGGTATTCACTGAAAAGTTCAAAGGGAGATTTCTTCACCCGACAACACTGGAAACCACCATGCCTGTGCCTGCGCATTGTGCCCACACCTCGCAGAAAAAAGAAAACCTCGGCGCATATCGTCTGCACCACTTCAACCCGATTGTCGGCCTTAGTATTAACAGAAGACCTATTAATTGCACTCAAATTACGTGGTGGTGCTCTCCTTGCCCTCAAGAACTTTGCATCACTGGAGAATGACCCTGCGGCTATGAACGAAAGCGACACGGCATGCAAGAGGCAACGCTGCAGTCGCCTGCGACTACGGATGTTGACGCAAGTGCCGTTTAATGCACAGTTGAAAACAAAAACCAAATATTGCTTTCGAAGAAATGTTTTATGCACACGCCGATTTATATTTATATTCTATATTTATAATAAATGAAGACAGTGCCCGTGATGCCATCTCCCGAGTTGTGCCATGCTTGCACCGCTCATCCCCTTGCTGGTAGCCATGTGCTCGCACCATGACCAACCTCAAGTCTTCACCCCTTTCCTTTGAAATCCTTCTTTGTGTCCACGCACAACTCACCACACGCTGTCAAAAAAGAAGAAATAAAAATGTGTAGCACTAGAAAGCATAGCTGCTACCCCAGCAACAAGTGGAGGGGGCACCCTTTTGTTTGTTTTGCCCGAGGCGACTGCCTAGAATGGTGGATTACCAGCCCGCGCATGCGCAGATTGCTAATAGAAAAAGGTCCATTACCGCAATCTCATGGAGCCCGTCGTAGCACAGACGCTGTGGCACATACATGCCGGCGCACATGCAGGGTTGCCCACTTGTGGGCCACACCAGTGAATACAACCTATGAAGTGCTATACCCACCACCGATATAGCATTATCTAGGTGCAGTCAGAAACACTTTTTTATATGTTTACACATACTATCAAGCGTTCGGAGGGTCAAAATGGCTACTTGTTACTGCTTCTGACCGATCATCCATGGATCGATCCCACCAATCTGGCTGCCACAAATCACGGTAATAACGCGGAAGTCTTCAATTGTGGGCCGGACTGACACACACGATTCGCGCCAGGGCTGTCAAACTGGCGTGGCAACTTTCTGATCGCGGCGTTAACACGCCACAGTGGTTCGAACACTTGCCCAGTATGAAGGTAGCTATTTCTGTCGTCGCTGGTTTGTCCCATAATGCATGCTTTACTGATGTTTAAGTACAAGACCTGTGTTGACTGGCAAGTTTCTCTAGCTCGCCCAGAATTTCTCGATACGCAACTCTGAACTGACGTGCGAGCATGTCTGTTTGTCGTGTGGTTCTTTGTTAATGAGCCAGACCATGCAACTGAACGGTGCGAATGCAGATTTGATGCTTTCAGCGTGTTTCACTTCTTTCTTCGATGAACAAGAAACTGTCAGTAATGCTCGATGGGGCGAGCCAGAAATGCTGCTTGGACACTTCCTAGTACCACATAAATAGTGTACTTAATCTTCCCGAGAGCCAAAACATCATTTTAGGTCGTAGTGAAATAGACCAGAAAACACCCCTGCCCTTTTTCTTGTCCTTTCTCTTTGAAGCACTCCTTTCTTTATGTATTGAAAACCAATTTGCGCAGCGACACACTTTATTAGTTATTTGTGTATATGGCTTATTTTTTACATTTTAACATTTATATGTTCTCATTGTAGTATTATACTAATCTTGATCAGTGCATTTTTGAAGCAGAGGTGGTTTTCTTCAGGTGGCAGTTCCTTTTCTCTACAAAAAATAGTGTTTACTGTAAACAGGATCAAACAACAAAAAAGGAAATCTGTTTTAAGTAAGGAAGATAAAGCTTCACGCCAATTTATAAGGCTGAGACAAAGATTATGGCAGTCACTACACGTGCTGCGGTTCCCGTAGGGCTAACAAGCCATTTGCGAAAAACTGGACAACACTTCCCATGGTGTGGAAACCGAAGATGTACTCCTGCAATTAAAACACGGAATTATCGCTGCCCCTTCAAAGGTAGATAATTGAGCCATTTTGGCACTTGATCTTCAGAAAGCTTTTGATCGCGTATCACACCAGGCTATTTTGTGTAACGTTGCCACTTTGGCTCCGGGTCGCCGCACATACAACTATATCCGTAACTTCCTTTCGAACCGCACGGCTGTTATTCAGCTCGGTGACCTACAATCCGACACTATCCATCTCCCAACCATTGGCACGCCTCAAGGCGCAGTATTATCCCTGCTCCTATTTAACGTTGCCCTAATCCATATTCCCAGTAAGCTCGCCGCGATCCCTCGCTTACGCCACAGCTTATACGCCGATAATATTACGCTGTGGACCACCAGAGGCAGCGACTCTCAAATCGAGGAGGTTCTAACAGGGAGCTGACTTAGTTACCGCCGCCGCTCGCGAAGTTGGGCTTGCATGCTCACCTAAAAAATCTGAGCTTTTAATCCTCCCCGCCAAATCAACCGGCAACCCAGCCCAGACACCCACCATTGAGGTCCGGATTGATGGTAGGGATGTTCCCCAAGTGGCAGTCCTGAAAATACTTGGGCTCTGCATACAGCGCAATTGCGTAAACATTAAGTACCTAGCAAAGCTGACTTCTCAGGTGAATCAGACGATCGCCCTCATCCGCAGGATTGCTACCCGCAACAAGGGGCTCAAAGAAACGGAGCGTATCCAGCTGATACAGGCATTTGGGATCAGCCTTCTCACTTACTCCCTCCCGTATCTCTTGCCCTCGTGTACCGAACTCTCTAAAGTCAACTGCCTCATTTGAAAGATCTACAAAACGGCGTTACAAATCTCCCAGAGCACTACCACTGCCACACTCGAGAAACTCGGCATTGACAATACGGCGGAGGAACTCATTGAAGCCCACCTTATCGGTCAGCTAAATAGGCTCTTATCTACCCCCACCGGTCACACTCTCCTTGTTACTCTTAATCCTAAAGCCCCTATTCTCTGTGACGACAGGCTGCCAGTACCAGCCGACATTCATGGCTCCCTCACTATCCGCCCTTTACCGCGCAATATCACCCTGTTTTCAAGAAGCAGTGTAGGGAACAACGGGCACAAGCGCTTACAGAGAAATACCCCGTCCACTCCACTACGGTTTATGTGGACGCAGCTTGCTATCGACGGCAGGACGCATACGCTGTCGCAGTAATCAACCATCCCAACACTCCTCCTCTTAAATCCCTAACAGTCCGCACCATCCGACCCGCTGAGGCGGAAGAGGCGGCAATCGCGCTAGCCCTTACACATAGGCTGCCCCCTACCACTATCATATCGGATTCGAAAACGGCCATTCGAAATTACGCCAGAGGCATGATCTCGCCCCTGGCGCTCGGAATTCTCCACAAAAATCCTCCTACCATACTAATACAGCTGATCTGGACTCCGGCCCACATGGGCATGGGGGGAAATGAGGCAGCACATAGGGCCGCTCGATAGCTCACCGTCCGAGCAGGCCCTAGCCTAGAACCCTTTCACGGGGCCCTATCAGCTCGGGACAGTCTCTTGACCTTCCAAGACATTACGGCACATTACCGCCTCTCACGCCCCCAGCTCTCCCCGCACACCCGGATTTATCCAACAGGGAAGAACGGCTATGGCGGCTGGTGCAAGCCCATACCCTCCCATGTCGCTACCACCTGCACCGTATTTATCCTTCCGTCTACCCCTCCCTCAACTGCCCGGCCTGCGGAGCAGTGAAACACTGGACAGTCTCCTTTGGAACTGTCCCCACAACCCCTATCCCCTCTTAGCAGACGGTGGGCACTGGGTTGAGGCGCTGGGCAGCTCCGACCTGTCTACCCAACGGGTGGTCACGGCGAGGGCTGCTGCGGTCACCGGTACGCCGGTCACCACGCCCTCCTAAGGGGCCTTTAAAGGCTCAATAAAATGTTTGTCCTCCTCCTCCCATGGTGCGGTCACATGCGGTTCTGCCCAGATGGCATCTGGCCACATTTTGTCTGACTGGCAATGAAAACTGCCTGCTTCTCTTGGTTCACAAACGCCACCGGGATCCCACCATGAACATCCACATCATGTTAAATGGCATCATGATTTCCGCAACCCGAAACATCAAAATTCTGGGAATGACCTACCAGGAAAATTGTAAAAAATTACGCCCACCTCCCCTCTCGGGAACCCTGGTGTGATGCGACACTGAGGGGGGTTCAAGCGCAAGCGGAGAGCAACCGTCGACCGAAAGGCCGGCGGAGAGGGGCACACCGGTTGTATGCGCAGCGCCCGAAGCAGAGGAGACCGCGGAGAGAGAGGGCGCTGCACATGCGCACAGCGCAGCGCCGCCAACTGTCAGAGTGAGCGCCGCGCGCTACAGATGTTTGGGGGAGAGTGTGCGCTATCGGAGAGAGGAGAGGGGGTGAGCGGAGGAGAGATGCAGCTGTGCGGACGTGGACGGACGCACGCAGGACAGGGCCGCCAGCAAGAGACGCTCCTCTCACCGTCGCATCTAAAATACGCGACTAATCCGGAAATTGGACTCGTCAACCGCTCAGATCGTCAGAATGCTCCTCCGCATTGCCAGCCAAAAACACGGAATGAAGGAACAGGACATGCTGTCTTGTTCAAACTTTTGTGATTTCAAGAATTACGTACGTCGCCCCCTACGCCACCCTCCTGGCCGCAGAAAGGCGGAAGATCGACACCATTATTCGAAAGGCCTTTAAACAAGCCCTCGGACTTCCGTCATGCACTTCTTCGTCTCGTTTGATGGCGCTAGAGGTGCACAATACCCTAGACGAGCTTACAGAGGCGCACCTGAACGCCCAGAAAGCACGACTAAGCACTACCCCGACAGGCCGGCAAGTACTTATAAACCTGGGATACGCCCCTTTAATGGATATGGAGACTGCCGAAGACATTCCACCGGAAATTAGGTCGAAGCTAAAAATTTCTCCCCTGCCAAGAAATATGACCCATCAACACCATGAAGGCAGAAGAACAGCCAGGGCACAAACCCTTGAAAGGTTGTACTGTCACTCGAAAACAACAGTATACACAGACGCAGCGGACTATGCACGTGCAAATACCAAAACAGCGGTTGTCGCCACCCCCACTGGTCTTATTACTGGTATCACCCTTCGCCAGGCTACCATCCACGAAGCGGAAGAAGCGGCGCTCGCATTAGCCATAACCCAGACCCAAGACCAGATTATTATTACCGACTCGCAAGCGGCGTGTCGGAAGTACATAGCCGGAAGGACTTCCACGAAAGCCCTACGCATTCTGGTCCAAAACCCTTCTGAAAGAACAATTAAAATAATTTGGACGCCTGCCCACTCATCCCTTCGCGGCAATGCAGTGGCTCACGCTCACGCCCGAGATCTTGCTCGCCGGGCACCGCAAGAGGACGGTGAGAGGACCAGACACCCACTTATTACATACAACAACATCACCCAACACTACATGCTCACACGACGCACCTTCCCGCCACCGGCAGAAACATTAACAAAAGAACAACAAGCATCCTCCGACAACTTCAAACAAACACATTTCCACATCCCACACGGCTACACGCCATCCACCCCACATTATACTACCCCCTCTGCAGTCACTGCGGCAGCCCAGCAAAGCTCTTCCATATGGTTTGGGCATGCCCTACAAACCCAGACCTTGCACCAATCCCCAGTCCTACATACGAGCAGTGGGAGAGTGAACTTGCCAGCTCGGAACTAAGTAAGCAGCTTTGGCTCGCTGAAAGGGCGAAGACGGCAGGCCGCACCAACGGAGTCCTGGACTGAGGACCCCGCCCTCTTACAAGCTCGATCGCATTGTTTAATAGTTTTCTCCTCCTCCTCCTCAAAATAACTAAGACATTTTTTAGCCACATTTATATTCAGGCAAAAAGTGTTGAGCAGCCATTCCACGTAATATTGCCTGGTATGAAAAATTGTGCTCAATAGGTTTCTCAGGAAAGCTGGTTTCAAGAATTGCATTGTGCCATAGGACAAAACAAGATTAACTATCAATGAAAAACAACACAACAAAAGTGCCGAGTTTTGCCATGCGTATTTTTGTGCTCTTTTTCTATCATGTTTACAACCAACATAGCCACACTGTTAATTACATTGCACCTTTGGTCTCATAGGTCACCCAGAAAGGAAAACAACTGAAGCCGAGGAAGTAGTGTAAGAAAAATTCACTTTATATTGTAAAACAACAACAGTATTAATGTATTCTTGAAAGCGTAAGAAACAACAGCCTCGCCTGGACCTTTTGCATGCAGACCTATTTTTAATTGCCTGCAAACAATGTAAAATAGTTTCTTCTTGTCTTCTTTTTATTTTACGGGGAAGGAATGGGGCTGCCTCTTTCATATGTGATCAGGTATTTAAGCATTCAAAAGTAGACGTGTCCTGATCAGGTATATCGTGAGTCCAACTGAGTAAGGCGTATTCTGATTTTTATCATGCTAAGGGTCACACTCCGAATGCTCCCCATGAGCACAAACGAGTTGCAGTGAATGAATGAAGATAGCACGGAATTCTTTTATCAACACGTAACTGCCTAAGAGTTCACATACTTGAGCAAATCACAAGCACGGCATAAAATTAATAGCGGTTGTCCAGCAGTTGGGCAACACGCCACTATTTAAACTAAATGCAGATGCTACTCGATAGTTTCCCTCCAGCTTAGAGACTGCCTTTTCCATGTATTTTCTAGTTCATAAATATACCATAAAATGCTTGGCTGCAGCAGCTCTCATAAACTACAAAATGACAAGAATAAGATGGGCATTGCTTCCACAGGTGATCCTTTTGTATCATTCCTGACATGAAATAGCCAAGTGAGTCTTTGGATCTTGGTAACAAACTGTTTCAAAGCACAGTGCAAACCGCGATGAACAAACAGCATTGCGTCAGGTGCATAGCCTGCGACACTGTGCAGATGAAAAGTATATCTATATGTCTTCCTGCTTCATTTTCCTGTGTCTACATATGCAAAGCGCCTTTATTAACAATAGCAATAAAGGCAGGGCGGTAGGAGGGGTGTAAAACGTTTAAAGAGTGCATTGCAAAATAATGTGACTTACGCTTTTTTAAACGTTATGTATGAGCTGCTTCACATAAGAGGCGTTTCTTACAACATTCTTAGCCCTGTATGGCTTTCTCACACAGCTTAGACGTCGTGCGAAAAAGGCAACTTAGTCTAACAGCTCAAGGCGAGGCAGGTGCACCTTCTCCCGTTTGCACTCAAGAGTTTACATGAGCAGGCATTAATTAACTGCATCATAATCGAGTAAACTGAGGTCACTTCGCACTATGAGGCACAGGGCAGCGTGGTAGACCTCCCACTCAAGGATCTTTAGCGTAAACCAAGACATCGTGTACAGAAGGTTAATTTTTTTGGCTTTATAAATTCAATGCAGCCTCGGTAGCCAAGAATCGAACCCGAGACATTGTATATCCCTGCAGCCATAAGAAACCATGCGAGATCTGAGCAATCTGGCACCTGAGAAATCTCATTAAGACGAATAAAGCTACCGTGCGATATTACCTAATGTTTACGAAAACCAAGGATAGACAGCACAGGGGCACTAGATCCAAATTGCTTACACAGAACTCAAAAGTAAAATTAGAAAAAAAAAATGACGCGGGCATCTGAGGCACAGTATATCTATGGTGTTGACCAACACCATGTATTGTGCCCTGGCCGACCATGTAATTTATGTTCCTGCCTCCACTGGAAGCCACTGTGAACGGCCCTGTGGTCAGCCATAACCCATTACACGCCCAAGACTGCAAACTTTGTCGTGACAGAAACCACGTACGATGCTGTTTGCACGAAGGTCACGCCAGCCCGCCTCGTAGATTGTGCTATATCGGTAGTGCATAAAACAATTTCTGGTGAGACTTCACTAGGTGGTACATATAGCATCGTCTATAAATTTTCAACAGTAAAAAAATTAAGGTAGTAAATAAGCAGTGCATGAGCTATCCCTACCTCTTCATTGTTTCACTACTTACTGAAAGACTTGTACTTGAAAATGTCAGGCTGGAATGGATGCGCATACCAGGTTGGTTTTTGACATTGGCCTAAATAACTGAACTTGATTTTTAGTACACACGCTGCTGTCTTCATGACTATCAACTACCGTGTTACTGTAAACCCTCGCTTGAAATGTACACGGAGTGAGAACGCACTGGTGGATATAAAGTATACCATCAATTACAAGCCAGGCAAGGGCGGGAACCCGTTAGGTTGTGACAAGTGACCTGCACTAGAATGGCAGTTCCCACTAGAATGGCAGGATGAGTGCTGCAGGCAGGCTAGGGGCACCGTGACTGCAGTCAGGAGATGCTGCAAGAGAAAGAAATGGAACATGAGGAATGAGACACCGTTGAGGCAGCAGTAAATAAACAATCTAGGATGACTACAAAAAGGGGCAAACGACAGCGAAGAACACACAAGCAGTGCTCTTGCCCGCCCTGCGTTATCCGGGTCGTTCCCGCTGAATCTCCATCGCTTATTGAACGCCGACTGGCCCCACTATTAAAGATGAAAACACATAACGAAGTAAGCATCCCTTGACAGGCACTCCTGGCAGCAAAAGTGCTGGATGCAGCAACGAGTTCAACAGGCTAAGAGCGTGTTACAACGCCCTCACGAATCACACGCACACACGAAAACCTTGCCAACAGCGTTCTGTCACGCTCTAACTTCACGTATAGGTCGCACAGCAAGTTCATTTTCGTTACAACATTAAGAGAGGTTAGCACAAGGCACGTTGCCTAGAAAAATCGTATAGGATAACAAGCGATGTTAATGACGCCACACTGAAGAAGAGACAAAGAAGCGCCACGGGCGAGACGGGTTTGCATGCGAGCAAGTTTCCGCGCCGTGCAACAAACCGTCAACACCTCGCGATCTCCGACAGAGGCGAACAGAGCAGCATAAACAGCGACAATAATGCAAGACGGTGAGAACGCGCCGTTAAGAATTTCGTAAACGTCGCTAATATAACTGCCGCGAGCAGAAAGCAAGCTTTGCAGTAGGAGATATGTGAGCTGATTGCAAACCCGCCAAAAAGGAGCGCTCACCTGGTCGGCCGATGGTGGACAGTTGAACGCCCACAGCTAACTGCAAAGCTGTTGTGCCAGAAGACGCTGGAGCTGTTGAACGACGACTGACAGGGCGACAACCATCGCCAGTTTATGAATACTTGCGTCGACCGCATAGGTCGAACGCGACTATTTGAATCGCTATGGCACGTACGCCGTGTAGGCAGCACTCGGAAAAATGTAAACATACCGCGCGGAAACCCTGCGAGCAAACGTGACGTCACATCCGCCTAGCGGTCCTCCTCACCCGCCGAAATGGTGTGTTAATTCCTCTCCTGACGGGCAGGTGCCGCAGCACCGCGCAAACCCGGAAGGCACGCGGGAAACACGGTGGTGCAGTCACTAACAATAAAATTGACAGTTGGGCTAGTTGGTGTGTGTTTACGCCAACATATATTTGTGTTTACGCCTAATAAAGTCAGTTGCGAGTTAGCGCCGTCGTGTGTGTCTTCTCTTCTGTGTCCCGTCTCTAGCGCTACTTACGATGAATCAGTCACCAACAAACCGAGCCAGGGAGATACCGGGTCAACGACCGCCGGGGGAAGCTCGACTAACGGACGGACTTGACGTCCTGACCGGTAAGCGCTTTTCACACCATGGCATCACACCAGAAATCAGTCACAGTTGCCACTTTAAATGTGGTAAGTCTAACTTCACAGAAAAGGAAACATTGGCTAGTTGACCTCCTGAATGAAAAAAAAAAAAATAGATGTGGCCTTTTTACAGGAAACCAAAATTGCCTCTCGAAAGGACGCTCAAAATTTCGCACAATTTTTCGGCCACCAGTTTTGATGTTTTTACATCCTCACACCCACCCGAGCGTGTGGAACCAACGTTACTAGAATAGCTTCAGTTGTAAAACTTGGCGGCGCTGCGCGGAAAGTAATAACTCTATGGCGCGCAACCGCCGCTTGCCCGCGTGCCTCGTGGCGCTGCAGTCGCATCGAGCTTCACTTCTTCCCGTTTCTCCCCAGCCGGCCGCGTCGACGGGCGGGACGAGGCAACGTGGGGCGAAGCAGGGGCGAAGTGCGGGGAGCAACTGTGGCGTGTTACGTGGCTGTCGGTTGGCGTCAAATTTCGTCAACCAGAATTTAGAGCCCTGCACTAGCCCGGTTGACCCGAACGGCCGGGCCCTGAACAGTTCGCGGGCAGGGCCATGCGGCCCGTAGCGTTAATAGGCTGGCCCTAAACGGGCCCGGGCACAATGCCGCGGGCCCGTGCCAGGCTCGAGCTCGACAACGAGCGCCTGGGCTAGGCTTGTTCTTGAAGCCATGGACATGGGCCCTAAATATTTCCTACGTGAAGTGTAGGAAAAAACATTAAAAAACGTTCAGAGTTTTCGTTCACTGGCTTCCAAATGTTAGCAAAATACGTCTTAAAACAAAACGTACTTTTATTGTACGTGTACTTTTATTTTAATTTAACTTCATGCAATGCATCAAGATTTTAAATTTGGGCGTATGACTTGCCAAAGCTACGATTACAAGAAACGCCATAGCGGGGAGCGGAAGCTAAGTGACGGGGCTTTCCTTGTCCGAATTAAACAACTGACTGATTGATTGGTTGTAGGGTTTAACGTGCCGACGCAACGCGCAAGAGATGAGGCGCGCCGTAGTGGAGGGCTCCGGATTAATTTTGATCACCTGGGATTTTAACGTACGTCGAAATCTCGTACACACGGGTGTTTTTTGCGTTTCGTCTCCATGAGAAAAGCGGCCGCCGAGGCCAGCAATTGAACCCGCGTCCTCGTGCTCAGCAGTACAACGCCTTAGCCACTGCGCCACCGTGGCGGGTGGGGAACGGATGAATTCAGACGATTTTAAGCTGTGCACCTATATGTATATGTACACGTGTATTTTACCTGTCGCCCCCAGCAAAATGCGGCCGCCGTGGCCGGGAATTGAACTTGCGAGCAATAGAAACAGCACCGCTAAACAACCATTGCAGATAAAACATTTCAATGCACTTACAGTACTGGTGTATTGAAACGCGGAGTAAAATATTTCAGCAAACAAACTTTTTCCAGAGACACTCGTCTAGCGTCGCCAAGAATATTGTCAACAAAGGTGATGGTGGTTCTGATGTAAGAATACGAGCTATATATTATTACACCGACGTGACGTGAACTGAAGACATTGGAATCTAACGTGTGGGCTCTACTTCATCTTAAATTTTCGCATTTCAGTCCATGAGAGCTGTAAACGTACACTAGACGCTCCGTCTGATTTCTCACTGTCAATTGCACTCAACGAAATATAATGAAAAAATTTTCGTCAGCGCCTAAGAAATAAATAAAGGACCGGGCCGGGGCCCGGGTCGGTCTCGCGGTGTCAGCTATATATGCGGACGATACACTGGTTTACTTTGTTTCCTTCATTTGTTGACCCACAATAGTTGAACTGTTCTTTTTGTGTATCGATCATAAATGTGTTCTCGTTAGCCCGTTAAACTGTCCTGACGTTTTTTAGCACACGACATCGGATTGATACGGAGTGCAGAGGAAAGGTGAGAGTAACTTTAATTTCCTCCTGAGTATTGACGGCGGTAATTTCGAAGTCACACATACACGCATACATGCAGTTTTCTTTTGACTATGCTGACCTTGAAAATAGTTCTACATTTGCTAACTAGTCTGCTCGAAGTGCATATGGGTTTAGAGTGTAAGCCATGTTTAAATTTTGAAAGTGATGCATATTCAATGATGAGACTTATATATGCTTGCGGTAGAAATCGTGCTTTGAAGGGAGCGACTTTGGTGGTGACCGCGTGCTAATATCTAACACACCAGGACGTTCGTTTTCTAATGCATCACGGAATAGAGCGTGATGCGCTTCACACCTGTAGCCTCGGGAGTTGTCTTTTTTCGCGCACAACAAGTACCGTGGAACCGTATAAGCTCCGCATTAGAAACACGACGGAGAAAGTGTGCCGCGACATCTCAAAGGTACACTAGCTCCGAATTACCGGTAGCGGTTGAAACAGGAGAACGACGCAAGGGACACATCTGCTTCTTTCGCTCGTGCACGCGGTATAACTGGAAGGCGGTAATTAAAGTTGCCCAAGAGAAATGATACGCGTCCCTCTCCCCAGCTCACATTTTTCCTATCCCGTCCTAGTCTTCCCAGGATGAATGTAATTGATTTGTTCAAATAAATTTTCCCTCGCTCGCACTGCACGAGCTCTTCTGTTCAGACAGCACGCGGCTTTATCTTTAGATTTGAACACCGAAGCGGTCGAAGAATTCTTTTTTGTATGCTTTCCGCAGTTAAAAAAAAAACAAAACAAAGAAAATGCGTAGCGCTCGTGCACGCGTGCCTCGAGCGCACGTTCGTCAAGCCAAGCATACCCACTTTCGCGGGTTGGCCAACATTTGTCACGAAAACTTCGTTCGCCGTATCATGTTAACACTTCCTCGGAACGAGAAAGACGCGTCATAGCGTGCGCCCCCCTTTCGTTCGTCCTCGTATCGTCGTGCGCATGCGCTCTGCAACGCAGAAGAGCCGCGACTTGAATGTAGAATCTGCTGTAGGTGATCATTGACTCCACGTAGACCCGCATGGCAAAAGCGAATGTTATTTATAGCTAATGTTGTCCTCGTTGAATGACATTAAACACCCATGTGTAGTTCCTTTTGACGCTCTTCCTTATGCAAGAAATTTAATGATGTTCCTGCATGTGAGTAACTAACTTTTTACACGCACATCTGAAGGGCAGTAACCTTACCGCGCATTTGTAAGACCGCAGTGGAAAGTGCCATATCTGTTGCACCTATAAAAGACGAGCACCAAAGTCGCAGTTAGACATGTCTGAAGTTTGCCCGGTGCTCCCAGAAAAAATTCGTCAAGGAGCGTTTCTTTAGATTCTGTTCCTCTCCAGATAATCGGTTGCCGGTTGTGTTCACAGCAGCATAATATACGTTGTTCGATTTGAGTTTTCAATTTTTCACTTTATTTCGCCTCAGGATTATCCGACATCATATTTTAATTGAAAAAATGAAATATAACGTTAATGTAACGACTAGCTTCAATGCTCGAAGTGGAACTGGAATGCGTTCTTTTCGCAATAAAGGAACTTGTAACGGGAACTCGTTCCAAAATTGGGAAGGAACGAGGAACGAGCTTTCGTTCCTGTTTTAGAGGAACGTGTACAACACTGGTTACAGCCAATGTGCAATTTAAAGCCCGAAATAGGGAATTCCGCCATTATAGCTGCTGTTGTGTGCAGTATAGTAGGTACGTTATAGTCGATCTAGTCTCCGCCTTGCCCTTAATGTGCACAGGATCAAATAGTAACAAGTGGTCGACTCGTTTTTTCTTTTGTAATTGCTGACTACAATAAAATATACGCAATCAATCAATCAATCAATCAATCAATCAATCAATCAATCAATCAATCAATCAATCAATCAATCAATCAATCAATCAATCAATCAATCAATCAATCAATCAATCAATCAACCAATCAATCAATCAATTATTAATTAATTATTTAATTAATTAATTAATTAATTAATTAATTAATTAATAATGGGCGAGAACTGTCAGAGCTCAATACCTTGCAGATCATATACGGCACGTCTTCAAGCGGGAAACACAACGTGCCCCGCATGTTTTACTCTCTTTTGTAGCGTGAGCTACACTCGCCGAGGTTGAGCAGTTTCGCGGGGATCCTGGAGAGCCGTGTTGCGCGTGCGCGAGGAGCAGTGACGTCACACGGCGCCCAGAACGTTGCTCGCTGCCCGGCGTCTTTCACACACCCCGCGCGCCCAGCGTCTTCTCCGACCTCCGTTCCGCTTGTGGCGGCCCGGTCCACTTGATGGTCATGAGAGGGGTGGCCGGGAGTGGATCCAATGACTCGTGCGTCGCAGCAACACCGGCGTGCTCCTGTGGAACCAACTTAGCTCTGGGGCGATTTATGACGCTGCGCCGTAGGCGCTTGATAAATATACATGTCACATAACGCGTATACCGTGTGTGTGTCATTGAAGCAGCAGTAAGCATGATAATCAAGGTAACCCTAGACAACCAGGAAAGCAAAGAATAACCAGCTGAACCTTAGCTCACGCTACTTATATCCTAGCATAGGCGAGCTAAGCCACTGCTAATTTTTTTTTTCATCCAGAAAGTAGGGTGACATTTCATTCCCACATAGGCATACAAGACCGCAAGCCCAGGAAGCACCCAGCACCGTCTACTGGATTGCTTGGTACACTTCTTGATTATCTTGAGCAACTGAAAAAAAACAAAAAAAAACGCGCTGTTCGGTCTACCCAGCCTAGGGATACAGTCGCTGTTTTTAAACGAGCGGCCAGCGACGCTAAAATGTTTTTACTGCGCCCAGTGTTTTTTTACTGTGTAAAGTTGTACAAAAGATATTGTACCCGTTGTTTTTGTAAATAAGGCGGTTTGGCATCTTATAGATCGATTTAGGCTACGCCAGTGCATGTCAACCCTTTAATTAACGTTCTGAATGATACTAAGAATGCTGGGATTGTTCCTATCTCGAAATGGAATATCCACAAGTATTGAGAACAATGCACGCAATGCCGATTGGTCGTTTTAAAGTCTCGCGGGACTTGGCATTCCTCTCATGCCCTTGAGGAACAGGGAAGACCTGTCGTTGCCAGACCAGTGATGCGAAAGACACGAATTCGGCTCTGCTGGGATCGAGAACGACGCATTTTTCATTTGCACTTCCTCGAAAATGCCATGTGCGCGAAGCCTAAACATCGTGTTCTCGTAATGGTTGCCTTGAATCGACGGGCGTATTTATAAATTTGGCGGGAAATAATTCGTGGAGCATTAAATACATATTTCTAGGCAAATATAACGTAGTTTTACGTCACAGCAAAAACGTTTCATCTCCCTTGCCTCGAACCTTGGACAATACTTTTACGAGCATAGAGGGGACTCAATTCGTAGGAGATTTGCATCAAATAACGTTTCGGGTAAGCTATTCTTACATTTTTTTCTGTAGAAAGGAGTAGGACCATTTGTGCTGTTTCTAAGCAATAAACAGCAATAATCAGCTCAAAGCGAATTAGCTTGGTCTAAGCCAGTAAGAGGGTGCGACATGCGCCTTTTTACTGCAAAGAAGCCCACGGATTGCATTCGGACATGCTCCATCTACAAGGCCTGTGTCTCACATGTTCAAAAACGAGATCAAGAACTCCATTAAGGTACGCATTTGGGCTGGTTGGTTCATGATTACGAGTGAAAAAACAGCGCTAAAAAGACAGGACAAGAAAGGACACAGGACCACGAACACGGCAGCGCCGTGGTCCTGTGTCCTTTCTTGTCCTGTCTTTTTAGCGCTGTTTTTTCACTCGTACTCATTGACCAAAACCCAAAACTCATTCGACTCGCAATGGTAGCTTCTCACGTGCGGCTATAGTATTAGAAGTATTTTCCGAGGACAGCATTTCGTGCGGCCCGTCGTGTATTTGTCGCTATAAACAAAAAAAATTGTTTGAGAAAACTTCAGCCTGTCCTCTCTGCGTATCGCGAACATGAGGCTTGGCAATATGCACATAACTTGCCCAATAGCACCGCGTTTCTTTCAGGCCCCTCGCTCACCGTGTCGAACGTACTTCGCACTGTAACCGTCCCAGTGTGGTCACGTTTGCTCGCTTTAGCAGAGGCATGGGTGCCTGTCGCTGCATTTGCTGCTCAACAGTATAAACTTTCACCGTTATTCACACAAAATAAACGTTTATTTCTCCTCCTTCTCCTACCGCCTACTTGCCGTGCACTCGCGGGACACTCCTGTTTGCGCTGGGACACTGAGGACAGGTGCGTCAAGCTTCGAAGAGGGGCCGCTTCACGCCCATCAGGCGGGCAGCTGCTTGAAGGCAGCGCCATATGTCCCATGCCTGCTTCAGCCCACCTATGTCCGCATGCGCTCTGCCGTTCTCTGCTGTATTATCGCTGCCTGTCCATGGATCGACAGTGAAAACATTTTGCCGACATGAGTAGTAATAATTTAGCGTCCCTTATTACTTTCAAAATTACAAGAAAGGGACGACAACGTGCGCAGCCTTGCCCATACCGCATTCTTTCGCCTCGTCCCTGCATTATCTTTATATTTTGGAATCTATACCGGCTCACCGGCTTCGACCCCTCTGAGCGAATTATTTTTTCTTGCTCTATCCGAATCCACGAGACCGAGAGATGTCTTTGTGGTTGTTTTTTATAGCTGCCGGTGTCTTCATTGTGAAGCGATGAAGAGGGTTGCCACCCTCAAAGCGTGGCCACAATACCTTGATTCCACAGCTGTTTCACGAGCACTGGCGTGAAAAATCTGTGGTTGATTCCTCTATCATAGGAATCGGTAAAACACGAAAGTTAAATGTGCAGCGAAATCTGCAGCTAAAGGAGCATGATATGCGGGTCTGCGGTTGTCTCATGGCTGTGCTTGGCAAACGACGTCCTGCAGGCGGGTCGCTTTGGCAAAGGTGAGACCACTTCTGGCCGGCTTCGTGGCGTGCACGGCAGACGGATGCGTTGCGACAAGCTCAGCCTGTGTAATGCGAGAGGTGGAGTTCTTAGCCTGGACCGGGAACGCACGAATGCATTACACTTCCTGCTGGCGTTTCTCTTCGCACTAAATCAGTCCTGTTCGCCGATTCCGCCCGTCGGCGTCGTCGTCTTTTTCCGGCGCGTGCTGAAGGACGACGCAGCTTACGGTGTCCGATCGAGGCGCCAACTGGCGGCGCTCGTTATCGTAAACTCCTCAGACCCCGCAATACTGAGTACATTAGGGCTCACTATCACGCACAGTTTACACGTTCTTCGTGTTAACATTTTTTATGGAGCAGCGTTTGCTTTCACCTCTAGGATTTGTTTCGCGTGTATATACAACTTGGCGAAATCAACCAAAAATAGCACTGGTAGGCACCGTAAGCAGGTCTGCGTGCGGAGTCTATCGATCGCGTTGATACAAGGAAGTAACCTCACTGGAAGAAGACGAACGCCTTGTTATAGGCAACACCGGGATGCATGGCATCGCAGGTGGGAGCGTTCCAATCCAATCGTCTGCTACAGTGCAATTCCAAGCACAGCACACCCTCTGAAAGCTACTGCTCGCATTCATCCGCGTGAAAATACTTCTACGCCTGTATGCCCCAACGTCGAAGGTTCGCGTCGTGGGTGCATAAACTGTGTGTTGGAAGATACCCCAGCGCAAAAAAATAAGCTTCGCGCCAGCTGTCGCGGTGGAAAAACGTTCAGATTGTGTCGTCTTCAATTGGCCTTAAGAACAGGCTTACCAATAGCACAAACCATAGAAAAAATATTTAGATAAACAATAGCACAGTAATTATATCAATAATGAGTACAAAAATGAGAGAATGTGGGCACTCGCGATTTACGTGTTGACGTCGTGGTACGACCCTAACCTCTCAACCATATCTCAACTGTGTGCGGAAATTTCTTTTCGCATTTTGTTTACATGAATATTATAAAATTATAGGCCTTCGTTAGTATGGTCAGTTTACTGGAATGTTTTGCCACCACCTTCTTTACAGTGATATTTTCGGGTGAAGCGTCTGGACTACTTCTTGAGCGCATCACCGAGTCTGTTCTTTTATTTAGTATTTAGCACGTAGCGTAATGAAATGGAGCAACAGCGGTAGCGCATTGCAGGGGGCATTCTATGTTCGTGAGGTTTTCTTATTTGAGGAATGAAACTTCTATTCCCCGTATATTAAATTGCTCGCATACGGGAGGCGATACTCCAGAAAGCCCGCGTTCGAGCTAATTCCGATCACACGAAGTCTGGCAACGCCTCAGGAAACGATGAGCGGCGGCAGTCAACTAGTCTTGCGGTTGATTTGCGTGATATAATGGTGACCTGACCATCAAGCCTTAAACTGTGTGGTGCCCATTGGCAGCACGCTCCAAGGAGTCGGGCCGGCATCCCTCAGTGCATTCGCGAGCTGCACTGGCGCACCGGGGGTGTGCAGGGAGAGAACTGCTTCAATTAGTTACCACTTTATTCCATTGATGCTGATTCCATCCCAAACTTGATTTTTTGTTTCATACACCGCAGGGTAGGTCGAGGCCTGATGGAGTTTCCGCGACTTCAGCTGGCACATTTTCGCTTTGAAAGCATCTGTACACCAGGTTTTTTCATGAAAATACAATGCCTACTTCCTATATACATAATACTACAACTCTGCTGATACGAGACACCAGCACTTGGAGAGAGTTAAGCTTCAAAACAAGACAACCTACAGCGGCAAATCAGCCGCCTTATAACGCAACTAAGTAATATTAGCTAAGTACGCAGGCTTCATAAAGACACAAGCACAGCGATTTGAAATAGTTGAACCCGCCGCGGTGGCTCAGTGGCTAAGGCGTTGTGCTGCTGAGAACGAGGACGCGGGTTCGATTCCCGGCCGCGGCGGCCGCTTTTCTGATGAAGGCCAAAGCAAAAATGCCCGTATGTACGAGATTTCGGCGCACGTTAAAAATCCCCAGGTGGTCACAATTAATCAGGAACCCTCCACTACGGCGCGTCTGATCGCCGGCATTGCGTCGGCGCGTTAACCCTTCCATAAATCAATTGAAATAGTTGAGTAGAATTTATTACAAAGCATTTTTCTCATACCAGAGAGGTTTTCATAAGGGGAGTATGACATGCACCGTCTCGTTTGAACCTTTCTAGGGAGAATACTGTTACATGAATGCACGCTCATGGCAACAGACGCCCAGGCATGCAGCAGGGCAAGTCACTTCGCGCGATTCCCCTACAGCGAGGCCCGCGCAATATGTCACCTGAGAAAAAAAAGGGGTTTTATGTTTTGCAAAGGTTGGCCTGAACTGGCCCTACCCAGCGCCAACTTCAACGATTGGTTCCTCGGCTACGACAGCAAGCGCTTTAGAAAGTAACTCTTGACACCACTCAATCTTCCCCTCCATTCCCGTGAAAATTTCACACGGCGCGCAAAAAGCTTCAGAAGATTGCAGCTGGCTTGCAGAGAACAGCAGAATCGGCCGTGAACCACGAAGAGAATGATTTGAACAATTTAAAATATGCCAAACCACCTTATTTACACAAGGAATGCGCAGAGGTGACGACATACATCATGTTTCATTAAAAAATCACGGCACTTGGCAAAAATGTCAGCGTTTCGGGGGTCAAATCCAGGCTACTCGCGTCAGAACCCGCCACCCTAGGCCTAGGCTAGTGACGAGGCCGAACAGGCGCTTTTTTACAGTAGCTGAAGAGATTCCGAGAAGTCTCGTACAGGGGCAAGCCATTATCACCATCCTCGTCATCACCATCATAATCCTTCTGACGTGCCATACTTTTATACCTAGCTGGGAACGCATTCACTGGAGGATAAAATGGAGCACCACTTAACACTTGCGGGTTACGGTGTGTTGCCGGCATGAGAAAGTGCCTAAAAAATCCTCATTATATTAGGTCTTCAACAGCTCTCTCTCCTTCATTGACTTATTGATTGACTGAGTAAACATCATTGCACCAAGCAAGTGCAATAAAAAAGACAAAAACAGTTCATTCCTTCCTAATGAGCATAGTTTCTCTTGGTGAGGGCACCTTTTCTTGTCAATCCCCATGAGTGGCTATGAGCCATCACCACCACCATACCATTCGAACTCGTGAACATGCGGTGGAAAATGGAGCTTGACCGGCTGTGATATTTGTCATCCTGCGTACAACAGCTGCTTTAACTGCGGATTCACGTATTTTTGCAATACATTTCGCATCGACTTTATCAACTATTGAACTATAAAGGTTCAGTGCAGCACGGGTTATTTCGTTCACTTTCTGTCGCGAAAGGTGCTTAAGTAGCCGAATCTTATCTGCAAAATCTCGGGATCGGTTAGGCCTACTATAACGCGTATACGGGTGCAGTTGTTGTAAACGATTTTGCATTACTTTACTCCTCAGCTTTTGTTTTTTTGTTGCTGATGAAGAAACGTGTTCATCCCCTGGGATATCCTAAAACAAATACTAGTTACTGGTAATGCATTTAGCAGCCTGCCCTTTCACGCTCTGTTTCCGAAGTAATCAGGGTTTTTTTAGGCTTTGGTGTGGACATCTTGATGAATTCATAGCGCAAAAAAGGACGAGGACATAGAGAGAACACACAACACAGCGCTAACTTCCAACTAATTTTATTTCACACAAACGTACAAATATGTATCCCCAGCCTACCCGCAATCACTTCCCATCGTCACCGCCAATGCTGACGTGTTGCAGCCATGCGCAGAAACGTTGCCTCCTTATCTGACAAATTCATTGACGGCACACTCACACAGGACAACCCCGCTTTACTAATCAAATCTGCCTCTACTATTTCTCTTACTTTTTGTTCCTTGTGTCTCGACCGTATCACACATTGCTCAAACTTTGGCACGCAGCCGCAGTCGTGGCAGTGAACAGACAAATGGCCATCCCTGTATTTGCTAACCTTCTGCCTGTGCTCGCCTAACCGGTCGTTAAGACAACGGCCGGTTTGGCCTATATAACGCTTTCCGCACGAAAGGGGAACATCATACACCACACCGACTGCGCACTTAACACATGGTTTCCTATGTCCTTTTACACACCCAACCGGTGCTTTACGGAAGGGGTTAGTCAACTTGCAAATTTTGTTCAATTTGTTAGGTGCAGAAAAAACAACCTTTACGTTCACCCGATTTGCAATCTTTTTGAGACGGTGAGACGTATTGTGCAGATATGGAATTACTGCTACTTTTTTCTTTTCACCCTCCTGTGACCTGCCCTTCCTCTGATCGCTGCTGGGTATCCGGCGGCCATTCTTTTGTCGGTAGCTGAGAGTAACCTCAAGGATTTAGAACAGAGGAAGGGCAGGTCACAGGAGGGTGAAAAGAAAAAAGTAGCAGTAATTCCATATCTGCACAATACGTCTCACCGTCTCAAAAAGATTGCAAATCGGGTGAACGTAAAGGTTGTTTTTTCTGCACCTAACAAATTGAACAAAATTTGCAAGTTGACTAACCCCTTCCGTAAAGCACCGGTTGGGTGTGTAAAAGGACATAGGAAACCATGTGTTAAGTGCGCAGTCGGTGTGGTGTATGATGTTCCCCTTTCGTGCGGAAAGCGTTATATAGGCCAAACCGGCCGTTGTCTTAACGACCGGTTAGGCGAGCACAGGCAGAAGGTTAGCAAATACAGGGATGGCCATTTGTCTGTTCACTGCCACGACTGCGGCTGCGTGTCAAAGTTTGAGCAATGTGTGATACGGTCGAGACACAAGGAACAAAAAGCAAGAGAAATAGTAGAGGCAGATTTGATTAGTAAAGCGGGGTTGTCCTGTGTGAGTGTGCCGTCAATGAATTTGTCAGATAAGGAGGCAACGTTTCTGCGCATGGCTGCAACACGTCAGCATTGGCGGTGACGATGGGAAGTGATTGCGGGTAGGCTGGGGATACATATTTGTACGTTTGTGTGAAATAAAATTAGTTGGAAGTTAGCGCTGTGTTGTGTGTTCTCTCTATGTCCTCGTCCTTTTTTGCGCTATGAATTCATCAAGATCGCCACACCAACTTGCCCAAGAATCCGTACTAGTTTGGTGTGGACGTTAGGCCCGTGGCGTGAAGGTAAATTGTAGAAAAAGGCACAGAATCAACCTTAGGTAGAGGGCAGTGCGTATTGATACACGAGTCATCACCTTCATCCACTGGCACGCCAGGCGGGCCCGGTGTGCTCGTGACCCTTGCTCGTGCGCTCGAATGTCACGCGCATCGCCGGAATTTTTTTTCTCTAAATCTTATTTTGCTAAATCGGGCACATTAGCCCCAATAAAGCTCCCGATGCTGGCCAATCCCCAAATTGGGTATATGCCACAAACAAAGGAACAACAAGAACAACAACATCTACTCGTTCGCCGGTTCTCGGACAAAAATGAGCACCGCGACGCGGCCTCTGCATACCAAGGTCGGCTTCAGCCCAGGCCTCTGGGACCGACTGCCCACCGCAGGAACCGGCAGGTAAGTTAATGACGTGGTGCTCGCCACGGCTTTCTGTGAGTGATTCGTAGCTAAGTGGCCCGGTGCAGTCAGCAAGATTGGGGTGTTCCAAATGAGCGATCGCCTCCCACAGTGACGGCACTTGAGGACGGCTCCACTATCTGCGTATCCGGTGGCTTTTCTACGTGGGTTTGAAGAGGAACGCGGGGCTGATTTGGCGCATTGTTTTGCGGCTGCGTGTGCGCTGTCCCCGCGGAGATTGATTTGTTATTTTGGTCCTTAGAACCGTAGGATAATGCAGAGGCTCTGGAATAAATAAACGCCGACAATGGTGTGATCACGTATGTGGTTGTTTTGTCGCCGTTCACGGCAAAATTTTAGGACGCACGCTGCTTTCTGTCGCGGCCGGTCTCTCATCCTGAATGGCGAACGGCCATGCGGGGTCTGTGTCGTTTGTGGTGCGTTAACGCCATGGGGGAAGAAAAAGTTAGGAGACGGCGCCGCCGGAGAAACGTGAAGCCTATACATAAAAAGTAAAATCGAAGTCTGCCCAGGCGTCACTGCACCACGTGACCCCACCGCACCGCCTCTGTATGGGCCGCCGCGCTATTCAATTTCGTCTGCTCGAAACTGCCCTGCGGCCCGTTGTTGCGAAGCCTGCTATATGTTGGTTTTTTTTCCCACGGCTTTTGTCTTCCGCACGTACGCGGCACTCCTGCCCGCACACGGGCATGAGATCGCCGAGCAGACAAATGCAGGAAGGACGGGGAACAGCTACCGCCAACGAAACACGAGAGATGCCCCGGAGTCGGAGACCGCCGCCGCCGCCGCCGGCCCACCCGACCTTGGAGGGCCGACTGCGGCGGCTTGAGAAAGGGAAACGGCGGAGGGAGCGGCTTCAACGGACCTGGGCTTGCGAAGGCTAGCTGCGTGACGTCATGCCGTCTCCTAACTTTTTTTCCTCCATGGTTAACGCATATGTATGTATACTCGGTTACAACTTAAGAACGGCACCGAAGTTGCCGCTGTGCCTCATCACCGCAGCCGGATGTCACTCCGCGCAGCACAAGTAGCGCGTTACTGGGAATATTTTGAACATGGCACGAGCCGTTTTTGTATCTTTTTGGACCTAAAATGCGTATAAACTACTGCAGCGACGACAAACTAACTACGTGAGAAAAGGAAGACGCTATCACGCATTCGTGGCAGTCTCCTTTCAAAACGCGCGCGCCCGTTGACATCCGGGTCCGTCGCTTAGGCGGAGTGATACCGTACATGAGCTGGTGCCGTTCTTAACTTGTTCCCGAGTATAGTGCTTCTCTTGTGCCGTAGTTCTGCCCTTTCGATACGCGAGGGGCAAAATGAGTGGCCCGGTTGTATGATTCCAGAAAAACCACGAAGTAGGCTTCATAATAATCGTACTCGCGGTGACTAGGGCGCAGTCACCGCCCTTGTCGCCGCGAAGGACCAACACACGTGCAGCACATTGCGCGTGCTGGGCTTCTGTGCTTTTCCTGAACTTGCAAGAACACGACGCTTGCTTTTATGGAACCCTGATTTGTGTCTCCTAGACGCCAAGGCGCGCTTTGCGCAGGCACAGGTATTGCGCGGCCTCGGCATACTGCTTTTCCCCTGACACTTTCGCCATACTTTCCTCTTCGGTTTTGCTGCTCGTTTACCTCGTCTGCCTTCGGTGTCCTCTTCGCTCGGTCGGTTAAATCGAGGAACTATGGTGCCACGAAACCACAGGAGCACGAGCTTGAAGCGGCTATGCAGACAAAGTACGAGTTTGTTTTATTGGAAAGGTTTAGTGTTTTATAGTACCCTCAGTGCTTGTCCGGCAGCAATCGATGCCGTTTTCACACAGAAATCAAACATTTTAAGCAAAAATTTCAATTCTCCCTCTAAATCGTGTGTTTTTGTGGACGTTGACTATGACGCATCCAGAGCAGATCGATTGATCGTAGGGTTTTAACGCGCAGACGCAGTGCAGGCGATGAGGCGCGCCGTAGTGGAGTGCTCCGGATTAATTTTGACCACCTGGGGATCTTTAACGTGCGCCGAAATCTCGTACACAGGCGTTTTGCTTTTCGCCTCCATCAGAAAAGCTGCCGCCACGGCCGGGAATCGAACCCTCGACCTCGTGCTCAGCAGAGCAACGCCTTAGCCACTGAGCCACCGCGGCGGGTTATCCAGAGCACAGCCTTAAAACTAAAGATAGCCTGCTGGCCAGGGCAGAGACGGCTGCTTGGGTATACTGTCTATCCCCTACTTCTGCGCTGCCATACCGCTGATGTGCCAGTGTTCGCACTTCTCTTCGGGCCTGACTTCTATACCTGCCGTGTTTTTATTAGGCTTCATACTAGTCGTTTCCTAAAACATAAGCTATGACTCGACAAGCATGATCATGCAAGTGACCGTGCCGCTTATGTCAGTTGGTCAGTGTTCTGACAGACGAGTCCAACCCGTGTGGCGGCTGTGTTGGGCATGTTGTGCCAGAGCGGCCAGCCCAAATTCCTTGCACGGTGCGGCGCGCCGACAGCGGGGCCGATTCACGCCTCAAACCAGACCAAACCACCCGCGGCCAACTTGCCCAGACTTGTTGTGCCGCAGAGGCGCCTCTCCTTTTGCGTCGTGGCGGCTCGGCCGAATCCTGCATCGGGTGAACGACCAGCAACGGAGAGGCAAGCTCGCGGAGACGGCGTGGGCGTCACCCTCCGGGGCGGCTCGGCTGATTCACCGCTTCGCTACCGTTCGTCGGATATCGAACTTCACCCAGCGACAGTCCTGACTTGAGCGATTCAAACCTCTCGGGGCCAAAACGGAATTCCGGGGGTATAAAAACCCGCCCGGATCACGTATCATCGGCATTCTCCGACGGCACTCTTCGGCGGAACTTTTTGGAGGCACCGAGTGGAGAGGTGCTGTCGCCTTTGGGCGAGCCAAGTAACATTTGCTTACTGTATATAAATGTTACTTCAACTTTTCGTGGGCTCGAGAATTTCACCACTCTGCTCTACGCCGCGTCGATAGCGGACGGAGTAAGGCAACGTTGCTTCTTCTCCGGTGACTGTGTTCAGATGGCCAGTGGCAACAGACAGTGTCTGCCGGCAAATGGCCGCACTAACTGCTTGCGTGTTTACAGTTTTGTTCGTAATTTTAATTGTTTACCCCACAATTATTAGCGCTATAAAAAGAATGTGCCTAAATTGAAGCGCAAATAGCTCGTTCGGCAAGCTTATAAGTCCTGCGTAATTTGCGTTTGCTTTTGCCTGCCTCAGGCAATCGCTCAGCTGGCTATGACATCATAGGTTTTGTTGCGGGAAATGAGCTTGTGTGTCGTATCGACATGCGCTTTTTTCCTTATTATATAGCCTTTTTGAGTGGAGTGTACGTCAAAATTGTAGTCAGTATGATTCTAAAGAGGAAATCTTCTGAATGCACCAAACTTTTACTTTGTCTGCATGGCCCTTTTAAGAGCTTGCGCTCTAAAACGTCTACATATGATGCCCATTTTTATTTTACCATTCCATAACACCTCTGTAGCAGCATCTGCAGCGGCAACATCTTCATCGCTATGCTGTGGAGCTACCTTTAACGGAAAAGGAGGACGACGTTGGCTCCCAGGCCCGAACACCAGCATTGTGTCTGCGTTTCCGTTACCTGCGACCTGTCCCGTCGACGACAGGCGCCGTGCAATATTTTTTGGCGTGGCCTGTCCACATCTTTACGTGACGGCCCGCCCTGCCTACAAATACTGATGATGAATTTCAATTTTATCATCAGTATTTGTAGGCAGGGCGGGCCGTCACGTAAAGATGCGGACCGGCGCGCCTACAAATATTGCCTACAAATACTATAGTTTGGTTTCGACCAACTTGGAAATTTCATGTGCGGGTCCTCCGCTCCCCCCTCCACGAGAAAAATGCCTAAGACTTACAATGAGTACAACTAACCGATCAATAGTATATCTTCGGAAATAAATCAACTGATACATTTTCGCAGTGTCTAATGTGCTCTAAGGCAACATGGGTGGTTATATACGCAATATTATGTTGTCAATTTCGCACAATGGCTAGCATCGACTAACGGAACAGCCGAAGCGACGACACAAGATGCCAGAGGAGACACCAAAGCGTTTAACAGCATTACACAAGTTCATGAAGATAGCTGAAGATGGATTGAGTTTTTGTGGAGGGACAGTTTAAGAAAGAAAGAGAGAGAGAGAGAGAGAGAGAGAGAGAGAGAGAAAGAAAGAGAACGAGAGAGAGAGAGAGAGAGAGAGAGAGAGAGAGAGAGAGAGAGAGAGAGAGAGAGAGAGAGAGAGAGAGCCTTGTACACAGAGCCTTGTACACAGTTCAGGTACCTTTGGGCCTTGGCTGCAGCTGCGCCACGGGGGACCACCGCCTTTCCCTGTGCTCGGAGTAAATATTTTAGGTTAGAGATGGGGTGTGCGGGCAAATCCACACAATATAGGTGGTATTAGACGACGAAAGCAGTGACAGTTGAGGGGGTACTAGGCAGAATAGACCGAGGGGGGTAGTTGTGGTGTAATAGGTCTTAATAAATGATGCAAGATGAATGTCTCCTCCTTGGTTAGTTGAGGGGGGGGGGGCTGAGCCTGGGTGAAGCGAAGGTTGCGATAGTGGTGGAGGATGTTGTTTGGCGTGGTCGAACCACGGGAGGTGGGAAAGACTGGCATCTAACTGAAATGCAGCCTTGGACGTTCAGATGAAATCTTTCCCTTGTAACAGCATTGCTGCAGTTCAAGTGTCGTCAAATGTCCTCCTCTTCGAATAGAATAAGTGATGAAGCGTACGATATATGGCGAAATTCTTGTCATCTCAAAAACAGAGCAGTCGTCTTTATGTTCCAAACATATCTTTTGTCCATGTGGTCGCTTAGTGGCTTGAAGGCATCACAGATTCAGGCAACAATAGTTGCCAGTAGCTGGAGTGAACCCTGTGTGTGCAAATAGGTCAGAAAAGCGCTTGCATGCTTCAATGCTAATATGTAACCTACAGCCCATCTCAAGGAAGTTTTTCGAAGGGCTTTTCTTTTTCAGACGCCTTGTTTCTCAATGCGGAATAAAAGTGTCGTTGCCAGCGTTTTTTTAATATCAGTTTTACCATTAGCACTGGCGTATGGGCGATCTAAACATGTCTCCACCTCCTTACGTAGGCCAAGGATCCCTGAATTGTCGGAGCGGGATCTGCGGGATGTGAACACAGCCGGCCGGCCTTTCCCATCCGGAAGGAACCTTGGCAGCCAGCCGCCAAACCGAGACGAAAAAAGTTTCGAAATTCGGCTGAAGCACCTCAATGGCACCGAACCAGGTGTCAGAGGCAGGCCAGACGAAACTCTCGGCTCATTCAAAAGGTGACTAACCGTTCTTTGCATTCTGTCTAGATAGAGCTATCTGCCACTGTTGCCGCTGTTAAATAACTGTTTATGTACGTGCGAATGGCTACTAGTTTGGTGCTAGGTTACCGGTCATGCTGCATGAACGCGATGTGACATGTCTCTGCCAACTTGTTTTAAAGCCATTAGGGTTGCATGAAACAACACCAGCCCGCAATACCTTGGCCAGGCGCAGGTGTGATGGGTCCAGTGAGTGTCGTTTTCTTAGTTTCTGATTCGCATTAAGAAGTAGAAGGACGCACTAATGCAATCAATGTAACCGCCGCCTCAGACGAAAACTAGCGGAACTTGAACAAGCAACCGAAACACCCGCCGCAGAACTTGCTGAAGCCCAATGGGGACAACTCTGTGACTAAATGAAAGGGAACCTGAGTATGCGCTGAACATGGTCCTTACTAAGACACTTGCTGGACTCCGTACAATCCAAAACGGTCAAAAAAATCGTCTGACAGAAATCACTCAGAGCTACCCGGGAACGAACAAACAGCTCCTAGAGAGAACCAAAACGCTTTACATAGCGAATTGTACCAGAGTCACACTATCTCCTTATCAGGGAGAAGAAAACACAAAATTAGACAAAGATGAAACAGAAGCGGAGGTTCGAGCAGCCCTTCTTCACCTGCACCCGGGGTCGGCACCCGGCTAGGATGGCATAACTAATAAAATGCTTCGCAATCTAGACGACCTATGTCTAGACACCCGCACTCAGTATTTCAACTATTATTGTACCAACGGTAGCTTACCCTGCATCGTGGTAGCAGGAAAAAATTTCCCTTATTCCAAAACCGGGCAAGCCTCTTACTCTCAACTATCTCCGCTCAATTTCCCTTACCTCGTGAATGGGCAAAGTAATGGCGCATGTCATCCATGCACGATTGTTCAAGTACCTGGCCCAGACGGACGCCCTCCCCCATACCATGATAGCCTTCCGGGTGGGACTGTCTACTCAAGATGTGCACCTGCAGTTATATCATGATATTATTCGCCACCCTCAAAGGTGGACTCGGCAGCCATTCTCACTCTAGACCTTACCAAGGCATTCGATAGAGTGTCCAATACGGCCATACTGAATGGCTTGGAATCCATAGGTCCTGGCCAACGTACATATAACTACGTTAGAAGTTTCTTAACATCCCGTACAGCCATACTTCATATAGGTGACATCACGTCGGACGTCATTGAATTACCTTCAATAGGCACACCCCAGCGAGCAGACTTCTCCCCGCTGCTATTTAATCTCGCTATGCTTAATATCCCACACAAACAGGATCAGGTCCCAAACCTGCGATATAGCCTCTACGCCGACGATATAACCCTTTGGACGTCCAAAGGCTGTGACGCTCAAATAGAAAGTACCCTGCAGACAGGAGGCCAAATTGTCATGTACCCTGCAGACAGGAGGCCAAATTGTCATTGATGAGGCAAGAATGGCAGGTTTAGAATGCTCCTCAGCTAAATCAGAACATCTCGGGCTCCAGCCAAGCGAGTCTCTCATCCACCCTCAAACACTACAATCCGTATTGGTGAAACGAATGTACCGAATGTACCCAGCATAAAGATATTAGGGTTAATTTTCCAGAGCAATCGGGCCAATACTAGCTTCATGGTGCAACTCACGACTCAAGTGAACCAAACAATTGGACTAATACGGCGTGTAGCAGCCCGGAATACAGGACTCAAAGAAGCTGAATGAATCCGACTAATCCAAACATTTGTAAACAGCTGTATTACATACTCGTTACCATACCTTAATGCATCCCCGATCGAACTGAACAAAGTAAATTGCCTCATTCGTAAAGTCTACAAGATAGCCCTACAAATACGCCACAGCACTTCCACTGCCAGGTTGGAAAAGTTAGGCGTCTACAATACAGCCGATGAACTGATAGAGGCCCACAGGCTCAATCAGCTATCGCGAATGTCGGCATCCCCTACCGGCCAACAAATCATGCACAGACTGAATCTGCGAGCCCCGCTAACTGCGGATACCAGAGTCCCCATGCTCCATGAAATTCACGCACAACTTCTCATTCGCCCTCTCCCGGGAAACATGCACCCGGTACACAATCAAAAGCGCAGGGAACAACGAGCCCGAACTCTAACCGAGAAATACCCAAAAAACGCAAGCACCGTATACGTGGACGCGGCCGACTACAGACACCACGACGCTTATGCCGGGACGGCTCTGTATGACCCCGACACTCCACCCATCAATTCCCTTAATGTACGCACCCGCAATCGGGCAACGGCAGAAGAGGCGGCTATTGCGCTGGCACTAGCTCACCGGCCGACTCCTGCAATTATAATTTCAGATTCGAAAACGGCCATCAAAAACTTCGCCAAACGGACTATTTCCCCTAGTCACTCAGCATTCTCGTAGAAACCTCTCCTATCACCGAAGTGGAATTGATCTGGAGCCCTGCCCATACAGGGATGGGGGGTAACAAGGCGATCAACCAAGCAGCTCGAGAGCTCACGACCAGAGCAGGACCAAGCCTCGTCCCCTTCCATGGAGCCCGATCAGCCCGAGAAGCTTATTAAGCTATCAAAAAATCACCGCACACTACCGTCTCTCCTGCCGAATGTATCCGCCCCACATCGGGACCTAACAAATACCTCAGAACGCCTGTGGCGCCTACTACAGACGAACACGCTGTCATGTTGCTCCATACTTCACCATATTCACCCGAATATATCTGTCAGCTAATTGCACTGCGTGTGGTCCGAAGGACACAGTGGCCCATCTCATATGGCCTTGCTCTGAAGACCCCTTTGCCTTGATCCCCTCAGACGAGCTTTGGGAGTAGGCGCTGGGCAGCTCGGACTTGCAGACCCAGAAGACCCTCGCGGAAAGAGCTGCCACGGTCACCTGCAGGCTGCGGCTGTCGGTCACGGAACGTACTTAACCGGGCTTTTGAATAAAGTTTTTTTTTCTCTCTCTCTTCTCCTAAGACACCTGAGGGGGCATGTTCTCTTGGTTGGAAAATTCGACGGTTTGTTGAGGTGTGTGGCATTTAACGCGTTAAAGCCTAATGCAGCGCAAAGTTGTCTTTGGTCGCATTTTAGATTGCTATTATATGCAGCTGTGTTACCCTTGGGGAGCGTATATGCTAAAGATAATACGTATATATCTCTCGACCTAGGGCAAGGGTCTGGTTCACGTTGGAACGCAGGCAATGGGACCCTGGTCGCTCCCGCACCTACGCAGCCCGCCGGCCATTCCCGCCCAGACCTTGTTAGCCGCCAGACAACCGGAGGGTACGTCAAGCCCACCTGGGACAACCACGGGAGTGAGGGGCCGGGTGAGTGTCATTTGCCGCGTCTGTGAAAGGCAGATGCAGGACAGGATCCTCCTGTGACCGCTCAGTCAGCAGGTTTTCTTGGTGCACTCTGTCTCTTGTCCCAGTAAGCGATCCGTTGGAAGCTCTGACCGTGTCCGGGGTCTTTCACCTGACCGGCTAGACACCGTCGTATCGAGATCAAAATAAAGTTTCTACTACTACTACTACTACTCAGTCGCCTAGTGCGCCTGTGCCACACCCAGTTCTGCACAACGCGCACATTGAATGGCGCTCTTTGGTACCGGCTGCCGGGAATATATCCTGTCCATCGAAGCGCCGGAGCTAATTCATTGCAGGTTTGGACTTTGACTCTTTCACGTGCTAATTCGGCATTTTTGTTTACTTAACTTTACCAGCTACTTTGGGCACACGTCCAGACTAGCGGCTTTTCCCCGCGCGATAAAGATTAAAATAATTGATTGATTGATTGATTGTAGGGTTTAACGCGCCGACGCAACGCAGGCGATGAGGCGCGCCGTAGGGGAGGGCTCCGGATTAATTTTGACCACCTGGGGATCTTTAACGTGCGCCGAAATCTCGTACACAGGGGCGTTTTTGCTTTTCGCCTCCATCAGAAAAGCTGCCGCCGCGGACGGGAATCGAACCCGCGACCAAAGATTAAAATAAACACACTTTCTTGTCAAGTGGGTGGGACGGGTAGAGCTTTGTACGGATATAGGACTATCGTCAGGAATGAGCTCGTAGGTATAGGAGTATAAACAGAAAAAATATCACAAATTACATGTGAAGAGTAGCGTGTGAAAACTAAAAAGTTCTAGCAGTTTTATTTGAATTCTTTCCTGTAATGCCCCCCTTAAACGTCAGACCCTGGACTTGAGTTAACCTGGGTGAGCAGTAACATTTGAAACATAAGGGCACAGCATATCATCATCATCATCATCATCATCATCACCAGCCTGTCTACGCCCACTGCAGGGCAAAGGCCTCTCCCATTATACTCCAATTACCTCGGTCCTGTGCCAACTGTGACCAATTTATCCCCGCAAACTTCTTGATCTCATCTACCCATCTAACTTTCTGCCGCCCCCTGCAACGCTTGCCTTCTCTAGGGATCCACTCTGTTACCCTTAATGACCAGCGGTTATCTTGCCTTCGCATTACATGCCCTGCCCACGTCCATTTCTTCTTCTTAATTTCTACTAATATGTCCTTGACACGCGTTTGTTCCCAGACCCACTCCGCTCTCTTCTTGTCCCTTAATGTTACACCTATCATCTTTCGTTCCATTGCCCGCTGATTCGTTCTCAATTTAGGTTGAACCCTCTGAGTGAGCCTCCAAGTTTCTGCCTCGTAGGTGAGTACCGGTAAGATGCAGCTGTCATACACTTTCTTCTTCAGCGACAATGGTAGGCTGCTATTCATTATCTGAGAATGTCTGCCATATGCACCCCACCCCATTCTGATCCTTCTAATTCTCTCTGCCTCATGGTTGGGATCTGGGGTCACAACTTGGCCTAATAGATATATTCGCTTACCACTTCCACTGCCTCGCCACCTATCTCAAACTGCTGTGCTGTCCCGAGGTTATTGATCATTGCTTTAGTTTTCTGCATATTGATTTTCAGGCCCTCGGTTCTAATCTGTTCGCCCAGTGCGGAAAGCATGTTTTGCAATTCGTCCCCCGAGTTAACCCTTACTCCCACCTGTTCCCAATCCAACGTTATGAATACTGGTTGTAAGCATGCTGTGAATAACATTGGAGAGCTTGTGTCTCCTTGTCTGACACCCTTCCTTATAGGTATTTTACGGCTCTCCCTATGGAGGATGATGGTAGCTGTAGACCCATTGTAGATATCCTCTAGTATTCTTACATAATGCTCATCTACCCCCTGGTTCCGTAATGCCTGAATGACTGCTAGGGTTTCGACCGAGTCAAATGCTTTCTCATAATCTATGAAGGCTATATATAGGGGTTCAGTATACTCAGCGCACTTCTCTATCACCTGATTGATCGTGTGGACATAGTCCATTGTTGAATAAACTTTACGGAACCCTGCTTGTTCTTTAGGTTGACTGAAATCTAAGGTTGCAGAGATTCGGTTAGCGATTACCTTGGTAAATACCTTGTAGACGACTGACAGTAAGCTGATCGGCCTGTAATTTTTCAAGTCCTTCATGTTGCCTTTCTTATGGATTAGGATGATGTTCGCGTTCTTCCAAGATTCCGGTACCATTGCGGTCATTAGGCATTGCGTATACAGGTTTGCCAGTTTTTCAAGTACAATTTCTCCGCCATCCTTCAAGAGGTCTGCTGTTATCTGATCCTCACCAGGTGCTTTGCCCCCTTTCATTTCTTTCAAAGCCTTCCTTACTTCTTCGGTCGTTACTGGTGGGATGTCTATCTCCTCTGAACTACTGTCTCGTTCGGCATTATCCTGTGTGTCCCGGCTACTGTACAGATCCCTATAGTACTCCTCGGCCACTGTGACTATTTTAGCCCTATTTGTGATGACATTGCCTTGCTTATCCTTAAATGCATACATCTGATTTTTCCCCACGCCGAGACGTCTGTTCACTGCTTTCAGGCCACCTCCGTTCTTTACAGCGTATTCGATCCTCTCCATATTATACTTCCGTATGTCAGCTGTCTTGCGCTTATTGATTAACTTCGAGAGCTCGGCTAGTTCTATTCTCTCAGCTGCGGTGGAGATTCTCATGGTTTGCCGTTTCCTGATTAGATCTTTCGTCTCCTGTGAAAGTTTACCAGTATCCTGTCTAGCCATAGTGCCCCCGACTTCTACTGCACACTCCGTGATAATGCGTGTAAGGTTGTCGCTGGCTTCCTGCTGGCTTCCTCCCATGAATACGCCAATTAACCCTCGGCCCTCAGTCCCCAGCGGCTGTGAAGCAACTGACCACGGCGGCGGTCAGACCTGTGACGCAGCAGAGGTTGCTAAGAATCCCTGGATCCGGACAGGCGGCCAATGGAATCTGAACCTGGCCCCGCACGGGGCACCTTGAGCAATCTTGGTGACGGTACTGGCGATACCGCGGACCCCGAGCCCCCAAACATAAGCTGGATCCAACCGTGGCGATGTGTTTATAGGTGGAGGGTTAGAAACCACGAACGGTGGGCGTCGGAGCCCAGGTCAAGCTCCGGCGGATGGGCTCCCTGTCTGTTCACCAGGCAGGGAGCTCCGGGACCTCTTTGGCTACCAGGGTATGGTCAAAGAAGAAAGTACCCCCGTCTCCCTGCTTTTATACTATGCTATATGGCATTTTCAAACCCCCCCCCCCAAACGTGATCGGTCCCTGAAAAGGGGCCGCACCGAAGTATCCTTTCCTTCTTTGCCTTCTATCTCGCTCCCAAGCCAGGTAACTACCCTCGTTTTTTGATAATTGAATCTGTAGACAAATCGAAGCCGGTTTCCTCTCAATCTGTATTTCTTGTTTCTAAATACCTTGAAGGTATCATCGGCAAAACATATGACGCCAAAAAGCTCAGGACTGGTGAAGTGCTAGTTGAAGTTAAAACTCAGCAGCAATCCACAATCCTCCTGAAACAAACCCGCATGGCAGATCTGGAGATCAGGGTCACACCCCACCGCAGCCTCAACAGTTGTCAAGGTGTGATCTCTGAGGCAGATCTCATCTCCGAGACCGAGGCCGACCTTTTGGAAGGCTTAAAGAATCAGGGCGTCACAGCTGTAAAGCGCATATCAATACGCCGCGATGACAAACAGGTAGCAACTAGACACATTATCTTAACCTTCGATCGATCCACCCTTCCAGAATTCATAAATGCCGGTTACATACATTGTTCTGTCCGCCCATACATCCCGAACCCACGGCGCTGCTTCAAGTGCCAACGGTTCGGGCATGGCACAAACTCCTGCCGCGGCCGCCTTACCTGTGCAAAATGCGGCCAACATGACCACCCATCCGAAAACTGTAACACCCAGAGTTTTACCTGTGCCAACTGCCAGGGGCCCCACGCAGCGTGGTCCCGCACTTGCGAGAAATTCCAACAAGAAAAGAAAATAATCAATGTCAAAGTAGCCGAGAACATCACCTTCCCAGAGGCGCGGAAGAGGTTCGCCTCTTTCCCCCTGGGGAGGTCCGCCGACGCGGCCCGCCGGGGGGCGGAGCGGCGTCTGGTTTCGGCGGGGACCCAGAACCGCGAGTCGGACTTGGTGCCGCCCCCGCCCCCCCCTGGGTTGCCTCTTGCAGCCCAGCCCGCCTCCGCACCGCTCGCTGAGCCAGCAGCGGTTGTGTCGCAACCTCTTCCGTCGGGACCGGTGCCGCTCCCGTCCCTGCCTCCCCATCGTCCAGTGCGTTGGAGGGTGCCATGGACACCACGGGCTCCGGACCGGCTTCCACCGCCACCGCACCGCCGTGCCACTTCTGATGCCTCCGACACCAGCGGCGGTTGCGGCTCAAACGAAGGGCCCCCGAAGGGGGGCCAAGTCCGGGGGGCCCGGTTCCACGGGCACACCCTGGACATCGGACGAGGAGATGGACGTCGTGCCGTTCTTGCCTGCAACGCAGCGCAAGGAGCGGCCTCCGTCGTCCAAACCTACAGATAGGCCGCCCAAAAAGCCCAATCCAAGAGTCACAGCCCCGAAAGACGACACATAAACATACACACTCCAGTAGCTCTCACACTAAATAATGGGAAGAGAAAATATATTTCAATGGAACTGCAGAGGCCTTATGAATAATCTTGACGACGTTTATGAGATTCTGCATACCAATCAGCCAAGTGTAATGTGTGTTCAGGAAACACATTTGAATTCTAAACACACAAATTTCTTGAATAGTTACCTTGTATACAGGAAAGACAGGGATGGCTGCGCACACTCTTCTGGCGGTGTGGCCATAATCGCCCGCAAATCCTTAGCATGCCACCCTGTCACCTTGAACACCGTCCTTGAGGCTGTAGCAATACGCTTAATAATATTTAATAGGTTGATAACGGTATGCTCCATATACATTCCTCCTGATGTTACACTTTTGAGCTCTGAATTCGAGGCGCTGGTTGACCAGCTGCCCGAACCGTACATTCTAACAGGCGACCTTAATGCTCACAATTCTCTTTGGGGCTCTTCTCGAACAGATGCCCGGGGTCGCCTGATAGAGAGGTTTCTTACATCATCTGGAGCTTGCCTTTTCAACAACAAACAGCCTACATACCATAACATAGGTCACAACACATACTCATGTCTTGACTTGGCTATTGGCTCCGCAGTTCTCTTTCCTCTTCTCGAGTGGGGTGTGGGAACTAACCCATATGGCAGTGACCACTTCCCCACCTCACTTACATATATAGGTAAAGGCCCAATCAGTTCATCTTCCTATAATAGGTTCAATGAAGCACGAGCTATCTGGAATACATTTACAGAGACATCAAAACTACACCACACATCCATAGGACACCTACACGTTGACGAAGCTACCCAACTCCTCACGGCGCACATCCTCGACGCCGCCGAAAAGTCCATTCCCCACGCCTCTGATGCCCCGCGCAACCAGCGGAGGCCGTGGTGGAATGAGGAGTGTAGGCGGGCGCGAGAGGCCCAGAACAAGGCGTGGGGTATCCTTCGTCGGTACCCCACGTCGGGAAACCTCCTCTTGTTCAAACGGGACAAGGCATTCGGAAAACGTGTGCTCCGTGAGGCAAAACGAGGGAGTTGGCGTACATTCATAACATCAATAAACTCCTACACAGACACACGCAAGGTATGGACACGTATACGCAAACTCAAAGGACAACATACACACAGCCTGGTGGCTGGTCAGTACAACAGGGGACACACTGGAAGACCAGGCTGACACACTCGCACAACACTTCCAACACGTGTCCAGTTCAGCACACTACACGAACACTTTCCTGAAGTATAAAGCCTCTTGTGAAAAGAAGTCCCTACACGACAACAACAAATCACAGACTTCTTACAACTCCCTGTTTTCACTACATGAGCTGAGGGCTGCTCTGAGCACGTGTAAACCCTCAGCTCCAGGCCCAGACAACATTACATACACAATGATACAACACCTACACGCAGACACACTTGAAGCACTTCTGCATCTATACAATAAAATATGGCTTTCGGGGCACATTCCACACTCTTGGAGGGAGGCCATTGTAGTGGCTTTCTTGAAGGAGGGAAAGGACCCGTCGTCCCCCTCAAGTTACCGTCCTATTGCCCTGACGAGCTGCCTGTGCAAGCTCTTCGAGAAGATGATAAATCGCAGGCTCGTGTACTTCCTTGAGTACAACGGTCTTCTCGAGAGCTGCCAGGCAGGCTTCAGGGCGGGGCGATCCACAAATGATGAACTCGTAGCTCTTGAATCGTATATTAAGGATGCCTTCATGCATAAACAGTATGTCGTAACTGTGTTTTTTGACCTCGAGAAGGCCTACGACACCGCTTAGCGCTACGGGATACTCAGTGACCTGAAGTCTTTCGGTGTTTCGGGCCATATGCTCAACACTCTGGCTAGTTATCTGTCCCAGAGAACGTTTCGCGTGAGAGTTGGTAGCGCACTGTCAAGGATTCATGTGCAAGAAAACGGCGTGCCGCAAGGTGGAGTTCTCAGCTGTACTCTTTTCATAATTAAAATGAACTCTCTTGGGAAGGCATTGCCACCTACCATTTCTTACTCTATGTATGTAGACGACGTACAGATATCTTTTAAATCTTGTAATATGTCAATCTGTGAACGTCAGGTCCAGCTTGGTGTTAAAAAACTTGCCAGCTGGGCAGACAAGAATGGTTTTAAACTCAATCCAGGAAAAAGTTCTTGTGTTGTGTTCTCCAAAAAGCGCGGGATCCATCCGGACCCAGATATTACTCTGAATGGCGTTTCAATTCCGGTTAAAAAGGAGCACAAGTTTTTAGGCATAATATTCGATAACACGCTAACATTTGTCCCACACTTGAAACATCTTAAGCAAAAATGCCTAAAAACTATGAAGATTCTCAAAGTTCTCTCCCACCAGTCATATCGTGCAGACAGGCAACTACTTCTGCGGGTTTATAGCGCCCTAGTGGGATCCCGCTTAGACTACGGCAGTGTTGGTTATGGGTGCGCAACAAAAACGGCACTAAAAATGCTGGACCCGGTGCTGCATTTAGGGCTACGCCTCGCATGCGGTGCTTTACGCACTAGCCCTGTCCAAAGTCTCTATGTAGAATGCAACAAATGGTCCCTAGATCACCAGAGGGTGTACATGGACGTTTTATATGCCTCAAAAATCATGTCTATGACAAATCATCCTTTTACTCCGACCATTAATGATGCATCCTCACAGCAACTCTTTTTAAATCGTCCATCAATCTCCATTCCGTTTCATCTAAGAGTGCGAGAAGAAGCCTCTGAGCTAGAAGTCTCGTTTTCAGGCATTCACAAGACGCCCATCATTGATTCAATTCCACCATGGCGTCTCCGCCCTGTGTTATGTGACCTGTCTTTTATGCAGTTTAGCAAGAACAGGTCACCAAGGATTGCGATTCTGCAGCATTTCTTGTTTGTGCAGCATAAGTACCGCTGTGAAGAGTTTTACAGTGATGCGTCCAAGACTGCAACTGCTGTGGCTTGTGCTGCGCATGGGCCAAACTTTAACGTCAGTAAAACAATGAACATTTGTAGCAGTATATTCACAGCGGAAGCATACGGTATTTTAATGGTAATAAATCACATAGTCCAACATGAAATCCTAAAATCCATCGTGTACACGGACTCTCTTAGCGTTGTACAAGCACTTGCATCAGGAAAGCACTCTAAAAACTTTGTCATCAATCATGTTTTTAAGGCTATCATGTCTGCATATGCATCAAACCTTCAAATAACTTTCTGTTGGGTTCCAGGGCACTCTGGAATTGCCGGGAACGAAACCACAGATCGAATGGCCACTGCAGCTACACTCTTGAATACAATGGACATAGCAACAGTGCCGTACACAGACATGAAGCCACACATCAGACACCAACTTCGCAAGAGATGGCAAGCACTCTGGAGTGAACAAACAGATAACAAGTTACACGTTATAAAACCACGCTTGGGACCATACACCACTGACACCCGAAACAGATACACAGAAGTTGCCTTTGCTAGGCTACGGATAGGGCACACACATGTCACACACTCGTATCTCCTCACGGGGTCTTCAAGACCCCAGTGTGGCAGGTGTGGAGAGGCCCTATCTGTAGTTCACATACTCATTCAATGCAACGCACTTCACACAACACGACGCAAACACTTCCCACAGCTATACAGACTACACGTCCCACTACACCCAGCGTTTTTCCTCTCTGACGATCCCATGTTTTCTATCAAGTGCGTTTTTAAATATTTAGAAGAAGTTAAGTTTTTAGACCTCATTTCATACCACGCGTGATCACTCCCTGGCCCTATACACCAGCCATGCTCATTATCGTTTTGTGATTTTACTTTTGTTTTTGCTGACTTTTCGAAGTGTTTAAGGTTTCACCCCTCATATATGACTATTGTCTTGGCGCTCTTTGCCCCAGTTGGCCTTGCGCCATAAACATCCAACCATCATCATCAATCTGAACCTGGCAACGTTTAACGCGCGAACCTTATCTAGCGAAGCAAGTCTCGAGGTGTTGTTCGAGGAATTAGAGGGCATTAAATGGGATGTAATAGGGCTTAGCGAGGTTAGGAGGGCAGGCGAAGCCCTTACGGTGCTGAAAAATGGACACGTCCTATGTTACCGTGGTCTAGAGGACAGAAGAGAACTGGGAGTGGGATTTCTAGTCAATAAAAGCATAGCTGGCAACATAGACGAACACTATAGCATTAACGAAAGGGCAGCAGGTCTTGTAATTAGGCTCAATAAGAGGTACAAGCTCAAGGTGGTGCAGGGCTACGCGCCCACATCCAGCCACGACGACCAAGTAGTGGAACGCTTCTATGAAAATGTGGAATCAGCAATGGCTAAAGTAAAAACACAGTATACCGTAGTTATGGGGGACTTCAATGCTAAGGTAGGCAAGAATCAGGCTGGAGACAAGGCAGTTGGGAGCTATGGTCTGGGCTGTAGAAATAGCAGGGGGGACCTACTAGTTGAGTTTTCAGAACGGAATAACCTACGCATAATGAATACCTTCTTCTGTAAACGAGAGAGTCGGAAGTGGACCTCGAGGAGCCCGAATGGGGAGCACAAAAACGAAATAGACTTCATATTATGCGATAACCCTGGCGTCGTGCAGGATGTGGAAGTGCTCGGAAGGGTAAGGTGTAGTGACCACCATATGGCAAGATCTCGAATTAGGCTAGATTTGAGGAGGGACCGCAACAAGCTAGTACGAAAGAAGCCGATAAATGAGCTAACAGTAAGACGTAAAGTAGAAGATTTCAGGATCGCGCTGCAGAACCGATATTCCGCCCTTAACGAGGAAGCATAGCATAAACGCAGCATAAACAAAAGCTCAATCCGGTACAAGCAAAATAACATTACATACAACTTAAGCCTTTATTGCGGGAGAAGAAACTCGGGGGTACAAGCTGAAACAACGCATCACAGGCCGTAATGGGCCCCCAATTCGTGAAACATACACCGAATAAATTTTTCTTGTCAAATCACTCATCCTATCAAAGTCGCCCCTCCCACCCTAAAAACTGGCACCTCTTCCCTGATTGTCGCTATCTTTTTTAAGGAGTATAGTTGTATAAGGCCAATAAACATTAAAATGTGATGGGACAGGTAAACCCACTGAGCTAATTAACTTTGCTTTTGTTACATCGAAAAATAGGGTGTTTTGTTTGTGTTGTGGAAGCAAATATGCTATTTGATAGGTGGCAGTACCTGCGGGTAGTGACGGAAGAAACTTAACACATTTTTCAGTCTCTGGTGTGTCTAGGTATGTCCTCATGGGCACACCATAGGTGGAAACGATTTTTCAATGTGCAGTTTTTGGTCCAAATAGCAGTTCCATTCAGGTCCAACATGCAATAGTGACATTTGCCACTGTTGACGCTTAGCTCGCGCTCATCATAGAGGCCGTGTGCGTGCGGTTGCCTGCATTTCGAAAGATTTCGACGCCGCTTAGCTCACTCGACATCTTTAGGGTATACTGAGACTTAGCACATTTCCTAGGGCTGAGTTTATTTGGACAGAGAAAAGTTGCCGCATTTTTTTCGAAATAATAGCAACTGTCATTTCTCTTTCGTAATGTCATCCCATTTTTTTTTCGGGATGTAAAAGAACGTGTCATGAAGTCAAGGGATCAGTAATAGGCTAGCCGGCACACGACATACAATGGCCGAAGGGAAGGCGACCCGATCCCATACGTTACTATCACTACGAATAGGTGTATGAGGTGCAAAGTGTAAAGCCAAATACTTGCTTTTTGGTCGCCTCCGCAATACCACAATCAGCCTTCTGTTCCCACCTCTGGAGGTCGTATATGCGTGAGCAGTGACAAAGAGGCGTTAGCTGTCGCGTTTACCGGTATAAATAATCTGGCTGCATTTGAACACGTTTTTATATATAATTCAGATGCATTTTCATTCACAATGCCAGCCGTTAACTAGCATTCCTTACTTTACTTTTGTCTCTTTTTTTCTTGTTTGCTTGCGCTGCCTTTCGTTGCCTGTTTTGTCGCTTAGCTTATATTATATTACTCACCCCAAGAAGTTGTATATTTGATTGCCATTCACTCGTATTATATGTTGTTTGTTTGCTTGATCTAATTTATTGTTTGCTGATATTCATCATTACACTTTTTAATTTTGGGATCGTCGTTTGCACATTATTATTACTGTACTACGTTTTTGAAATCACAAACAAACTGAAACCGAAACTGTAGTCATAGGAATGGCGCCGTCTTCGTTGTGTTTAAGAGCTGAGCTGTAGCTGAAGACGCCTCTATTTTACATAACCTTGCCCTGCGGTTCTTTAGACAAACGGTTAATAGTGCGCCGCGAATCTTGTTTTAGGAAGAAGGCCTTGCGAGATGACAGATCGTAGTGCGTCTAGTATTAAGAGGCGGCGATACCCACTGTGATCATTCACAACTTTCTTGGATTAACGTGTAATAGCTGCTGCCGTCAGGGTCATATTTGTGTTCTCGGCCCTGTAATCATCTCATTCAGGCTAACCTGTTCTGACAGTTTATCCTAACATCCAACATAAGGGTGTTCAATTTGCTGACTCATCTGCTGCTTTGAAAAATTACTGGAACTTTTCGAACATGATAGCCTAATTTATTCTAAGTAATCACGAAAATTGTGTCTGGATTTCCGTAGTCTCCCTGGATCATTACAAAAGAAGCAAGACAGTCAATATAGGCGCGAGAAAAAAATACTGTTACGGCATATAAGCTTGGTGTAAAAATGCGTGGGCAACCCTTCTTGCTATGTTCTTCCCAGATATGAGCTATAAGAAGTTTACGCGGGAACCTTTCGTCTTGCAGTGAATATGGGTGCTGCTGCTGCTGAATGCGACGGTGATGATGGTGATGATGACTGTGATAATGACGAGGCTGACGATGACGCTTATTTTCTTGCATGCGGGGGAACACAACTGCGTAGTGTAGTCGCTGCGGAGACAGGCCGCAGAGCTGTCTTTGACTGGAGCAATGGCGCGACGTTAGTCGCTGAAGACGCGTACCCGTGAGGATTGCAGAGCATAAGGGCTTTATACAACGCCGATGGCCCCGCATTTTTGACTGTTTGACTACCCCTTGCGTCCGGTATCAATGTTAAAAATGACACCGGCGGTGGTTCCCACCACTGTCTTTCGGGTTGGTGTAGCCGCAGAGACATGGTTCCTCAAGGTGACAGTGGCCGTGCAGAAGCTCGGGATGCCACAGATCAAGACGCTTTCAAACAGTTCTTTAGCAGCAAGCAGACAAACTAATGCTCACACTACCTATAAGTTATAAGACCTCCTCAGCTACGCCTCAATGCGGTTTCTGTCTTGTAAGAGGGCGCTCCCCTGAGTATTAGGCTCGCCCTAAGTGAAAAATAGTTCAGGAAGTTTATTGGTGAAAAAGCGCTCTTTTCATTGAAACTGAGTAAGGTCCTTCCTGCGAGCGTTTTACTATTTTACAAATTCGAAACTTTAAAACGAAACTATAGTTTGAACCTCTAAGACTTGAAAAAAATATATTTATTTATAATGTATGTATAACGAATCTCGTGAAGCTAAATCATGTTGGTGAAAAAAGAATGGGTATAGTGGGATGATGCGAGCCCACTAGCAGCAAAAACCTCTCGGTCGCGCAGGTACGGATTATCGCAAAAAAAAAATTATTTAGGGCAGGTTCATTCCTCGTTTACCTATGTACTGGGAAGAGTAAAAGGGGCGCTAAAACCGAAGATGAAGTAGACACAAAAAACACATACAGGCGCCAAATTTGGCGCCTGTATGTTTTTTTATGTCTTCTTCGTCTTCGTTTGTCTCTTTAGCGCCCCTTGTATTCTTTCCAGTAAGCATAAACCACCTAGCTAAACAAGTTTGATTTTGTTTACCTGTGTTTGCTTAAAGCAAGTGGCCAATGCAGACAGAGTGCCATCTGCCACAAAGAATCAACGTCAGCTGAACTGCCTTCGCATGCTTCATTGACTTTGCGTGACCGCCAATTGGAGCTTGGAGAGGCTACTCAGTATGCGCTACTCCTTTTATAGGACACTACAGCGTTCTCTGAGCTCCATCACTCCGAAACTTTCCAAAGACAGCATGAAATCTATATTTTTTTGTATTTAGCGTCTAAAAAGAGACAAATATTCATTGATACTTGATTTATTTTTCTTTACTGGTCTACCATTCATACTTCATTTGGGTATGTTCAAGCCTAATTTATTCCGAAGCGACGTCCCAAAGCAGCGCAAATATGTTTTCCATAGTCCGACGAACATTCCTCATTACAATCGATATTTGTTAGTACAAAGCGGTGCCAAGCACTCCGTGGTGATGGAAACTTGTACGTATGCCACGTACGTGTGACAGGAACCAAAGCTAGTTTGCACCAAGTACCTATGAACATCTCGGGGCTCAGAGATCTTTCATTATGTGTGAAATTTGGTTGCAGGCCATCCGTTTGACGCACCACAATCTATGGTGTGAAGAGTACGTATGTTTGGGTTCGCCACTAATTTGGGTAAATTAGATGCCACGGCGAAGAAATCTGTGCAGTGTAGATGCTGGACTTACTACCTTTCATCTATTCGGGACGCATTGTGATTGAGTAAATATAACCCTGTCCCAAATAGTCTTCGCAGCCGCCCGATAATAGTGCCAAAACACGGCTCTTAGTGTTGCATCATCTCGGGACTAGTCTTACGCAAACGTCCGCTCACCGTAGTCATGGCGCGACTGAAGCTATTTTAACTGGCAGCCGAAAGCTGATGTCGCTGAGACATTCCTTGAATGGTGGCCAGAAAGCGCTAACCATTGTTAACTGATGTACCGGAATGCTTTGACAATGCCGTTTAGGTAAGCATAGGACCAGCTCACCTCCACGCCTCCTAATAGAAAAGCACTGAATTATTTCTACACCCGAGACAATTCTCACTGGTTTGGTTCTCTAGCGCTCCTAAGCCTTCGGTACTGGGATATTTCTTATTAGCACCGCCAGAAAGTCATACAACCATGCAACCCTTTCTTTGATTTGAAAGCAATAGCATTCACCTTAAATAATAGGAAATAAGCAAAGTTCAGAAATTTTAATCTCGTCCAACGAGTTGCCAATGTGTTGCAAATGCGGATGAGACACCGCTCAAAAATTTCCAAACTCACCAAATCTAAGCAATGTTAATTACACTTGTAAGGGGCAGAAAATGTCAAGGGTATGAGTGTCCGAAGTGTGTAAATGTCTAGTGCTCACCTGAAGTTACTCCCCATCCTTTCTTTTCTAGTCCCTACGGCTGCGATAATGTGAACTATATTTTCTGTGTGGTTGTTAGCAGGTGCCCTTGTACAAATAGGAGTTGCGCTTAGGCAGATTAAACAAAAACTTTTCGATGTGCTAAATGGGCTTTTGCTATCCGGCTAGACAGTTTTGTTATCCGAAGGTGGTGACAAAACATCGTGCACGGTGCATTGTAAGTCTTGAAGTTTGCGTGTAAAGGAAAGTATATTCTGTAGTGTACATATTAAATTTTAAAGGGTCCCTTAACAGGTCGCCACTTCGAGCCCGCTATCATTATATAAGCGTTCTTTTCTGTCCTTGTTTACATGTGACGTCTTGCCACTATTCAATGGAGCATTGACGTAGCTTTCTTGCGTCTAACGTGGGCTCTGTGACGCAGCGGGCGCTGAAGACTACGGCGCAGCTATTCGCGGGTTCCATCATCATGAGCATGATGATGATCATCATCTGCAGCAGCAGCAGCAGCCTATGTACGGCCACTGTAGGGCAAAGGCCTCCGCTTTTCCCGGTCCTGTGCTAACTGCGACCAATTTTCCCCCGCAGACTACTTGATCTCATCGGTACATCTAACTTTCTGCCCCCCCCCCTGCAACGCATGCCTCCTCTAGGGATTGTTACCCATAATAACCAACGGTTATCTTGCCTTCATATTACATGCCTCGCCCACACTCATTTTTTCTTTATTTCTATTGTTATGTCCTTAAGACGCGATTGTTCCCTGACCCACTCCGCGCTCTTCTGGTCCCTCTTTCCATCATATTATGGAGCCAATCACCGTTTCCGCCTCTTCAGGAAGCCTCAAGTGGTTTCCGTGGCTCAGGCGGCGTCTACGAAAGCGACACTCCGGCAAGGCGCATCTTTGTAGGGACCAAATGTCGATCGCTGCAATTCCTCACACTAGCTCAGCTGAGTTTTAGATGCGACTGCATCTTATTCACTCGCCTTGTCCCTCCATACGGCGTCGTTGTCCGTCCTCACCCCTCCTCCATTCTCCTCACCGCGCGAGCTGCGCTCTCCGCCGCTCACCCCCTCTCCTCTCTGATAGCGAACACTCTCGCGAGGGTCATTGGATTGGATTCGATTGGATTGGCTCGGCTTGGCTTGGCTTAGCTTGGCTTGGATTGGATTTGGATTGGATTGGATAAAAGTGGATTGTGTTGGATTGTGTTGCGTCATAGCCACGCCACGTTGCTTCATAGCTGCGGCTGGGGGTTCACGGCACGTTTCACGCGATGGGAGAATCAACCTAACGGAAACAACAACGGAACCCCCTATGCGTCGCGTCTACACAGGGGTTCCCGCGAGGGGAGGTGTGAGTGATTTTTTTTATATATTTCATCGTTTACAATGTTGAATAACACTGACAAGCACGGAGCGTCTTCAGCATGCAGAAACGCTTCGAGCGTGACCGCGGCAACCATCGGCCTTCACGGTGGACATGGGCTGTGCACGAATTTGCTCACACCGCTGCAGCTAAAACTCGTCGCCGCCTGCCTGATTCGGTCTACTCCTGGAAATCAGTTTACAAATGCGAGAAAGGGGATGATAGTGCGGAGAAAGATTGTGATGAGCATCGGTCCATCGACGCGGCTTCATAAAGCGGTGGCCAAGTAGCTGCTCCAACGTTGTCTTTTTTTGGGCGACCCGGCCTCGGAGAGACCCGTTCGCTGTGACAGCGCAGCGTGTAAGAAACGCAAGCGTGCCACTAGTCGTCGGTGGAAATCTTCGGTTATTGTCTCTAGCGAGCATGTTCCTTTTGGAGCCCTCCTGTGTGGCCTTCAAACACTAGTCAAGCGTATACTAGTACTGTCATGCCATCGGTAGCACGGTCGAAGCGAAAAGGAGTGCCACGAAGACAGTAGTGTACGGGCGGAGCATTCGCGGCGGCTGCTAAAAATAAAAACAGCATTCGTTTTCCTCTAGCGTACGTACTTCACGATAAAAACCCGAGGAGGGGCAAAGCATGCAATGTATTAGTGTAGTGTGGTCGCCTTTGCGTTTTTGCCTACGGATATGAAACCGTTGGGGGTTACAGGGTTATAGCTTTGCTGTAAAAGTCTCTGGTCTTTGAAGAACGAAGGTCTCTACCACGAGACATAAACGAGTGCCCCGGGGTTTTGTTAGTACACGTTACGAAGCGCTCCAGCTCGAGGCGTTATCGAGTTTCCTGGTGTTTTAGTACAGTGACTACATAAGACGAACGACGACTACGATGACAACGAGAGGAGACGCCAAGGGCCCCAGCCTGTAAGCGGCGTCGCCCCTAAAAGCCCAGACGAATCGCTGAGCGGAACCAATGGCTGCGCGTACCTCGGAGCACAAGCGCCTTGGCAACAGTCTCTAGGTTGTTTTGCTCCAGCTTATCAGCGCGTAACATCCACAGCGCCTTTAGGCACGAGGAAAGAAGGAAAGTTCTATGCCCTATAGCCTTCGCAACACTATTTAGGGTCCATTTAAGGAGAATTGGGGATTGCCACCACCGGTGGGTGAAAACAGCTACTTTGATTTCTTTCGAACCCCTCAACTTGGAATGCACCAATTTAATTTAGATGCAGCAGTGCAATTGCACTTTTCGTATCAGTGCTCTTGCAACGTGCGCCTTCGAGCACATGTGTGATTAAGACCGACCTGGGTCTGCTCGAATTGGCCCGGCAGTTGAGCTCCAACCTTTCATCTGGGCAGACTCATTGGCGGTGTGCTTGCTCTTGCAGGCGGGGCTCTACCAGCCATTTGACTAGAGCCGACGAGCAGCACCCGTGCCATGTCCACGGCCAACGCGGAGCAGCAGGTCGCCGCCGTCAAAACTGGCGCCTTCCCGAGTTTGCGTCGCAGCCTGCTCTGGCACACGCTGATGATTGGTGCGGCTGTGTTTAGCGGCTTGTGACATGAAGCCGCAGAACTAGGCTGGAATTGTTTATTCGCTATTGTGATTCCTTACCGAGCGTCCTCGTACTGTTAATGTTGGAACGGGAGGGCACGGTACAATTCGAAGGCTACGTCATCGAAGGCGCGACGTCTCTGTGGTGCGCAGCTGGTGCGGGGACCCTGCACATCGGGCGCATCCTCGTTCGTTATGGCGTCGATATGAACCAGCCGACGAGAATGGCGTCCACGCCGCTGCGAGAGGCCTGCTTCGACGGGGGGCTGGACATCGTCCGCTTCCTAGTGGAGCGCAACGCTGACATCCACCTGCCCAACAAGTACAACAATACCTGTCTCACTATCGCCGCCTACAAGGCCCACCTGGACGTGGTGCGGTTCCTGCTGTCCCGAGGTGCTGACCCCAATGTGCAGTCACTGTGCGGCGCGATGGCGCTGCATTTCGCCGCCGAGCACGGCCACCTGGACATCGTGCGCCAGCTGCTGGGCGCCGGTGCCGGCATCGGCATGACGCCGCTGCTGGCGGCCGCCGAGCGCACCAAGGCTGAGGTGGTCGAGTTCCTGGTCGAGCAGCCGCGGTGCACGCAGCGCGAGAAGATCGACGCGCTCGAGCTGCTGGGCGTGTCATTCGCCCCCGACAAGGACAGCTGCAGCCTGGAGCGCGCCTTCCGCTTCAACAAGCTGCCCATGCGCGAGCGCCAGGGCGAGCCGCGGCTGCCCAAGGAGCGGGGTCCCGTGGTGGCCGCGTACGACTCGCGCGTCGAGTGCGCCTCGCTCGACAGGCTCTATCAGATCGGTAGAGCCCGTTCCACTTCGGAACGCTGGCCAGCAGGGCGAGCAATACCAATTACATCCCAACTTCACTGGGAATGCAGTCTAATAAACGTGATTTAGGGTGCTTACGAAATCATTTTATTTCGCTGTGCGTCGTACATCTCCCAAACTGATCGGTGTTTGAAAGTGTGAGCCTAACAAAAAAATAACTGCAACTTCGAAGATGATATCCTGCTCACTGGTGTCCAGAAATTAAAAGTACTGGCACGATCTATGAATCAGGTGATAGAGGAGATGACTGAAGCTATGGTCTGAAGCCTTCAACACGATCTCCGAGGCTTCAGCTTTGTGTTACTGCGCCAAAGTAGTTCCCAGCAAGTTTCGGTTTTGGTTTCGGCGTGACGCGTACGCATTTGCTACAGTTCGTTTCTTCGCATGCGCTCTGTGGTTGAGTGCGCTGAACCGCAATCACCAATCATGCAGGCACATTGACGTCTCCTCCTCTACGTTTCATTTGATTCTGAGCAAAAGCCAACGCTTTCACTGGAGAACTCGGGCCCACTTAATATATTATAGCGCGGACAATACCGCCAAACTTTGAACCGCCGAGAAACGCCGTCAATTTTGACAGCGCTGCAGTTTTGAGGGCAGGCACTGATATTTAAACTCTTCTTTAGCCGAAAACTGGGCAGCACAACGGGCACGTGTAGCGTGCTTACATAGCGCAGGCTCGCTATACCGTTAGGGCAGCACGCGCACACATCATGCAGGCTTTCGGGCGTGTCTCGCTATACTACATGGCGCAGGTTTCATACCTTAGGATAGCAGTCGTACTGCACTGGCTAAGTAGCCTATTTACAGCATAAAGGCGTGTCAGCACTTGGGCGGCTGAAAAACGTAACGCTGTCTTAACACCTGCACAGTTCGCGCTGGTCGTAAAGTTTAAAAACAATTGGTCACTAAACATTTTGCCAGTAATGTGGTCACTGACATCGTAAAGTACATTGCATTAGATAACTTTGCCAAACGCCACTATATCGAGCCGTTCTCAGATTGGTGGTCAAGCCACCCCCTTCCCATTTTCTAATGTGTGATCACTCGCACACTTCTTGGCTCACTTGCCGAAACAAGCACCGTCTCCAGAACCCCGCAACTGGGCCTGTCAGCAAAATTTCAATTGGAGTCAAACCAGGCAACAGAATTCGCGTTGGCTGCGTATAGCCGCCGCTAACTCCTCATCAACATTCCAATTGGCTGCAACAGCCTCCTTTCTTTGTCACTGACATCAATGTTGTACCCGCCGCGGTGACTCAGTCGCTAAGGCGTTGCGCTGCTGAGCACGAATTCGCGGGTTCCATTCCCGGCCGCGGCGGCCGCTTTTCTTATGGAGGCGAAAAGCAAAAACGCCGGTGTGTACGAGATTTCGGCGCACGTTAAAAATCCCCAGGTGGTCAAAATTAACCCGTAGACCTCCACTACAGTGTGCCTCATCGCCTGCGTTGCGTCGGCGCGTTAAACGCTACAACAAATAAATGTGGGAGCATGGCTAGCCTTACATTAAAAAATAGCTGACTGGTATTCATGGCTGTAAATTTGATGTTGGTCTCACATTATTCTTGTTCCCAAGCCCAACACGTGGGTTCACCAGTGATGGTCCTGCACGTCCAATTCACCAATTTTCATTTGGCGGCGACGTGACACCCCACCATCGCTAAAGTGCTCCATAATTTCGCTAAAATGTACGATTTTGTGGGTATGGCCAGGATTTGCACAAACAATTCCAGAACCAGCAGAAAAACTCCGACACTCAGGGCTGCCATCGCCAATTGCAAGCCATTTGAAATCGGTACATCGTGAGCATTAGTCAGAAGGAATGATGTGTGCAACGCGAAAAATTGAAGCAGAAGAAAGAATGTGTTTTGTTTCATTTATTTATTTCCTGCATCATCAGCTGGACAAAATATGGAAGCCACTCCAAGTAGTCACACAACCACAAACATGCACACGAACGCTAGTCACAGGAGTAAACCTTTAAAACCGTGGCCCCATCTTTCAAGCCACTTGAGCACTCAAAGTCATGCAGCTACGTATTTCCAAACAAACATTTCTGGCTCTGTTAGCAGTTATTCGCAGTCACTGAGTACAGTGTACAGTGATTTCTACATGATAAATGTGAAAACAACATAGATGTACAAGACATTACACCACAAACACGACAAAGTGACACTGCCCATCCCCATGGCAGTGAACATTTCTGTAAATTCTGTTTTATGAGAGCGTGCCGTTACCTTTTGGGTGTTCGACCTCATATCCCAGGGCCTCGGGAAGCTAGTATTTTTACAAAAGCTATGGCTGATAGCAGGGAAACCCACAGCGTTTTGACATTTGAAAGTGAGGCATTGACGATTCGTATTACTCCTCGCCATTTAACCCTGCAAGTATGGATTTAAAAGAAATTATTTGAGCCGGAAATGGTCTTTTACTTCAGCAATCTACCCTGAGTAGTCGAAAAGGGCAACAAAACATGAGCAACTGAGTACAAATGATTACCTCACAATGTGCAACTGATGGTATTTTTCCAGGTGACTGAAACAATTACAAGTGATAGACAACTCAACAATGCATTTCTGGACGTCATCACTACCATCTCGCAGTTCTTGTAAAATAATTATTCCAGTCTTGTCATTTCATGCACAGGTAACTGCTATTTGCAAAGGCTGTTTACAACCTCTTGGGTTGTAATAAATTTTCGCATTGCATTTCTTCTGGGTGAAACAGGATACGTGACGTGCCACTCATCACTGCTTGCTACCAGCGTTCGTCGTCAGGTTCCATTTTATGCATGACAAAGGTACAGCAAGTGCATCTTAGCTGCCACCCACAACCGACAACCTGAAGACTAATTCGCATACTGACAACAATCACTCCTAATGATTGCCTGGTGCTGCAATAAGATTAAAGCCCTGCGGCCCAGCCACGAGAGCCACCGGTCGCAGGCAGAAGCACGGCGAGCTGGGCATCCTTCAAGCCACGCTCCCTCCAGCAATCTAGACACTGCCATCCTCGGACGAGGGACCGGTCACGGAGGCATCGGTGTCAAACAAAAGGTCCGCCAGGAGAGAAAGCGCGAAACCACTTTTTTAAGACAACGGCTTTGAGACACGGAAGGCCGGCACCGCTCGGAGCAGACGACTCCGCCAGAAATGACGCCCTAGCAAGGCCGGTGGCGCCATCTAGCGAAAGCGCCGTGCAACCTCATCACGCTCACCACGGAAAAGCTACACAGAAACGTTTAGAAGTGAGGAGAGAAACATCCCCCTCACGAAGGGCACGATCAAATGCAGAGCATTTCCGAGGGCGCACGACGTTAAGTAGTTTGCGTTACGTTAATGTTGCACTTGTGGCAACTGCTGACGAGAGAGCGCTCGTCAGCAGTAATTTGAATGAGTCAACGATATAAGGCGCGTTCATAGCGTCCCATTCTGTGTCGGCTTTGTGGCGCAGTGAACCAGAGCACCATGTACATTGCGTACATGGTGCTGCACCATGTACATTGTGGCGCAGTGGACCAGAGCACCATGTACATTGCGTTCCGCCCGCAGGGTCGAGGGATCGAAACCTGGCGCCGGATAGTATTTTCTTTTATATAGTGTTTGGGGGAGGGGTGCGGACAACGGCGGTGCGGACTACGACGGGACAACGCGGGTGGCATCGTGAGTTACTGAAATGCTCTGCATTTAAAAATCCAGCACCATATGAGCAGCTACCTCCTAAGTTGCGGGGCATCAGAAAGGTTAACAAGGTGTCCTGTAAATTGTTGCACACAAGCAGCACCACATAAACCAACAGAGCATACTTCCAAGCTCCCAGGCAGCACAGGACTGTTCGGCCTTACTCAAGCCGGTGTACTTTCGCCGGTGATTTTCTGCCCGGCCTTTCTCCGGCAACCATGTTCGGCCCGTATCCAAATGTGGGCCTTTTGGGCGTATAGGGCCGTACTCCCATCACTGTCCAACGGCCAGTGTCCGTCAGCCAGTCGACCGGCTTACGTTCATATAGCCAGATTCCAGCCGTAGGGCTCCGGCCATCCCAAAGCGACCCGTGTGCGGCCGAAGTACGGCCACCGGTGGACAGCCGAGATGCGGTCGTCGGACTCCAGCCGGAATAAAACTGCCGGAAATTCGGCCGTGCTACGGGCATTGTAGCTCAGCCACAGTACGTTAACTGTACTGAGGCCGGTGGACGACCACTGCATGCAGAGCAAGCAGATGACCCAATCGCGCAGTCCAGCAGCACAAACCCATCAGTTTGGGTTCACTGCACCCACATCAAAGTCAGCCCGCGCGCAACCACCAGCCGTCCAGCCTTCAGCGCAGCCTGGCCTATTTATCAGCGTCAGTTTACACCAAAATTAATTTATTCAACAGTGCTCACAAATGGTCGTTCCTTTAATTGCTGTGCCTCTTTTACTGTCGAATAAAGCAAATATTCATTTCTTTGGAGAGCTGGAATAGATTTATTGTCCAGGTCCTGATATCTTCTGTGGGGCGGCTTACCTGTAATAAACAGGGAAAGATGAAGCGGGGGGGGGGGGGCGGAAGGTGAACACTTTAGTGGGTTGAATTTCACAAAGATGAAAGTGTCGCTTTTAGGCAATTTCTGTTAAGACAATACTTTCATGCTCTGACTAAAGCAACTATATTTACAACAGCTGCTTGACCAGTTTTTTTTTGTAAATTAAACCGGTGCGAATGCCTTTTCGAAGCGGTTCGGCACTCCACAAAACACTCAGCAGCATTCACTATAATTTACTTCACACAAAAAGTGTGTCCAGCATTTGCCCATTTTTCTTGCAAAGAAATTTTCTAGTCGATCAAATTTTCTGATGATCTTTCACAGAGCTGATCCTAGAAGAGAACAAAGAAGTACTTTCACCCAGATGAAAATGAGCTCCATTTTCTGGCTGGGAATGAGCATTTCCAGCCACATTTCCAGGATGATTTTTCAGTTCCAGCTGTAAACAGCAGTTTCTGGCTGGAAGCATAAACAGTCCAGGCTGGATGTAAGAATTTCCAGCCTTAACACCAATTTTTCCGGCCGGGAATTTTACGATCTGGCTGGAATTCTTTCCAGCTGTAAACCATATTTCCCCAGCTGGCTGGAATGGGCATATCAAGCCAGGAAACGACGATTTCTTGCTGGAAATTAATTTTTCTCAGGTCACTCCCCTGATTCAAAGCTATATCAATGCTACTTGCATCTGTAGAGATAATGTTAAAAAGGAATTATATTAGAAGGGGACAGCATGCATGAATTTTAGCAATTGTGTATTATGCCTGCTCCAGAAGTTTAATTCACACAACTTGGGATCCTGCATGTTCTTCCAAACTCTGAACTGGTGCAGTTGAATCAACCATGCTGTAATCTATACTTGCGCACCCTGGTGCAACTGTAGCTTTATAATTACCCCTCTGAGTCTACATTTACCCAGATATCTGGCAGCATTAAGTACAGGGCAGTTTCTTTGGAAGTTAACTTTTCCAAACAAAAGTAATTACTTCAATTACAATATGTGCAAGCGTACGCCGCAACGTTCTTCTCCCAACTTCCAAGTTTTCCGATTGAAAGAACACACAAGCTAGTACTTTACTGTATCACATTAGATTGTTTCTTGTTTTGATTCCTCAATGAAAATGACCACTATACTGTGTAGCTGGAGGAGATCCAGCTGGTATCACACCGCTAACAATTATGCACAAGGTAACAGAAAAAGCAGTATGCAGCAGCTCCATAATGCTCCCGCCCTAAATTGACATTTTCATCGGAAATACTGCCACCAACTTTCTCAGTTGTATTGATGTCTCCTAGGCAGGGTAGAAAAGAAATGAACATTTTTGGCGCTGGCTGCTTAGATGACCAGTGTGCATTGATCTTTGCTTGTTGTTTTGGTTGTGCACTCATTACTGTGGATAAACAGGAATGGCATAAACTGCTAGCAGATGTTCAATGATTCAGCATTGCACATTCCTGAGGGTTTTTACGTTGGTGGCGCGTTTTTTTCTTAGAAAAGTGAAATTAAGGGGCTAGGAGAGCAGGCACGCATGAGCTGTCTGATCTCAGGAAGAAGATTTATTAAACAGGCAGCAGTTTTGAATAGGTGACTGAATGTAAAGAATTCACAGAGCACACAAGTTCTCAGCACAAAGTAAAGTTTAACAGAGTAAAAGCTAGTGCACTACGATCAACTACAATACACGCAGTCAGGAAAATGTAAACCCCCAGCTGAGAATGAGCATTCACGCACCACACAGTTGTGCAAACAATTTTTCACAAATCAGGACCATTCTCCAACCATGCCATCATATCAGCAACACTGAAGATCAAGCCACAATGATCTGAGCAGTACAACCCTCTCTCTCTTATTCAAGATGGCCAGATGCAGTCTGAAACTTGCAACACAACAGGATGAGGAAGCAGTGTGCAGCCAGACAATGCAGAAAAACAATACAAATAGCCCAAGGCTTTTCATTTAACAGAAAGAGAAAAATATTTCAGAACGGTGGTGCAATGAAAATCACTCATAGCTCTGTAATTGCAGAAAAAAATGACTGGAGAAGCCAGTACGCACAAATATCTGAAAAAACCAGGGACATGTTATCAACAACATAGGTATACAGGTGGAAAATACAAATAGCTCAAAAATGACAAAAACAGAAAAGGCACAGTAACAGCAGAGGATTTCCTGACAAGTGGTAAACAAACCCACAAAACAAAGCACACACTTCATTAAAATACATTTCTTAATAAGTAACAATAAGTTGGCTACCATGAGTCAAAGTTTCTTAAGAATGAAGATATGCCCTTATGCAATAATTCATGACCACTGATAGCTGTTCACCAGGTCACAAAAAAAAAATCCCTGCCAGCAATGGAGAGGTGCGCACAAGGTCTAGCATTGTGGTCTATTTCATACAACCTTAGACGTTTCGTGCGCCGAGCTTCATTTATGTGTGCACATGGCTGCAGAGGTTTGGTGCCATACACGTGTGCCAAAATGAAAAACCTTTCTGTGCCACTCGCCTCTCTAGCCCGAAATATTCTTTCTGCTTTGGTGCGAATGCCCCCTGGCAGCAGTACTGCTGTGCTGTCAATGCGCACATGTCGGTCATATTTGGTGGAGCAAATAATAGCACCACTGACATTCAACCTCCTGAACTCTGTAACTTCACTACCATGCAACTGCACATGCTCAGAAATAAGGGTGCCCTCTACTGCTTCTGCCTTTCCTAGTGGAGTAAGGTCACCAGTGGGATTTGTTTTTTTCCCATGAGTGCAAGGGCATGATCCGACGCTGAAGCCTTCATGGCAGAAAAGCTGATTTGTAGGAGCAGTCGCGTTGCTATTTGTAAGGCAACACCATTTGCTGAGGTCACTAGCTTCTGAAGTCGGCCTATGTTTGTTTCAAATGTGAAACAGGAGTGTGCCCACAATGGGCCAAACAGCAGAACAGACTTCGGCAAGTGCAGCAGTTGATGAACGTTGTAGGTCATTTCCTGATCATGATACAGGAACTGCACGCCAACAACAAACTGAGTTAGAAGCCGTGTAGATTGGTCGATGTCCGACTTCGTGACAGTGTCTTTAAGCAGCAGGTACACTCCAGCCACAAAAAGGCTCCAGTGGTCTAGGTAGGTGTCATCAAGCACACCACTGAGGCAGGGCACACTGTAATACAGCAACCAACACTGCCACTCTGATGCTTTCCAGTTGCTGCGTGCTAGTAGGGATCGTGGCTGGCGATTAAAACACTCCGGCATGCGGATTGAGCACAGTCTTTCGTCTAAAAAGTCTAGTTGAGACTTTTTGCCAATGTAGAACCCTGGTTCCGAGTCATCAGGCTCCTTTGAACTCTTCGGCTTGTGCAGGCGATCGGAAAACCAAATGTCAGCCATTTGACGTGCTACACCCAAAAGCACACAGTGCATATAATCTGGGCACCATGACCAGACAGCAGCAAATCCATCCAAGTTTATTAAGGGGCATGGCCCCTTAACTCCTCGGATTGTCTGATCTTCGTTGTAGGCGGTTGTCATGTCTTCAACGACTTCACCATCAGTTCGGTCAGGGTAAGGCTCGTCTACGCAGTACTTCACAATGCCTAAATTGGAAGATGAAAAAAAAAATCCATGCTTTAATTTTGTAATATGCACAACCATCTTGAAAAATTTGCCGCCAAAAACTTCTACACATTGGCTTAACATATATAGGGAAGGAGGCGGTACCAGAATAGGAAATGGGGCAGTGTTCATCAGTTTGCATGGTACTTTTGGCAGCCATTTCTTGACAAATGCACGCTTTCCGTAGCTATCTGCTGAGGAAAGAACCACTGACACGCTTTTGTGTACTGAGCAATATCATCAGTGACAGCCCATTCTGCGACAAGTGTGAGTCTACTAAGGTTGCAAGCTAAATTTTGCTCTGTGAACTTAGTTTACAAATATATAGTACCTTTAACACAAGTCAACAACAGGCAGCCCTTAAGAACTTTCGTGGTAAAACTTCGCTATGACAACTTGAATGAAACACTAGAGAATTTACCTCCAACCTTGGTGCCAGGATGGTAGCACCAGCTGCAGCCGTAGAAGCCGTTGAATTGCTTCACATTCTGCATTGCTGCCCTAGCTGGTGCATCCGCGCAGCAACAGATACAGAACACCTGCACACAAAGTATAGAATCAGTGATAAGAATGCTACACGGTCAGGCCTGGAACATACAATAAAGCAAAAATAGAAAGAACTTGCCTTGGAATGTACACATCCATTCAGGGACGTCCAGATGACCCCAGTTCTGTTGAGCTCCTCCATCTCATCCACGAAAGCTTGAAGGAGCAGAGTCATATCTGGATGTGACTTGCCATACCAAAGAAATGGCATCATCACGTTGGCCCAGCGCAGCAAAGGGGGGAGTTCACTCAGGAGGGCTTGCACAGGCCATATACTGTACGTTGATGACTTGAAAACTGGGCTCCCATCCGAATTCAAGGTCAGGGTCAAGTCAGTGGGAGATACTCCTCTCTCACAGCGCACAGACTGATAGTGGTGTCCATCAGTAACGTCGTTCATTCCTGAACTACCAACGTTGTGGGAAGGTTTGCCTAAAGTTGTGGCTACAGCATCGCTGACGGTTTTGCTCGAAAGTAGCGAGCCAAGCTGTTTCTTCAAAGGCAGACCAACGAAAAAGCTTCCCGAACGCACAAGCTCCCGCCCCACGTACTCTTTGCCGCACTGTCCACACGTGACTTCCAGCTGCTGGCGTTCTTCGACGCTGCCGGTGGCTTTGGCTAGGAGAGCCATGCAGTCCTCACAATAAAAATGAAAGACTAGATCACCCAAGTCCACGCCGCAAAACTTCTTCAATAGGTATTTGCTTTCGCGAAATGCTTTTTGCCCAATGAGGTTGTTGAACAGCTTTTGCACAGCTTCGATTGCCGTCCAAGAGCGCCCGAACCGGATCGCGACGTCTAAGAGCATTGTGTACGCGTCACCGCGCGTGAAAGCCGAATCTTCGGTGAACGGCTTCAAGAGCTCCTTGGCGTCGAAGATCGGGGTTGTGCTTTCTTGTTCAGACTGGAGTGATGCTGCTGGAGTTTCATCTACGTCGTTGGCGTCATCCTCCGCGTCGCTGAATGTCTCCGGTACAGGGAGCGGTGCCTCCGGAGCAGGTGATCCCGGATCGTGAGACAGCTCGTCCCAGTCGTCATACAGAGGAATTCCTTCTACACAGTCTTTGCTGGATTGTGCAAAGTCCTCGCTTGCTCGCCCAGAATCTTCGTTTGCTGGCGCAAATCCCTGACTACCGGGACTCGGGGGCGGCAGTGCGCAATTTGCGGCGTTGACAGCACTTGCATTGTTACACATACGCCACCGCGTTGCCCTCGGAATGGGGGCACTGGAACCAGGGTCAAGATAGGTTTTCCGTCTTTTCGGTGGCCCCATGATTCGCGCACAGCGTGTACAATGATGGTTGTGTATTCTAAATAAAGCGACACGGAAAGAAACTCCATCGGCGTTGGTGTGCCGACGAACAGGCGGGACCCAACAACTGCCAGTCTAGCTTGGCTTGGCGGCTTCGCCGGCTTCGCTTGCTTGCATTTTATTGCATAAAAAAATGTCGGGAAAATGTCGCACTACTTTTTCGTGAACCACAAATATTTTGGTTTTAATAATATATTGTGCTATAAATAAAAATAAAACTATTAGAACACGTAGGTGAAATAATAATACGGCAGTTCTGGCCATGCTTGTCTACTGCGACACATATCAACCTAGGGGGCGGTGCTCACGCTTACAAGTGCGTTCAGCGTTCAACAGGTTCAGGCGCGTCTTTTTCCAAGCTGTGGTCGTCGTGGTCACCCTAGTATTGCTCTGTGGTATTGCGTATTGTATTGGCAGGGTTTAATCGTTTGGCGTGCTGGGCTCCGCTTCCAAAGAAAGCATGTATGCGCTCGTGCGCTTCGTCGAAGACATCGACAATAGGTTGCATGAGATACCAGTCGAGGACATACTGGATTTTGACCCGCGCGACGAGAACGACTTCGACAACAGAGCTACCTACACAGCCCAATGGGAAGACCCCACGAACGAGGAAAATAGTGGGGAGTATGTCGTGCAAATACTCCTACTCGCAGGTGGGTGCACATTTTTGTTGATTTAACTGGATCTTCGAATTTTACGCCTACTTATGCTTTTGGCAATGTGTGTTTGAATGTTCGAAATTACATGTCTAGCCCTAACGCTGCTCTGCTGGTGGCGCTGTGCGGAAATCACTGCCACAATGAAGTATTGGGGTGCTTCGATTATCAGTCACCGTATCACCATGTTATGTACTCAGAAAAGCAATCCTGCATTCGTTTTTCCACATGTATTTAGCGCTAGGGGTATCCGTGGGCTACCCGCAGACTTCCGCGCTGGGTCTTGGACTGTAAAGGCCCGTTCACACTTGCGACGAAGCGACGCGACAAAGCGACGAAAGCGAAAGCGATCGCCACCTTTGCTGGTCACACTTGCACGCGACATCGAGCGACGGGCGACGACTATTTTTTGCTTTTCTTGTTATTGTCTCGCGCTCGGAGTGAGACTTCACGGGAGCTTCCCCGCTTCTGGAAACACAGCATCCGGGTGCTTTGGCAGGATATGATGTCAGGAAGTCTCGCCTCCTGCTTCCGCTTCAAAAGCGACGGCGCGACGGAGGCGACAAAATTTGGTCGAGACCGATCGCTTTCGTCGCGCGACGAAAGCGATGAAAGGCGGCGAAAGCGACAGAAATTTCCGTCGCTTTCATCGCTTTCGCGTCGCTTCGTCGCTAGTGTGAACGGGCCTTAAATCGAACAATTCCACTAGTGACAGTTGGCCAAAAGCGATCGTTTTCAATTACGGAACGGGTGGTTTGGTACATGGGGTGCGCTTGATTGTTCTGCGGACTGTCCGTTCTGCACTGTCCGAGAGGCATCTGCTTATAACGCATGGATTGAGATTGCTTGTGTCCGGGCATGTGTGACCATTATAGGCATAACTTGTTTCTCCACTTGCCTGTTTTTCCATCACACCTTTTAAAAGTCCGATCTGTTATTTTTTTTTTGGTTTTTATGCAGCCACGGCAGAAGACATGGCGATGAAGCGGCGTACGAAGCGAGCTCCCATTCCGCGCAATAATGCTTCTGACCTTGAGGATGAAAATTACGATGAGGCGGCAGCTGCGCGGAAAAACGCAAGACAGGTGACCTGATTTTCCAAAAGGTCAAAGTATTTGTGCCATATCTGAATGTGTATTCCATTTTCACCTATTTCTTTAGTTTTTTACTAGAATACTTTTATATTGCAGGACCAAAAAAAAAAACGTTGCAATCAGGCCGCTGCAAAAAAGCGGCAATTTCAAGCCGTTTTGGAACAGAACACAAGACATATGTTGGAGGCGAATGCAGCTGCGATTCCCACTCGAGGGACTGCACACGTAAAGAACCTCCATGTTGTTCTATGCCATTTAGGAGTTTTAGGTTGATTTTTATTCTACCAGACCTCTAAGAAATTTACCGTTGGTTTTGCTCGTGTTCTTCAGGATGTAAAACCGTGCAGTATAAAAAAACTCTAGGCGAAACACAATCACTTCTTCCAGCTGCAACAAGTTTATTGTAATTTGGAAAAGCGTTTTTTAATATCTAGTTTTATAGTTATCAGGAGATAATTTTGCATGTGAATATACTTAACTAGCTGCAAAGCTGCTATGAGACATGTCAACACTAAAAGGAACAATATATTTTAATACCTAATTGCCAGTGCATAGCTCTAATACCTTCTGTGGAGGTTTTTCTCAGAAGCATTATTTACCGGTCCGACCCTAACATTTGTTTGAGATCCAGCCATTTATGGGCACCTGTTCAGTTGTCACTAACTGCAAATGCCAAACGAGTGCTTGCTAGAAGGTTGCACTGCACAATGTATTGCCATTTCACATGCCTGCACTCCCTTCCCCACCCCCCCTCCAAAACAAGGATATTTATGCTGTGAATGCAGTTCCAGTTCATGGTGTAATTTTTACTATTATGATTGACCTCACTAGTTTTTGCTTGTTCGCTTCAATGGACGTTTTTCCAGTAGCGCTCTGCGCATGCGCTACTCACTTCCAGCAACCGATCCGCCACTCTTGGGAGGCAAAATGTAAACAAAACGATGCCATATTGGATTAGCCAATAGCGAACACCGAGCCAGCTAAATGCTTCTCCGTTTTCTGAGCCTTAAAAGTGGCCGATGGGTAGGCGCTACAGCCGCCATTGAAAACTTTTTCTGCCACCAAAACCAATGCATGGCGCCTGGGACGGCTTCCTCAACTGTGCGGGTAAGGCGGGAAAAGAAGGGGCGTGTTCTTTTATATTCTCCAAAATGTAGTTTGGTCGGCCACCGCAAGAGGGCTATCCTACTGGAAAAAAGTCCATTCAGGCATTGTTAGCCTGGGTATTTTGACCCGGAACACGAGTTACGCTTTTATGTGCAGGCACCAAAAAAAACGCCGACTGGAACCTGAGAGCTCCTCAGAGTCAGATGATGAGCTCATTTCTGCTGGGGAGCTTGAGAAGCTCAAAAAAGAGGCGCTATTTTGGCGCCAGCAGTTCGAGCTGGAGCAGCAGCACACTGCTTCTCTTCGAGAACGCATTAAGTTTCTGGAAGGGAAAGTAGGGAGCCAGTTGAGCTCAGGTGAGTTTTTGTGTCCTTTTTTTAATCGGGGTTTTGTGGTTGTGTGGGTGTGCATAGATACTGATCTTCTTTCCTTTTTTTTTAGTGCATCAGTTGCTGCAAAGCGTTGCAGTGAGTGTGGATGGTAAGAAAATTTTGAAGTACTGGTGGTTCCAAACTGGAGTGTCATAGTTTTTAGGGTGTTGAGTATGACTACGTTTAATTTTTTGTGTGGGCCTAGATGGCTGGCATGCTGATGCTGCTACCGCCTTCACCACACTTTACATATTGATTTATAAGCCTCCTGTGCTATTTGATGCAGGAATAGCCTCAGGCAGCAGCAGGGCCACCCAGGAGCAGGTTGTGCCGTTACCATCTGTGGCAGCAAGTGACACAACAAGCACTGGTTGTGAGAATGGTACAATTTTTTTACTTCATCTTTAATTTAGTGTGGCGTGCAATCAACCTCTTGTGTTTTAGGCAATTGGTGGCAAGTGTGAAGCGCATTCAATAATTTTTTGAAGCGACGGATTCATGCCTGGATCAACACTTCATTTTAAGAGTAGAAATTATGCCTTTGGCTCAAGAAGCCATCATCGCTCAGCAGGTACACCTGGGAACAAAAGTTTCCAAGGCGAGTTTTCAACGTTCAAATTTAATTTCTCTGATGGTTGAGACTGGATAGTTATAGTATTTACTCGATTCAAAGCACCCATTTTTTGTACACTCGCGATGCACAAAGTGCTTATATTCGAAAAACCTAAATTACCCTCTCCCCCCCCCCAGTCCGCCAATTTTTTGGCGACCATATCTTGACGGGATGGGTGCAATGAATAAAGATCTATTTGGCAAACATTCAAAAGAAAAATGTACAGACAGTGTACCACCACCGTCATGTGATACTCAGTCACCCTAACTGTACCCTTGGAGTCCATTGTGCAGCTTTGGCTGCCGCTCTCAGTGTCCCCAAGCAGGAATACGGCATTTCTCAGTGAAGCATCACAATAAGCAGCATCATCACAATGCATATCAGGAGATTACTGTCAGGCAGGGAAGAAATTAACTTCTAATATTGAAATTGCATACTGCAAATAATTAACCCCAGGTGGTCATAGTCTAGCGTGAAATACTGGCCAACTTTAAGTGAAGTGCTTGCGGTATGAGATGTTCACCTTATGTGTGATTCTAATATTTAAAGGAGCCATGAAGAGAAAATGCAAGTTGGTTATATTCGAAAGATTTCGTGTTTTATAGTGCCCCCAGCGCTTGTCCGGATACAAACGGTGCTTTATTCACTGAGAAATTAAACAATTTAGATTAAAATTTGTATTTTCCTGCTCAATCGTGCGCTTTCGTGGTCCCAAGGACATCACTGAAACCGACCGCTCTGCAGCCTAGAGTACCTTCATTCACGCATCCGCCGTACAGGGTAGGGACACGTATACGTTGGCGCCGCCATTTTCAGTTGCTCGCTCGCCGCCGAAGCAAGTCATTGTGTCAAAACGCGCTAAAATTATCGCCGCAACGCGGTTTACTGAAAAAGTTTGAATCATATTGTCTGTTTCGCGTTGCTAGGTCTCATGGGAAACGAAAAGAATAACGCGTTGAGCTCGTTGGCCCAATTGCGGCGGCACGGGACCGTTCAAAGGTTGTCTCCACCCTGTAGAGCGGTGTTGGTTTGTTCCCGCGTTTCTTTACGTTCCGTAACCTAGATGGCGCCACCATACCGTGGCAAGCGTTTGGTTTGTTTTTGCCCGCATTTAAACCTGGCTTGTTTTTGTTCTGGGAGAAAGTATTCGTTCCCTGAAACAGTGCTCGCTCGACAAATGGGGTCACGTAAGACACCGTTGCTTGCGTCAATCGGCCAGTGTCGTCTGAGACAACCCCAAGCCCCGTAGTGCTGTGCAGCGAAACCAAAGCATGCTGTGCGCAGTACGAACAGCAGAACGCATCAGTACTTCCATGTTTACATGTGCTTTCGTAACTTCCACTGTTTGTCCCATCATTCTTAGTGCTTTGTAAAGAATGTGCCCTAAATTTAAGCGCAAATCGCTCGTTCGTCTAGTTTGTAAGTTCTACCTAATTTGCGTCTGCTTCTGCCAGCCTCCGCCAATCGCAGAGCTTAGCCCATGTGACGACATAGGTTCTGTTGCGGGAAATGAGCTGGGGGGTCTCAGTGGCTAAGGCGTTGCGCTGCTGAGCACGAGGTCGCGGGTTCGATTCCCGGCCGTGGCGGCCGCTTTTCTGATGGAGGCGAAAAGCAAAAACGCCCGTGTGTACGAGATTTCGGCGCACGTTAAAGATCCCCAGGTGGTCAAAATTAATCCGGAGCCCTCCACTACGGCGCGCCTCATCGCCTGCGTTGCGTCGGCGCGTAAAACCCTCCAATCAATCAATGAGCTGGTGGGTCGCATGACCATTCCCGTTTTTCCTAATTATGTAGCTTATTTGAGCGAAGTTTACGTTAAAAGTGGTGTCAGTATGATTCTAACGAGACAATCTTTTGAATGAACCGAACCTGTGTTTTCTCTTCATGGCTCCTTTAAATTGCTTTGTTTCTCAGTTCATGAATTTTCATATATACTTGTAATCTTGTATACTGTAAAATAATTGTTGTTGGGGACTAGTGTTTCTGGTTATTGGCTTTCCCTTGTTGTAAATGAGTAATGACGTTAGCTGCCATTTTTTCTGAAGCTGCAGGGGATTCTGCACCGCTTATGGACAACGAGCAGTGCATCCCGGATTTTTCGTTGGCCCCTGATGGACTTGTAAGTACTTATTTACAACACTTTTAAGTGCAAGCAGCAGAAAAATGCTTTGTACTATTTGTGTGATTGGAGCTTATATTTTGTGCACTGCACTCTGTTTTCTAGTTTCATCTCTGCAACCACACTTTTGTGAAGAAGCAGCAGGCGGAAAAAATGTTCAAGAATAAGAAGGGGACCATTTTGGTGCGCGATGCAGCACAAGCTATTTGAGGGGTTGAGAAACTTTCCCAACGCTCGGTGAGGGCCAATCTGGCATCTGGGAAGGACACCGAGGAGGAAGCTGTGAAACAGCTCACACCAGCGAAGGTGGAAGTTGTGTGTGGTGAGTACTTTTACACGGAATTGCTAGCAGTCATTCATGTCATATTCATCTACTTTTTGTAGCCTGCCTGGAGCACTGGGGGCGCATCCGCAACGAAGATACAAAGGTCGCTGCGGCTGGTGTGCTGCGCACACTCAGCGACAAGATACAAGACGTGAAGCGGAAGCTTCGACTTGCAAAAGATGTGCCTGAATGAGCTCATGTAAATCTCGAGTGTGTACAATACAGCTTTTCAAATGAACAATTTTGCTTTTGTTTTACTATTTTCCTACACTGTGCGGCAAGTAGTGGCCACACACTGGAATCTCGGCAAACAGCTAGAAACGAGTTCCCAGCGAGGCATGAATTCCCGGCTGGATATGATGAAAATTCCAACAATTTCCAGCAAGACGTCTCGTAAATTCCAGTGAGATTTTGTGCAGGTTCCAGCGAGTAATAAAATAATTCCCAGCCGGAAGTGCATGCTTTTCCAGCAAGAAATTTGAGGAAAACCAGCTATTTCCAGCAAGGAATACACACTGTTCCGGCTGGAAATTCTGCAAATCCCAGCAAGAATAAAGCTATTTACAGCTGGGAAAGGAAGCAGTTCCACCTGGAAATGATAAATATTACAGCAAGATCAGAGCCAATTCCAGCCGGAATAGGTGCCATTCCTACCTGGGAATCAGCCTGGAAATTTGTAACCTCCAGCCAGATTTTTTCCATTCCAGGCTGGAAGTAGGTTTTCCAGTTCCGGCTGGAAATGATTTCCTGTTTCATAACACAGCCGAGACTGGAAATCATTTCCATCTGGGTGCAGTTTCAATATATTTTTTATGTTGTTTTCATGAGTTACGTGCACACTCCTTAATAGTCCAAAAGAACTTAATTTTCCTCTAAAGTCGTACTACGTTAAGAAAATTCTAGACGTGTTGCGAATGACGCCCTTCTTCAGATGGCTGCAGTTGTATCGCTCTGTGTTCAAGCAAGAAAAGGCGCAAGACAAGAGTTTCATGTTTTCTTTCAAACAAATAACTTAGCAATTGTAGTATTCATACAGCAAACCTTGCATACTGCAACGAATAAAGCAATAAATATTTCATTGGTCAAGTTTGAATGCGTAGGGTGCTCAATCCCTCGGAGGCGAACTTGCGGCTCCGCAAGTTTATTTATTTATTTATTAGTTTTTATTTAGTGATTCGTTTATTTTATTTATTTATTATTTTTTTTTATTTATTCGGATGTTTATTTATTGATTTGTTCAGTTATTTATTTATTTATTTATTTATTTATTTATTTATTTATTTATTTATTTATTTATTTATTTGTTTGATACCTGCTTGCCCTTGCATGCATTACAGTAGGGAGATACATAACACTAACCCTCAAATATGAGACCACATAACAAAATAATTCTACAAAGCGCGGTGAAAGTCATCATTACAAACAGTGGACAAAATCATATGTGGAAGATAATTACACTCTCATATTGATCTAAAATAAAATGAATCGCGCAAGGTGTCACCTTAAAGGAAAGTTAATTATTTGCTTCAAGCTACCGATCGCACTTTGGGATATTTAGAATGGCGCTTGGGTATACTTCTCCCCTTCTATTCGAATTTTCAAATGATAGATATTACGAAAAAATTTCAACCTCAGGTTTCGTCTATGATCTTTTCCGTCTTACCTTTTAAGTTTACTTTTACTTTCCCTGACCCTAAGTTGACAGTGCCAATGCCTAATACGAATCGCACTGCCCTATTCTGTATGTTTTTGAGCGTATGAACCAGATCTTTGCTGTAAGGATCCCAGAAACACATGCGTACTCCTACATTGAGCGCACATGAGTGAAATACGGTTGTTCTTTTATATGTGGAGGTTCGCTGAAATTTTATCTCGGAAAGCCAAAAACACGTGCAGCCGTAACTTTTACGTTGTGAACGTGCCTATTTCTCTAACAACTCGTTAAATAAATTCCTAGTTATTCATACTTCCCGGCCGTTCTTAAAGGGACACTGAAGTGAATTTGTCAAGCTCCCGTTTTTGCTTGCACTGCGTAGACTGGCTCAAATTAGCACACTTTTCATCGTTTATCCGGTTGACAAATCGGTAATTATTTTACAAAGCGCGTTGGTGCGGCGGCCGCACCAACTAAAGCTGTGATAGGAGGAGCGGGCACCGTGATTGGACGATGCCCAAGGTGAGCAACCAAACAAGTTTCGGTTTCGGTTCTGTAAAACACAACCGTTGGCGTTGTTGGATGGGCATTCTCAATAACTCAGTAATCATCGTACCGCGCTTCTGCCATGTTGTCAGCTGTAAAAATGCATAAAGATAAGCCTCCTAGGACGGATTGGAATCGTAGCATTCACTAGCCGAAACCTACGCAGTGCATGAACGCCCTCCGCGTACCCGCAGACGCCCAAATGTCATGCGCTTTTCCCCCATATTTGGAGCTTGCCTCCCTCATGCCTGTGTCGTAAAAAGCGTGTTCGCACCAGGCCAAGGGTCTGTTCATTCTGGCCTGTGCCCACTGCCTGCAAGCAGTCGGTGCTTATGGCAACAGCACGCCAGCGAGAATTCGCTAGCGCGCCAGTGCCAGCCTGCGCGCGTTTTGTGAACTAGTTCGTGGAGCCATGAACGTTGCGGCCCAAAAAAAGGTGAACTCAATATAGAAAACATCGGCGTAAAACGAAAAAGTTACCTTACAAAAAAAAAGCACGTACCCGCGGGGATTCGAACTCGTGACTTGCAAAACATTTGCGGGGAATTCCTAGCGCCCCAGACCGCTAGGCCACAGAGCGGGACGCGAATGCCTTGCTAATATAGGGTATATATTGTACAACCGGTTTACACTTTTATTTAGTTTTGGCATTTCAAGCCGCTTAGGTGACTATTTGTTGTACTGCGATCGTGCAGTAAGCGTCGCTCGAGTTTCCACAGTAGCTCACGTCTAGCAATTGCATTTCGTAGACGGAAAAGCGTTCGCAGATGCGTAGTGCTGCTGACCGCTGTGCTTGTTCGCCGAGCGCAAAAAATTGCTTCCCGCGCCCTAGTTTTACGCTGTACGGTAAAAATATCAGTTGATTTTATTTGCTTAGTACCTATATTGACTTCGCTGACTCTTCTCCCGCCTTCAAGATGCCTTATATTTTCCTACTGGCGTACCAGTCAGCGAAGCGTCGCATGTGCAGCGCTAGTGTGAAGCGACCTTGACTTGGAGCTAGATACAGTGTACAAACAAACCAAGTAAAGAAAGGCACATTCTTCCATTCACAAACGTGTCCTGGCTTCGTTTCAACTAAGCGAACGAATTGCGACCAAGCAATTTTTTTTTAACCTCCTTGATTGCGACGACCCGCCGGCGGCCGGCGGACGAAACGCTGGGCCGACTGACTCTGTCGGCCGGGGAGCCGTGCAGTCGCGCAGCCGTGGCGCAGCCAATTGCCAGCTCATCCCCTCCTGACGTCACACGAAAACGCCACAGAAAATAGGCGAGCGTAAAGAGAGGAGGACAGCGTTTTCGAATTAGTTTTTCTACTAAATAAAATCGCGTAAACGCGCCTAGAGTGGTCGAAACATGGCCTGGGGACTCCGGACTACAATTTGCGCTAGTAATCCCGCAATGTTTACATATCACTTCAGTGTCCCTTTAAAGCACTGTAATTTACTGCATACGGATTCAATTGGAATGAAGGTTTTCTTGTAAAGTTGACGTTAACACACTTTTTAAGATTCAACGACTTTTCTGAATCAGCACACCAGGATGTTATTAATTTGAATCATGCTGCAAGTATTCGGAATCACGTTTATTCGCTATAGTCCTGTAAATTACACAGTCAATCGCGAACATTTTTAACAAACATTTGAGGCCACACAAACAAAAGAGGGCCCGTAACTGTGCCTTGGGGAATTCCTGAGGTCGCGGGAACATATCCGGACGAACAACCATTGAGAGCGACCAACTGCTGTCTTAGTGAGATATACTCGGCTATCCATGCAATAACCGATTCATTAAGTTTATTGCCCGCAATGTACTAACAAGAAGGTGATATGAAACACCGTAAAATGCTTTTTTGCCGCACAATAAAATAGTCAGCTGCTTTAAGCATATCTATTGCTAGAGCCAAATCGTGCGTGAACTCAGTTGGCAGCTGCAGTTCACGGCGGTTGGACTCAGCTAATCTTCGTGCTGTATTATTACAGGCTGTCATCGGCGTGCCTTGTTCCTGACCTCGTGCGTTTTTGCCGTCAGCACCCGTGCTTGGCTCGCCTCGTGTCCGTCTCCTGAGCACCCCTTGCGGCTGCGCGGACGACACGTGACCCATCGGAGAAGTACAAAACAACGCACCAAGGCACAGGATCGACAGTTGGCAGCTGCAGTTCACGGCGGTTGGACTCAGCTAATCTTCGTGCTGTATTATTACAGGCTGTCATCGGCGTGCCTTGTTCCTGACCTCGTGCGTTTTTGCCGTCAGCACCCGTGCTTGGCTCGCCTCGTGTCCGTCTCCTGAGCACCCCTTGCGGCTGCGCGGACGACACGTGACCCATCGGAGAAGTACAAAACAACGCACCAAGGCACAGGATCGACAGTTGGCAGCTGCAGTTCACGGCGGTTGGACTCAGCTAATCTTCGTGCTGTATTATTACAGGCTGTCATCGGCGTGCCTTGTTCCTGACCTCGTGCGTTTTTGCCGTCAGCACCCGTGCTTGGCTCGCCTCGTGTCCGTCTCCTGAGCACCCCTTGCGGCTGCGCGGACGACACGTGACCCATCGGAGAAGTACAAAACAACGCACCAAGGCACAGGATCGACAGTTGGCAGCTGCAGTTCACGGCGGTTGGACTCAGCTAATCTTCGTGCTGTATTATTACAGGCTGTCATCGGCGTGCCTTGTTCCTGACCTCGTGCGTTTTTGCCGTCAGCACCCGTGCTTGGCTCGCCTCGTGTCCGTCTCCTGAGCACCCCTTGCGGCTGCGCGGACGACACGTGACCCATCGGAGAAGTACAAAACAACGCACCAAGGCACAGGATCGACAGTTGGCAGCTGCAGTTCACGGCGGTTGGACTCAGCTAATCTTCGTGCTGTATTATTACAGGTTAGTTATTCTGTTCTGCACTGTTTTTAAAGCCCTTTTCCACGCCGTGACTGCTGCGCCAACATTTGTGTTTGTAAATCCTGTTGTACTACACGATGCCCACTAACGCCGAACTCACGAAAAGAATCGAGGAGCTCGAGTCTTTGGTGGCTGGCCTCGCGTCGAAACTCGAGGGAAAAGCTGAAAGGAAGGGGGAGGTTGATGAATTGCGTGCGAGTGTAGACTTCATGAGCACGCAGTTTGACGATCTGCTGAAGAGGCGGGAGGAGTTGGAGACGTCCAACAAGGCGCTACTGGCTTCCAACAAGGATCTCGTAGCTAAAAATGAAGCCTTGGAAAAACGCCTCGCCAACATGGAACAGTACTCTAGACTGAACAATGCTGAGATCAAGGGCGTACCGGTCACCAAGGGCGAAAACTGCTTGGCCATCCTGACGGCCATAGGGGACGCAATCGACTGTCCAGTCTCTTCAGCTGATTTAGATGTCGTTCACCGAGTGCCTACTAAGGGGGAAGGAATGAACATTATTGCTCGTTTTTGTAGTCGTGAGAAGAAGAATGACTTTGCTCGAAAAGCGCGCAAGGCCCGTGTGATGACCAATCAGATTGGCTTTTCTGATCAGTCACACGACCCGGTGTATGTGAATGATCACTTGACGTATGAGAACAAGAAATTATTCGCACAGGCCCTCGCTCTCAAGAAGACGCACTCGTGGCAGTTCCTCTGGACAGACAATTGCCAAATCAAAGCGAGGAAAATGTGCGACAGCAAAGTCTTTCGCATATCATCCGAGGCAGACCTGCGCTGTTTCACGTAACTTTTTCATTAATTTGATCAGTTCACTTCAAGAGCATGCGCTCATCCTGTTAAGATGTCTTTGTTTTCCACAGATGAGTGTAAATCCTTGCTTGCTGACTTTCACCGATCCGTCATACATTTCAACGCTAGAAGCCTCAGGAAAAACATCGATAATATCACTAACTTTGTTGCCTCAGTAAAACACAGTTTTTCTTTCATCTGTACCTCGGAAACATGGATCTGTGACGATGACTCTCACTTATACGGCTTTCCATCATACGCCTCTGAGTACTGTAACCGCTCACTTGATAGTCATGGTGGTGCGGCCATCTTCGTTTCCTCTGGTATCTCTTACAGTCGCAGGCTCGACCTTGCAATTGACGTCACTCACTGCGAATCAGTTTGGATCGAGACCGACCTGCCATTCTTTCCTGATAGTCGCAAAACATTCATTCTCGGTTGCATTTATCGCTCGCCATCCTCTTCCGTCACTGAATTCTTATTTTCCCTGGATCAAATCCTCAACAAATTATCATTCGAAAACAAGGATATCTTAATTGTTGGGGATATTAATATAAATTTACTGGCTGATAATTCTAATATAAATGCAGCATATACCGATTGCTTTACTGGTTACGGCCTTGAGTCTTTGATCACCTCTCATACAAGATGCAACTCTCATGGAACAGACAGCTTATTAGACCATGCTTTATCTAATGTTGCACCGGTTCCCGTCGCTGGCGTTATTGAAACTGATATCTCCGATCATTTTCCAATTTTCGTGGCATTCCCTAGTGAGGCTTCCACTACCCAGTCTTCTTTTTACACAACGATCTTTAATGCAAATAAATTTATTTCCGCTATATCCTCCACCGATTGGTCCGGCGTTAATTTATCATTGGATCCCATACAAGCATTCACTAAATTCCGTAGCCTGTTCCTTGAAGCAGTCAGCGTAAGTTCCACCAGAGTAAAGTGCAAAAAGAAGTATACCCTTCCTAATAATCCATGGATGACAAGAGCCCTATTAACCAGTTTAAGAAAAAAAGAAAACTTGTACAAGAAAACTAAGAGACAGCCTTTCAACGCAAATCTAGCGGAGCGGTATAAAAAGTACAGTAGCGTATTAAACAAGCTATTGAAAGTGGCGAAACAGCGTTTTTATAGTAATGCCTTCCTTAAGAACAAAAACAATCCTAAAAAACAATGGAAGCTTTTGAACGAATTCTTGTCGCCTTCCTCTGCACCTAAGACGATATCTAAAATTTGTTCTAATAATGAAACTTACAATCAGCCTAGCCAAATAGCCAGTGCTTTCAGCACCTACTTTTCATTACCCCGTGATAATCGCCAGGGAATATATCAAACAAACTTGCCTCGTTCATCATGTTCATTTTTTCTTTTCCCTGTAACGTATGAAGAAGTGTCCCGTACCATCGGCAACTTGAAAAATACTAGTCCCGGATTAGACGATAGTTGTGCGCGTCACCTAAAAATTGCAGTGGATTATATCTGCGAACCCGTTAGCAATATAGTTAATCTCATTTTCAATACCGGCATCTTTCCCCCTGCTTTAAAACGTGCCAAAATCATACCTGTGTATAAAAAAGGCGACAAAAGTCTAGTTTCTAATTATCGGCCAATTTCAATTCTTTCTTCCTTCAGTAAGATTATTGAGAAATTATTTGTTAAGCGTTTAACTGAGTACCTAGATAAATTTAACCTATTAAAACAATGTCAATTTGGATTCCGTTCTGGAAGCTCAACTAGTCTAGCGTTACTTTCTTTAACTGATCATATTAAACTTTCTATCGATAATGGCTACCTAGTTGGCTCCGTATTTCTGGACTTCACTAAAGCTTTTGATACTATTAATCATAACATCCTCTTTTCAAAGCTTCAAAGCTATGGAGTTACTGGCCCGACCCTAACCTTTTTACAAAACTATCTTTTAGATAGAGAGTACGTTGTGTACACTAACGGTGCATTCTCTGACGCTAAAATTATTAATCAAGGTGTCCCGCAGGGATCGATACTTGGTCCCTTGTTGTTCCTATTATATATTAACGACCTTCCAAATTGCTTAAATTCCTGCCATTGTATTTTATACGCTGACGATACCACTATAATATCTTCTGACAAATCCATCGCAGGTCTTACAGACAAGCTAAACAATGAACTACAGAATATTTTAAACTGGTGCCGTAATAACTACTTAGATATACACCCTGGAAAAACTAAGTACATGATCTTTAAATCTAGTCAAAGACAAATAAACTCACTTCCCCCTTTAACTCTCGGTCCTAACCTCATTGCTGTTTGCCACTCTGTTTCCTTTCTTGGTGTTTTACTGGATTCTAACCTAAAGTTTTCTTCGCATATTAATCACATCAAGAAAAAAACTGCATATGGTATTCGGGCCCTAATTAAAGCTCGTCCGCATTTTCCGCCTGAGGCTCTCTTATCACTATATTTTTCTTTCATTCATAGTCATTTAAACTATGGGATCGCGGCTTGGGGTAATACTTATCCTTGTCATATTTCATCAGCCCAACATATTCAAAATCAAGCCATTCGCATTATCACCAGGAGCCATTCTCAATCGAACACCCATGACTCATTGTGTTATTATAAGGTGTTATCTGTTAATAAATTGTTTCAGTATAATTTAAGCCTAATATTTTTTAAGTCCTTGTGTTTACAATTGCCTTTTACTGTAATTAATCCCACCTCCCTAGTTAACAGCAACACCACAAGGTTTTCATTAAATAGAAACTTTTTACTACCACGTGTTCATACTAATTATGGTAAAATGACTTCAACTTTTTCTGCAATACATATTTGGAATTGCTTACCTACTGCTGTGAAACTAATGAATGGTATGTCGTCATTTAAATCATCTTTGAAAAACCATCTTTTGTTCTGTTAAACTGTATTCTTTCACCTTTTCTTTGCTTATTTATGTATAATTAATGTGACCATCTCCCTTATTTATTTTTTTTTTGCACTGTTGAACTATTTACTGTTTTAATTGTTTTCTTGACCATTCCGCCGAATTGTTACTGCCTACTATTATTATTACCCTTGTTATTATTTATCGAGGGTCCCATTACAGTCTTGTACTTTGGGACCCTTGTCTGTACTGTTTTTCCCGTGTATTTTGTACAATGTATTTGAATAAACTTCTTCTTCTTCTTCTTCTTCTTCTTCGAACTCAACAAGCTGCGTTGAGCAAGAAAAACCCGACGAAATCCGTGTTTGCTAGGATGCTGGCGATTATGTTTAACCAAATGAGTCATATCCCAAGTGTAACTAATCGCAATTTCAAACACCGCAACTAAATTAAAATCCAGGCTTCGTCATTCACAAGGCTCTGTTGTTATAGCAAATTCAAAATAACACTTGTTTCTAAATAGGCAGTCATACAATATAGTTAACCAGAGCTTGAAATGGGGCTATTTGGTTTTTTACTCGGAACATTGCTGGCGCTAGGCGGGACAAGGACGACGAATTACACACAACTGGAGCGCACACTACCAACTGATTTATTAATCACAACAAACACAACTTATAAAGGAAAAATTCAGATGACGGGAAAGGTGGAGTTTATCTCGCTGAAAATGGATACAATATTTGTCATGCGCATGCGCTTGTCTACGAACTGTCAAGTAGTGCCATCTCAGTTGTCGACAGTGCAATCGATGGCGAACTGATACAGTCTTTTTCTTTTCGGATGGCGTAAGCTTCCCATATCTCGCGGGTGATCGTTTCTGAAGATTCAAAGAGGATCGTGGTGCTTTCGAATTTCGCAGAGCACCCATGTCTGGCGCAGTGGGCAGCCAAGTGCCCTGGGGCTGAGAATTGCTTGCACATATTTTTGTGTTCTATGAGTCGTTCGTTAACGCAGCGTCCAGTTTGGCCAATGTAAGCCTTCTTGCAAGACAAAGGTATCCTATAGACAACCCCGGAGCAGCATGCGACAAACTTACTCGTGTGCTTAATGCCACATCCTGTTTGTTTAGCATCTCTGGTTTTGTTAGTCATCTTGCACAGCATTTTTAGTTTTTTGGTAGCAGAAAAAACAACCGGGACATCATGCCTCGTGCCAACCTTCTTTAACCTGTGGGAAAATTTGTGGATGTACTGCAGAACGATCGGCCGATTAACAAAGAGAAAGACAGCAAAAAACCAAAGAAGCGGCCGATCGTTCTGCAGTACATCCACAAATTTTCCCCCAGGTTAAAGAAGGTTGGCACGAGGCATGATGTCCCGGTTGTTTTTTCTGCTCCCAAAAAACTAAAAATGCTGTGCAAGATAACTAACAAAACCAGAGATGCTAAACAAACAGGATGTGGCATTAGGCACACGAGTAAGTTTGTCGCATGCTGCTCCGGGATGTCTGTAGGATAGCTTCGTCTTGCAAGAAATGCATTTCATTCTGGTTCAGTTCCGGTTCCAAAAAATTATGCCTGAACCGGTTGGAGAACCAGTTCGCAAGGTTGAAGCTGTCCGCGAACCGGTTCAGAGCTGAATTATTCGGGAAGTGTAAAGAAGGTTTTGTACTTTAAGTTCACCAAATGCTGCATTTTAGGGGCGAAGTCCCTTAGGGGCTGGGGCTGTTGGCATCTCCTGTGGTCGTCGTCATAATCATCGTCTGATGTAGTCACAGCAGTAAAACACCAGGAAACTGTTCAAAATCCCCATACAGACCCCGTGGAGCTAGTCTGGACTTTTGCCTGTACAGGGCTTTGGGGAAGCGGGGCAGCCAACGAAGCAGCTCGAGAACTCAGTGTCCGAGCAGGTGCAAGCCTCGTCTCCTTACACGTAGCCCTACCAGCCCGACACAGCTTGGTTAGTAATCGGGAAATAACTGAGCCCCACCAGCTCGCCCGCCGCATATTACCTCCGGCTCATCATACCCTCTTTCACTCTAAAGAACGCTTAGGGCGGCTAATTCAAACACTTTGCCCTGTCGTGCCAAACGGCACCTGCTTCACCCCACCCTGTATCAGTCCCCAAACTGCCACGCATGTGCCTTGAAAGACATTATCATTCATAACATGTGGGCATGTAACAAAGACACTTCCCATTAATCCGCGCCACCGAGTAATGGGAGGCAGCGCTGGATAGCTCCCACCCGCGGATGCAGAAACATCTGACGGAACTGGATGCCGGCAAGCTGCAACTGCCGGTCACCACCCCCTCCTAACTACGTACGTAGAAAAGTATTTCTCACAACCTCAACCAAACGAACACAAAACACTTTCGGGTTCTCCATAGAGCCACATTTTGTACCATCACAGGCCTCCCAAAACATACAAAAACGAAGCTCTTGAGCGAGAAGTTGCGCTCCCTCCAATAGCCATAATTATGAAAGAAACTCGTGAACAGGCAGACACCAAACGCGGGCTCACCCGACAAGGGGTCCTCTCACAGCATGGGACGAGCAGAAGCCTATCCCGGTCATCGACCTTCCCATACCCTTAGCACCCTGGACAATCTCGGAAAACATCGCCAGCAATATCACCAAACCTATCCCCCGCTCTAGAAGGGCAACAATATCTAAACGTAGCCATCACTTGGAGAAGTCCAAACTGCCCAATGAGATCTACATCTATACCGACGCCAGTATGGCAACTTCGCATATTGGCGTAGCATGGACCTGCGCTGAAAACCCATTCCAAGAAGGTCTACTCTCCGTCAGACACGATGGTGCAACTGCACTCGAAGGCAAACTGCATGCCATCAATGGTGCCCGCAATCATATTTGCTACGACTTCAATACCGGACCACCAGCTAAAATACGGATTATAACAGACTCGTTTGAAGCAATTCAAGAACTTCGCAAGCCACTCTCCCTGAACCCGCTCGGAAACTCTATACTCTTACACAAAGAACTCCACAGAAGCCCCAACGTGCACATCAGAATTGACTGGATTCCTGGCCAGGAGGAGACCGGCCCAGGGAACCAGTCCGCCCACGAGGCGGCAAAGGAGTGTTTGAACTTAACGCATCCACTGGTTCCCCTTTCAGCCTTCACACCCACTCCTCCAGCCCTCCTACTTCTCCGACTAAATAAAAGTAAAAGACAACGTTACCAACAAATTAACGTTGGCAAGATACCCCCTGGGTATCTTGCCAACGTTGCCTCCTGCAGCAGATCCTAGGAAGTCTTCATCAACAAGCTATGCGCGGATGCCGCCCACACTCCTCACATTACCGAAAAATGGACAAAATGCCCCAACACAGACCCACGGTGCCCCTACTGCAACACTAACGCCAAATCAGATCTCCACCACCTAGTGTGGACGTGCCCACACTTTGCCAAACATCGCCCCGAGAGTTTAACAAACATTAATCCCGACACCCTGCAAGATGAAGCACATACTGGATTAGACGCGTGTTTATTACGAACAATTGCCGCTTTTACAGTTAAGAGTGGTCTGGCGTGAGTAGTCTAACTGTGGCCGACCCCGGTGGAGACTTTCAGGTCCCCATAACACGAATCCCCTCTTTGAATACGGACCTTGATTAGTAATCCCCTTCCTTCCATCCCTCTCCCCACCGTACGGCAAACGCCCTCCTTGCTCCAATAAAAGATTCAATCAATCAATCAATCAATCAATCAATCAATCAATCAATCAATCAATCAATCAATCAATCAATCAATCAATCAATCAATCAATCAATCAATCAATCTCTCTCTCGCGCGTGCCAGAACGGAACGTGTAGGTACTAAAAACACACCGGGACACTCGTTTACGCATCGTGGTAGAGAGCTCAGTGCTTCAAAGACGCGCGACTTTCACAGCAAATCTGTATACATCTACCCCTCAACGGTTTCATCTCCGTTGCCAAACACGTCAAGGCGCCAAGAGTACACTTACACACTGCATGCTTCGCTCCTTTCCATATTTCACGTTACTGGAGATGGCCCGAGATTTTTTATCATTGTCTCGTTCTTAGAAATAGAGAGACAGATATGAGAATAAATTTTGATTCGTCTGGAAGCTGCGTTTATGGGCCTCGTCCCGCAAAAGAAATCACATCTGCCTATTATCCAGGTGTTTCAAGCCTTGGCCAATACCCCTCTGTGGATATGTGCCGCCCTGAAGAAGAGAAAACCCGAAGGCACGCGTGGTGTGAGGCCATTCGCCACTGCCTCGTGTTGAACGTGGTCCGCGCCGTCCTTTCGGCAGCCATGTCTTTCTTACCAGAAATCTCCCGTCATACAGCGGTCCTACAACCCTTTGACCCGTCCAAACGAGGGCGGACAGATCTGGATGCGTCGAGCTTTCCTGTGCACCACAAGCCCGTTTTTTCGCGCCCTGTTCCGTTTCGAGCGAGTACCCACCGTTATTCTTGAGTTACGGGCGCCGCTCTTAGAGGCGCTGCTCATCTTCTATTTCACGGAAGAGCTGCCGCTCAACGACAAGAACATCGTGGATATACTCGACGGCGCTGACATGCTTCTCATGCAGGAAGCGCTGAACGTGTGCCTGGAGCACCTGCTACGCGGCATCAGCATCAACAGTTGCCTCAGTCTGGCCGCTATTGCGCAGCGTTAGTGCAGTCCAAAGTTGAGAGAGGCCGTGGTGGTATTCGTGCGAGAGCACTTCGACGCTGTCTGGCAGGGCAGCGAAGGGTATCCGAAAACGTCGTGGACCTTGGTGCGAGAATACACTGGACGAGCTCAACGTGGCCCGAGAGGTTGACCTGGTCTGCGCTCTTGAGCAGTGGTCTTCCGGCAGCGGCACCCCGATCGACGACAGCGATGCCATGTCGGTGCCACTGCAGTGCGTGCGCATCGGAATTTGTAATGAAGAGGATCCGGAGCGTGTACAGCCACGCTGTCCGTCCTTGGCGCAAAGCCGTGTGTTCCAGGAGGCAGTGGACGACGCCCTAAAGCGGGGTCTTTGCAGGTGCTCGCCTGGCGTAAAACCCGAGAGCTGCATGGCCGCACCTGAGCGCACCGTAAACATTTCGGCGAACATGTGGAAAGCCGTGGAGTGTGTGAGCTACCAAGCAACGGATTTTTCGCATCGTAGCACCGCGGTAGATCCGTGTCCAGTGCGCAATTGCAGCCACTGTGGTGGCAGCAGACCCGAGCGTTGGCTTCCACGCATGCCGTATGAGATGCTCGTCGGTGTGGGCGGCTGGAGTCGCGGATAGGAACGGTCCGGCATCGAGGCCTACGACCCGCGTACCTGCCAGTGGATACTATGCTCGAACAAAGAGTTCGAGCCCGGGGTGTATCCCGGTGTCGTAGAATTCGGCACGCATATCTACGTGGTTGGAGGCCTTACAACTCGCACGGCCGTGCGCTGGTTGGACAGCTATGACACCGGGAAGCAGCGCAACCAGGTGCACTTGGCCCCGGCCTATCCATCTGTTTTGTACTGGGCGAACACATCTACGGCATTGGAGGTTACACGGGCCCGCAGCGCACAGACCCCGTGTGAGTGCTACAGTCAGCGGGCGAACCAGTGGACCATGGTGGCTCCCATGAACCGGGTACGCAGCGACGCGGAGGCATGCGTCTTCAAGGGCAGACTTTACGTGATCGGCGGTTTCAACGGCCAACGAGCTCGGCAGCGTGGAGCTGTACACGGCCGAGCATGGTCTTGCACGCCGGCCACGTTTACGTGTTCGGCTGATTCGACGGGCATCGTGGACTGGACACTGTGCCGCGAAGCCAGGACGACGCGCTATAGTACTGGCAGTACATGCGGCCCATAAAGGACACCCGCAGCATATTCGCCGTGGCACAACTGGAGGCGGCTTGAATGGCGTTGGCCTCACGGCCGAGGTGGAGCGATGTTCGAGTCGGTTTTCTCCGGCGCTGCCCCGGCGCGCGCGATGAAATGTCTAGCGGTATCCACATAACGCTGTGAAGGCTACGCGATCTCCGCAGCGCGCGAGTCGATTTCCTTCCGTCGTTCTGGAGGCTGCTACGACGCGCGCCGGCAAGTTTATTCGAGCCGCATAGGCTTTTTAAGTGCGAATGCACTTCTTAACCGACCCTTGTCATCCGTCCGGCGCGCCCTCCGCAGCCCGCTCCGCCAGCAGGTGTTATCTCTCCGCGCTCCTCCTCCTCTCCCCTAGCAACGGAGCGCGCGTAGCAACGGAGCGGCGCCGTGTGAGGGCGCGCGCATCGACGGTGCTCCGGCGGGTTGGGCTCGGGCGCGCGCGGCTGCGCGGGCGTAGTAACGGGTTGCGCCGCGTGAGGGCGCGTTCATCGGCGCTCCCGGCGGGTTGGGCGCGGGCGCTCGCAGCTGCGCGGGTGTAGTAACGGGTTGCGCCGCGTGAGGGCGCGTCCCCTCTCCCTCTCCACGCGTCCCCTCTCCACTCCACGCGTACCCTCTCCACTCCACGCGTACCCTATCCACTCCACGCGTACCCTCTCCACTCCACTCGTTTACCGCCCCTGCGTAATCAACTCGTGCATTCGCACTTTCACATGCTCCCCCTCGGGGAAATGCGTGGGGAATTTTTTTTTTGTATGTGCGCCGAAATCTAGGGACAGCCGTGACCATATGAGGATGATAACTAGAAAAAAGAAAGTTGTTTATTTCGACTAATGATGGTTTATGAGGGTGCGCAGAGCATGGACAAACGATGCTGCCGCATTACCATTTGGCAGCGCCTGCCGTTTTCCTCGACAAATGCTTCGAGCAAATAAAGTTTTCTCCTTTCCAGGGTGATATGCTCGAAATCTCGCGTTAGAACCGTGCCCCGAACCGGTTCGGAACGGTTCCTTCCTTTCATATTTGTTCGGGTTCAGTATCGAAATCTCGAGAAATATGCGGTTCGGTCCGCTTCTGATTCCTGAGAAAAATTCAGGTTTGGTTCCGGTTTACGGTTCAGTTCAGGGTCCGGTTCGACACCCTGATTAAAGGCAATTTGGTTTGCCTGGAGTGCCGCTTGTGGTAGCTCTCATTGCGGCCGCATTGGCAGAGTTCCGGGCCGAGCGCAGCGGCTTCAAAGCACGACATATGTTCCCGTAGTACGCCAAGGCGCCGAAGTAATGAAGTTCAACAGCCTCAGGGTCAGGTAACACGACGATCTTCTTGTCTTTCTCCTAGAGCGCGGATTTTTTTATTGCGAACAAGTCAATGGCCTGTTGAAAGTCTTGCGAAGATAGAGAGGGTGCTTGCAGAAGCTCCGTCGCTGGCTGAGCAACGTCGCAATGGCGCCGCGCAAAACGCGTTGTGACGGTGTGTCCATACATTGTTGAATTACGGTCGATCGTGAGCAGGCGTTCAGGGCCAGCCATGGCGACGTCGGGCTAAAGGCGCAGCTGGCCGTAAACAGAGTCAAAATAACGGGGTCCTGCAAACTTGTAGCCCGAGGGGATGTCGATGGTCTCCTTCGTGGGGTGCGGTCACCTTGCAGGTTTCTACGGCACCAAACTGTAGCGGAAGAACGATCAAATGTAGACCGTGGCTATGGTTGACTGAAGCAGGGTTGATAATTTTAACGACACAAATCTGCACACAGAAATGACGACTGTGATGAATGCGCACACGCAGCTGATTGCAAAAGGGAATCCAGCGTACAATAGGTATGGGCTGGTATGCGCTCGGGAAATACTCTCAGACGATCTGTACTACGCTACTTCCCTCACAAAAACTAATGGTGTACACTTATTGCGACATCTAGAGGAAGAGTTTGGCGGCTTGCTAAACATCTGCAAAAAAAACATAGTGTTGCTTCATCATATTAACAGCGCTACCGACACAGACAGAAAGAAGAGGGCACAAACACGGCGCTGACTAACAACTGAGTTTTATTGCTTAGAACAGTGGCTTTTATACACACATGGGCAAAAACAACAAAAAGGAAAAAAAGAGAAGGAAACACTAAATTAACACGTGACCATATGAGAGCGTGAGCGTGGCATCATGCTGACTTTACGTATATTCACAAGTTAATCTACTTACGGGGCAAGAAGTACGATCAACACAAAACACACGTCCATTTTGTAATCGGTTTGGAAACAAGACAAAGATTACCAGAGTGGGCCTACTGCGCTAGGAATCTACACTCTTTTTCTGTGAGGGCGATAGATGGAGTGCTTATGCATTTATCACCTAACTTGTTAATTTCTGTGGCCTCTAAGATTTCTCGCACGATTTGGCTGCCATGCTCGCCTATCACTACGCTCTGGTCAAAAAGGGGCTGGCATTTGCTAACGCAATCACGACAGTGCTGCGCGAGGTGACCACTGAACGTTTTTGAAACATTGTTATGGTGTTCCCTCAGCCTATCGTTCAGGCATCGGCCAGTTTGGCCGACGTATTTCTTGCCGCACGAGAGAGGCAAGAAATACGTTACGTTGCGGCAGGACAAACGTAAGACGATCGATGCGATGGTGTGAAGCGATCTATATTGTTGTTGAAAACGTTTATTAAGAAAAGAGGGGAATGGAGTTGGGTTAAAAAGTGGAGCAATGGCTGGCCATTGCTCTACTCTGGCTGCGGGTGTAGTCTTCGACCGGAGAACCACGCTCCCTGTTCTTCAAGCTGGCTGCAGCGCACGTTGCTCAAGAGAGGGGGAGAGAGGGGTGCGAAGGTGTGATTGGCCGGACATGTCTAAATTAGGTGGCTGGCGTTGTTGGGAGAGTTGCGGTATGGACAGTGGAATGTGTAGATTGTGGGGAGACATAGTGAAGGCGAGTGTGATTGTGGTACGTCTGTGTTTGTAGTCGGCGCCATATGCGGTGATGATGATGATGGTTTATATTTAATGGCGCAAGGCCGACATGGGCAAAGAGCGCCAAATACAAAGTTATTTGATGAGGAGGGAAAACGAATAAAATCAGTTATTGACTATGAGCACGGCTGGTGTAAAGGGCCAGGGTGAAGAACATGAGTGGTTAAAACATAAATAAGTTGGCTGGTGTATACGACCAGGGGTAAAACTATGGGTGGTATGAGATGAGTTGTAAGAAATGAACTTCTGATTGGAACTTAAAGGTGCGCTGAACGGCAAACATGGCATCGTCCATGGCCAGGATTTCGGGACACGGCGTCGAGTTTCGACAAACCGACACCACGTGGCGTAGCAGACCTGGAGACACAATCCTTCTCTCTTGTTCTCTCCCCCGCGGCGCGAGAAGCAGGGCCTTCACACACGGTCTAGCCGCTCGCGACGGTTTCCCAGAGTGGCCAGCTTTTCGCCGTTGAAATTCGCCGAACCAGGAAGGACAAAAAAAAACAAGAGGGGAGCCCTCAAAAAACGACCCCGCAAGGGCTGCGGTTCCCCCGTGTGGATGAGGCTCGTTTATGGGCCGGAGAGGGCTCGCCCCACTCGGACGCCTGCTTTTTTCGTGGCGCTCGTGCCGCATTTCTCACTCGAAGGAAAGAGCCGGGTAAACTTTTCTTTCGACTTGTGAAACAATGTGCGTTAGTACGTATCGAGCAGGCTCGGGTCAACTGCAGCGTCGCTAATGACTCGTGGCGAGGAGAATGGGGGAGGGGTGGACAACGCCGCCGCCGCCGCCGACGACGACGCCGGAGGGACAAGGCGAGGGAATCAGATGCTCTGCATCTAAAAGGCCCATCTCCCCGCGAGGGGGACTCGAGTAAATGCGTCGCATAGGGGGTGGGTGTATTGCGTTAACGTTTAGTGTTTGTGGAGTTGGTGGTAGTGAATGCGTTGTATCAGCAGCTTCTTGACGTAGTTTGAATGAGTCAAGAATATAAGGCGCGTTCGTAGCCTTCTATTCTGTGTCGGTTTTGTGGCGCAGTGGGAAGAGCACCATGTACCTCGCGTTCCGCCCACAGGTAGTGAATGCGTTGTATCAGCAGCTTCTTGACGTAGTTTGAATGAGTGAATGATATAAGGCGCGTTCGTAGCCTTCCATTCTGTGTCGGCTTTGTGGCGCAGTGGGTAGAGCACCATGTACCTTGCGTTCCGCCCGCAGGGTCGTGGGATCGAAACCAGGCGCCGGTAAGTAATATTTTTTTTATTGTGTAGGGGGAGGGGTGCAGACCTGTTGTTGAGAGCGAGGAGGTTAGCGTGATGCGGGAGAGGAGGAGTGGGGGAGAGGGCGCACCTGGAACGGCTGTTGCGGACGCCGAGGCACGCCAACGCCGGGTGACTTCGTGAGTTAAAGAAATGCTCTGCATTAAAAAAAAACGTGTGCTAAAGAATTCAATCGGCTGCATAACAGGTGTCCCCAGGAAAAGCTATTAAACAAAAATATATAACTGTAGAATTTCTAAAAATACCTGGCAAAGATCGAACATGGCATCAATCAAAAAAATAAATTCACTGCTCCAGATTGCTGTCCATAACCCACGTTAAGCGGAAATAAAAATATAACGGCTCTGGCAAACAGGCAAGCACCGGATAATTTGGTCGCCGAAATGTCCGTCCACCGAAATGCCCGTACACCGAAATTTCCGCACCGAAATATCCTGCACCGAAATGTCCTCGAGCCATCTGGAGTTTGTCCGGTGCTCCCTGAAAAAATTCGCCTACGAGCGTTTCTTTTGATGATCTTTATCTCCAGATAATCTGCTGCCGGTGGTGTTAATATTCGTATTATATACGTAGTTCGATGTGAGTTTTAAATGTCTGACTTAATTTCGACCCAGCATTATCCGACACTATATTCTAATTTAAAAACCTAATTGTAACGTTAATGTAACGACACGTTCCAATTTTCGAAGTGGAACTGGAACGCGTTCTTTTCGCAATAAAGGAACTTGTAACGGGAACTCATTTCAAAATTGGCAAGAAACGAGGAACGAGCTTTAGTTTCTATTTTGGAGGAACGTGTACAACACTGTATGGCAGGCACTTTTTTTGCAAGAAATTAGGTCCCGGTGACGCACGTTCATTTTAACTGATTACCTAA